>NW_028274809.1:126248488-126560988 GCF_037043125.1 Eumetopias jubatus
AGAACTGACTTCCCAGAAAATTACATCCAGTAAGACAGTGTTACATGGAGTGAAACAAATTTAGTCTTGCTATTCAAGGGAGTGCATAAAGGTTCCTCTGAGAGTGTGGAGTTAATAAAAATGGATGGTGAAACCGGTTGTATTTTTCTTGAAGGAAGTTCATAGGCAGTATCAATCCAGCCCAAGGGAGCAATGGGGCCGAATATTTTCCAAGTGCCTGACATAAACAGCAAAACTTATTCTCTCCATCGTGGTTTGCTATTATTTTTACACTTCTGATATTTCTACAGACAAATCAATCCATGCACAAACACATTTACAACAAACCATTGTTAATCCCTGATGTATTCAAATTTGATTTACAATGACCTGAATATATAAAGAACCACCTACCCTGTCTCCATGCCCTCTCCACCTACTGCCCCCTCCTGGCCATGCTTTCTTCCTCTGGCCTCAAGTTCTGCCTGGGACCTATTAAAAAACACCTGAACCTTTTAGAGAAGCAGTGAAAAGGCACCTGTGGGAAAATAGAAAATATTTAGGGGGCTGGTATTCTGCCTTCTGCCCCCCTGCCTTTGAAACAGTTTCCTTGGTGCATGGCCTGATTTGTTTTTATTTCACTGTGCTACATTGTCAGAATTACCTAACCCGCTCCCCCCCCCCCATAGATTTATTTGGGTTAAGCGAGAATCCTTTAAAAATGCAAATATTCCCGAGAGTGTTAAAGGGCTTTCAGTAATTTACACATTCGTGTGGATTTATTCAATCAAATTGCCTCTCTGCTCACAGTGATTAGCAGCCCACTCACTGCTTGTCTTCCTCAGCACTAAGGACAGAAATCTAATTTCAAAACAAAGAATTAGAAAGCTGTCTACATGTGGCTACTTCTTAAGTTGCCAAGATATTAACATTTTAGCAGCTCAAAAAAGTCATGTCAAGTCTTTCAAGCTATTTTATTTTGGGGTAGCAAATTCATTGCACTCTTCTGGTAGTGGAACTGCCTCTTGGATTTCCTCCAGTAAAACGATATAAAAGTAGGAAGCTTTGTGGAAACTTCATTCCTACTTCATGGAGTTAAGAGGTGGGGTGGGACACCAGTTTATTGTCCTATGGTCTTAACTGTGGGAAAGAATATTTCATTTTTGGTTATAGGTCTTTGAGGAGGACAGGAAAGATAGACTATGTAAATTAGGCGTCATTGGCCCAATTCAATAACTCACCCCCACCACTCACTCTCCAGAAACTCTTGTGTAATTTCTAAAGAACATGTATTTCAGAACAGTGACAATTATGACCAGAAATTCAGTCACTTCCACACTTTGTACCTCTTGATAAAGACTTTACTGGATATTTAAAGTCTTTAGGACCCTACTCTGTTGTTTATGGATCAAATCCATTTATAACACCTAATAGGATCCTGCCTATGAGTTGGGCCATCCCAGTAATCCTGTTTTCCACAGGTCCCTTAATATTACCACACATGCCTAACTCAGAAAGCCACAGAAAACATGATCCTTGATGGCTAAAATGTTCTTAATTCCTGTTCCAAGTTCATAACACAGAAAATCAACAGTGGAGAAACCTTGAAAATTTAGGAAATCATTATTTCTCCAAATTTCTTGTAGGAGATGATGTATCAGCAACACGTCTAAGCCCTACATTCAGGCAACTCAACATAATAATAGCAATCCTTACAAACATTGGCTGACTGACTTGTTCAATTTGCTTTAAAAATCACCGTGAAATGTCCACCCTGTTTTACGTGCAAATGTATTCCTCTAAATACCATCTCACCATAGATATCAAGTCATTTTCAGTTAACATCTGGTACATAACTTTGGCACATGCATACATGCTACACAGGTCCGAGGAGTAGAGAATTTATTATAACAGTTGCTATTATCCGTTCAAGCCATAGAGGAAATGTGTGTAATCAATAAAAGCTATAAAATAAACCAAAATGAAAGCTTTGACTTTTTCAGATACACCATGTTTAAAATACTTTTTAATAATTCAGAGAAAAAACATGTTTGGTTGGTAGCTGCAGTGATTTCATGGGCAGATACATCTAGTCAGGGCTTCAAGAATGCAGTGGCCACATGTGGCTTGTGACTGCATATTTTCAGGGCTGTGTGCCTGAAACAGATGTCGTTTTACACAGTCATGGCTCTGTATGTATTAGCTCTGGTAAATACTCTCTAAATCTGCAGGCGACAAAAGGAAGGATTTAAACATTCTAGAATAGTTAGTCATGACTTAATCATGGAACACAATATAAAGAACAGTGTTTTATTCTCTAGGATATTACTTTTAAAAAAAACCCAATAATGTGTCATCTCTATTTTACATGCACTGGACCACTGTTTACATACAGATAATCCCTGGGAATTACTACCTCAGCCTGGTGGCCAAAGCAACTCTGCTTTCCTGACAGTTGCTGCTATGAGATGTTTCACAAATTCTTCTTATCCCTTTGACCACACAAAAATCCTCTAAACTTCTCCACTGTGGATCCCAAGCAGGAATCCATGTGGTAGTTATGCTGGAAATAACAGCAAGGGAGAAGTAACAAGAGGCAGGAAAACTACCCCCAGCATCACCACTCAAGGCTTCTCCTCTCCCCCATTTCCATAGCTACGTTTCTTCCAGCTAAGATGCAGGATCATGTGCCCACTCTCTAGCCCTGTTCCATCCCAACTCCTAGCCCCCAGTTATTTCTTAACTCTTCCTTAGCTCCCAGGAAACTCACTGAACACAAGGCGGCCTTCAAAGAGTAGATAAACATTACATGAGACCCACCACTTATCTGTGTCTTCTCCCCCTCCAACACTCATTTGGGAAAAATAAAAAGTACTGATAGGAGGATATTACTTGGAGCCCCTTTGCTCATGATCTCTTTCTTGTAATTTCCAATAAAAACCCTTAGAGAAACTGTGGAGGGAAGAGTCGTACTTCTACTCGTTTCTCATTAGTCAAGGAATAAAAGAAATAATAGTTGAAAGCAAAGAAGGTAACAATGGAAAGAGCAACATGCTGCCCAAATTCTGGTGCTCTCAGAAAAAAAGAAAAGAAAAGAGAGGTAACCAGAATTCTGACCCGGGTAGAAAGATTCTAGGAATTTCTCCTAGACAGAAAGTCTTTGCCCCTTACAACACTTCAATTCTTGTCATCCTAGAACCCATTAACTTTTTATGGTGTGAATGTGTATCCATCTTCCTTTCCATTATTATAATTTTATTTTTTTAAGATTTTATTTATTTATTTGACACAGAGAGAGAGACAGTGAGAGAGGCGACACAAGCAGGGGAATGGGAGAGGGAGAAGCTGGCTTCCCACCGAGCAGGGAGCCCGATGTGGGGCTCAATCCCAGAACCCTGGGACCATGACCCGAGCCAAAGGCAGATGCTTAATGACTGAGCCACCCAGGTGCCCCCTTCCTTTTCATTATTAAAACCCTGCCACAACATTAGCCTGAATGTGTCTGAGTAGCAATTCCTGCCACTACCCCTGAGCAGAAATGAGACTCTACAAGCAAGAACAGCTAGAACACACTACAGTCTGAAACATTTTATGAGTGCCCACTATGTTCAGTTACTATGCTAAGCACTTATGTTACTGAGATAAGTGACAATCTGGACTCCAAATTGCTTCAAGTCCAAGGAAAGGGAAGACAAAAACATATACAGATAATATTAATGTGATAAATGCTAGAAAAACAGGGCCCTTCCTGTAGACTGAGTCTTGAGAGCCTAGTCAAGCGAATTAGTGTGAAGATGACAGGGAATTCCAGGTTAAAGGAACAACTGATGCAAACACAAGGAACGTGAGATGGATCCCAAAGCAGTTTGACATGGACAGAACACTAGGCGAGAGGCGGAGGACACAAGAGAAGAGAGACTGCAGAAGTTAGCATGGATAAACTGTGAGCAGCTTTGTCCAACATGCCCAGAAATTTGATTTTCTACCAAAGAAAATGTGAAGAGATTGAAGGATTTTCCATAGAACAGAGACATAATGAGATTTAACTTCATAAAAGATCACTCTGCATCCTGGATACTGGATAAGGGGTGTTTAACACCAAAGACCAGCAAATAGGCTGCACTTCAGGTGAGAAATACCTGACTCAGAGCAGTGGTATTAGGGACCCAAAGGGGGTGAATTAACACGTCATTAGAAATGTAGATTCGAATGTCACTAGGTGACAGTGACTGAGTTTAAGAGAGAAGAACGAAACTAGGGTGACGTGTAGGTTTCTGGAGTGACGTATAGGTTTCTGGCCTGAATGATGAGCTGACTGAAAGTGCCTTTCACTAACACAGGAGAAAATGGCTAATAACACTAAGTTTGGGGTGCATTAGAGATACCAAGACAGCCAGACAGGCATAAGGGTCTGGGTTCAGGAGGAAAATGGGATACAGATATAGGTTACAGAGAACAGATCCTATGGAGCTGGCCAGTCCACCCCCCTCTGATTTCTTCCCTGTCCAGAATATAACTCCCACATCAATGTCCTGCCCCTTTCACCAACTCACATGTCTGGGAAGTAAACATAAGTCAAAATCTGTTCATGAGTCACTGGCTTCAGAAATGTGCCTAATTTGCTCTCTGAAGTTGAGAACAGAGCCAGAACAGCCCTAGATTTTCAACTGGTAACTGTTTGGCCTTGGCTTTCTCTTCAATACCCTTAGCCTTGGCAACCTGGCTGTCTGAATTTATGGCTTGGTCCCTGGACTTTTATTGTTTCTGTCAACCCAGCCTGGACCATCCCCTTAAGCCAAGTCGTACCCTGTGCTAGCCCAAGGGACTTTTTAAATAAAAATTAGGACAAAAACATCTTCTTTGGTTGGCATTCGCTGTCTCAAGGACTCATAGTTTAGTGTCAGAAGATATCTTTCTGCTAATTAGAAAAGGTGGGCCTTGTGCAGGGCATAGCCTCTATATGTGCCCCCTCGCCGTGTTGGGGTTTTCTTAGACTATGAGTCCGGCACTGTCTCCTTTTATAATGTCACGAACCATGGCTTTCCCATCTTCACCTTCTTTAAATATTACTTTCCTATCACCCTTTCTCCATATTTTAACTTGCAACTGTGTAGTCCCGATGATGCTGCGTTGCCCAAGCTCTTGAACATTCCATTGACTGCACCCATATCTGAGCAGGACCCTTCACTCTGAGATTCATCTGTACCTCAGTCTCTCCTTTCTGAACTTCTGTTTTCTCGCATTCTTACATCCTTCTCTCAAACATTTACTCAGTGCCAAAATATACCCAGAGGTGATAGTGGACATCCCAAATTAATTACAGATCTTGGGATGGGTGGGGGGTAGCTTTCAACATGTTAACATTAAGCATATTTGACGGAGTTTTTTGTTGTTGTTTTTGATTCATGGGAGCAAATTCAGGAAGTTCTTTTCTATTAATTTGCTATAATTTTTTGTCCTGAATGGAAAATTGAATTTCAACAGATATGGTCTATAATTATTGAGATAATCCTATGTCATTTTTATTCTGTTATTGGAGTACATTGATTTGTTTCCATTTTTAAATGCAACACAAAGTCCTGAAATAAATCACTATTCTGCATATGCAATACTGGATTTGTTTTTGCTAATACATTGTTTACATTTCATTTCCATTTCCATTTGTGAAAAAAATTGACCTATATTGTTACATTGTTGTCATGTTTTATATGTCAGGCTTCGGACTGAGCTATTTGGCTCTTTGGAAGAATGTCTATGCCCAGTTTAGTCCTGAACCGTTCTTGAGTCTCATTTACACTGCAGCTACCACCAGCACCTTTTATACTTCACTTTGCCCCTAGGCAAGTAATATCTGTGAGGGACAGACATGAATTGTCCTAGCAAGATGGAAGCCCATATTCCCAACTTTGGTCCACCTCTAAAAGTATATAGGAGTTCTGACAAGCAATCAAGGGTTAAACACCTTCATCCTCTACCCTTTGAATAGCACTAGCCCTGGGGGAAACCTACCATCACTGGGAGAGGTCTTGCCCTCAGTATTTTGCAGCCAGGACCACATTCAAACCTCAGCACTGGTACCTCAGACATGTTCCACAGGACAGTGAACTTTATACATCCGGTACTCTATGGCTGAAATTGGGTTTGGCAGTCTAGCCTAAGAAAATAAGAAAATGATAATAAGTCAGATGAATAAATGTACATGAGGCTGCCACAAACCTGTGTGGAAGGATTTGTCTACTCTCTTTGAAGAAATTAAGCACTGGAGAATTAGATTAGTCAGAGGCTTCATAAGATAGACTTTCTATCTTATGAAGCCTCTGACTTCATGACAGATTCAGAGGAAACAGAAGTAAGCTGTGTTTTAGAAAGTATTCCCTAGAATAGGAAATAGCAAGGGAAGTTTCCAGAATACACTGTCCATCCTCCTAAAGATTCAGATGTAACAGCAAAAGCAGTTCTTCTGCCGAGCTGACCCCTACTTGCATGCTCCATTTATAAGTAAACATCTTAGAAGGAATGCTCATAGACATATTGATAGTGAAAACAGATAACAGAAAAAGATTTTCAGAGGATATAAAGATCCCTGTATTAACATCTGAGGCTATATAGTCCTCCTCTCCACACTCTGTGTCAGTGAGAATTGACTGAGGACTCAGATTATAATCTTGTTCTTAATGGACCAAAAAATAAAATACTCCTTAACTTCTTACCTAATAATTTATAAAGTTACCCTATACTGAATGAGCTAATTTGGAAATAAATTACCTGTCCCAGGATAATTAAGAGCTTATTGTAAAAACAAAGTAACAAGGATGAAGAAACTTAGAAAATCAGCTAAAAGAGGTCCCAAATGCCTCTTTAATAAATTACATTCCCTTAAAAGGCAAAAGGCAATGGAATATAGCATCACACTAAAAATAATGGCTTTCCCCTTTTTAACTTTCATTGTTAATCTTAAAGAAAATCAATTGATTTGTAATGAATGTTTCCTTCTTGGACTGAGGAAGGTTCTGAGGAGAAAGCCTTATATAAAGGTCATTCTTCACCAAAAAAGAAACAAAATCTGGATCACAGTAAAAATAATTAAGATGTACTCTATTTTTCTTTTCCTTTTTAGTTAGAAAATAAACCTGACTTTTTAGAGCAGTTTTAGGCTCACAGGAAAACTGACTGGAGGGTACAGAGATTTCCATATATCCTTGCCCCCACACATGCACAGCCTCCCCCACTGCCAACATCTCTGACCAGTGTTACATTTGTTCCAGTTGAAGCAACACTGACACATCATTATCACCCAAAGTCCCTAGCTTACTTTAAGTTTCACTCGTGGTGTAAATTTTGTGGATTCCGACAAATATCTAATGACAGGTATCTACCACTGTAGTATCATACATAATAGTTTCACTGACCTCACAATCCTCTGTGCTCCACCTATTTATCCTTCCCTCCCCACTAAGCCCTGCAACCACTGATCTTTTTACTGTCTCCATAGTTCTGTCTTTTCCAGAAGGTCATATAGTTTTCAGAATCATACAGTATCTAGCCTTTTCAGATTGGCTTCTTTCACTTAGTAATATTCATCTTTTCTCTTAAAAGCATTATAAAACTTCCCCAAAGCCATGGATGTTGATATGGCAAAGTGAGAAAAAGTATGAAGGCTCACAGTCAAGTACTAATTTTGCCATTTCAGGCAAGTGACTTATCTTTAATAGGGCTTGGTTTTCTCGTCTGTAAAATCAGGATAACATTAATACCTATCCCACTAACTTTATGATGTTGTTGTGAAGGTCAGGTTTCTCTTCCTAAAAAAATGAAGGAGTGCATGGGTGGTGTAGTTGGTTTGAGCATCCAAATCTTGGTTTGGGCTCAGGTCTGATCTTGGGATAGAGCCATGCATCAGGCTCCAGGCTCAGCATGGAGTCTGCTTGGGTTTCTCTCTCCCTCTCCCCTTCCATACTCCTCCACCTCCCAGTGGGTGTGTACACGCGTGTGTGTGCACACATGCCCTCTCTCTCTCTCTCTTTCTAAAATAAATCTTTAAAAAAGGAGGTAATAATATCTATGTTGTAGAGTCGTTGTATGAATTAAATAGGTAATGTGTATGAAGAGCTTAGCACCATGCCTGGAACATACTGCATATTTAATAATGGTAGCTGCCATGCTATTTTTATTTTAATGCATGCTAAATACTTTTTATTTGACCCTCTAAAACTATTCTCTGCTTTTTACCATCTTGCCTTGTGGGGCACAATTGCTAAATTGAGTATACCTCCCTCTGGATTTCCTGATGAGGTCAACCAACGGGAGGTCCCAGAGGAGGTTAGAAGTTGGGAGGGAGAGAGATGGGTCTTTACTCCCTGCACCTTTTTTCTGTCATACTGTAGTTTGGTTGTGGCTGCATTCCTCCTTGAAGGACAAAAATCTTGCTGGGCAACCATCTTAGAGTTGGCTTCCCTTAACCCTGACCATCCCTATATAAGAAATCTCTTAAATTATCCCTTGAGGTAATTTAGGAAGTTTCTGTTGTTTTTTGTCAGGAAGACACATAATGTTTGCCCTTCATATTTATTGGCACAATTATTATTGTTTTTTTAACATTGTAAAGCAGCCAAGGCATCGTAAAATCAAGAACCATATGCAACTGTACAAAATCTTGCAAGTTATTATTGACATCCCTCTATATCCAACACTGGTCAGAATTTATGAAGATGTACTTTTAGATTCAATTTAAAAAGTGGAAAAAATTATAGGGATTTGGGAAAAAGTTATAAAAATTATAAAGTATCTATAAGAAAGGATGGTCAATTTTTCCTTATTAAAAATATACCAAAAGTACAACAAAAAATTGCTGGGTATTATTTAGCTTTGTAGCACAAAGGCAATTACTTAAAGTGCAGTTAATATTTGTAGCTGATGTTTCACAGATGTGTCCCCCAGTGTAATACTTCATTTCTGGAACCATGGTGGGATGTGGACCATCCCAATAGGGAAGACTTTTATAATAATAGTTCAAGGAGATTTTCAATTGCAGCAAGAATTTTCACTAATAATGAAGGAATTAATTAAAGTGCAAATAATCCTCTGCTATGGCTCTACGTTTGACAATGAACTAGCCATTTTGCCTTAACAAAATCACTGCCTGCATTTTTTCCCAATTTTATAAATATTAATTATTAATATATATATTTATTACAAATCATGTTAAAATGAAAAACAGGTCAACCTTAATGCTAAGTTTTAAAAAAAAGTAATAGAGAATGTGCAAACGTGGTGCTGACTTTACTGCGTGAATGGGACATGACACTCCACTCAGAATATTCTGTAATAAAGCTACTTACTTTAGGTTTTGGTTGAGCTCCAGTTGACATCTGGTTTGGCACACCATCAAGATTCTGGATGTTTCCAGTTTTATTTCTACCAATTCCTTTCCTCTGACGATTTTATTTTAAAGTTTAGTCTTCAGATTTATAGAATTCTGTAGAAAGAAATTTTAAGCAGATTATTTTTCACATACAAAGAATTATTCTTAGGCAGTAATTCATCTCAATTAGTCAATAAAAATACATATTTTGAAAATTAACATAAACTATGGAATATTCCCCTATATTAATAATTTTTCCAAAGACATTTATGATTAGGCTCAGTGAGATCAGCCTAGTTAAGCCTAAGAACTTTTTGTGAATGAATGTAAATTTATAAATTAAAATTACTTTTAATCTACCAAGGTAAAATATAGTACTACATTGGCATATCATAAAACTTTCTAAAATTCAAAACCAAAGGTGTCTTTAAAATGGAAATAATAAGATGTGGCTCATACAGAGCCACATTATTCTTATAGGCTTTAAGATCTCAGTTTACATATTTTGTTAAGTAGGGAACAAATTATAAATTTATATTTCTGAGGGTTAGCTACAGAATTAAAATTATTAAAAACATATTAGCATAAAGAGAATCCTAAACTTTTATACATACAGTAAAAATCCTTTTCTAGAATGTTGGATAAATCCTCATTGAATTGGAGTAATTAAGTTTGTCTTGATTAATTCTTCCCACTGCTTGGAAGTCTTCCACATCTCTCTATGTCCAAGTTCCTTATACAAGTTACCTAGCAGCCTCTAGTGCAAAGTTCTATCCTAGTCTATTTCTTCTGGAACAAGTATCAAGTTCTACAGAAGTAGGGAAGGTTAGAAATGTGAATTTTTCATTTAACTAAAATTTTACTCATTGATCATCAGGTTGTTTGCGGGCGGGGTGAATAAAAGATCTAGAACAAACAAACTTTATTGAATTGTATATGAATGTAGCACTGCCTAATACTAACTATATAACCTTGGACTTAATTTCCTCAAATTTTAATTTGTTCACCTGTAAAACAATACTTTCTGACATTTATTGAACACTTCTTTGTGCCTGGCATATTTGACCAATGGAATGTAAGTCCATAGGAACCTGCCAAGTCTGAGTGGAATCATTAAATGTGCTGCTTGGAAATCACATTTTTCTTACTCTTGATGCTTGCTGCAACTCTCCTGTGGTGAAAAGAACTGACTATGATGATGAGAATAATAGTGATATGGTGATGATAATGGTAGATAACATGTTTGACAGGCACTGTTATATGTTCTATATATTTACCTTTTAAAAACAATCCCCTGATTTGTTCTTTACACCAGAAGTGTACTTACTCAAAAATATGTCCTAGAAGGGTTTGAGGATATAGAAGAGTGTGTACACACTTCTGCCCTCGAGAAAAGGCCACGAGGAAGGTAATGGGGCCATGTCTTACTTCAAGTATACACTGACTTTTAAACATATGACTTATTAAATTAAAAAAAAAAAAAGCAGCTTTAGACAACAAATAAGACTACAATGAACTGGCAGCCAGTGGGGCTGACAACGAACGCAGTGCGTCGGCATTGGGTTGACCAATGAGCACTACGCTCTTCTGACTACTGCTAATGTCTATCTCTGCCACTGGTGTAGACAACTTGACAGATGCCTAGAGGAACAACTCCCTGTGGGCTCATTTATAAAATGAGGATGGTGCTGGCACCTATTTCAATAAGCTGCAGAGTACTGCGTGAAAGCCCCGTAAGTAGTGCCGGTGTGCTGTTGTTACAACTCAGCAGGTGGGGACAGTCTTCTCCTTCAGGAAGTTAGGGACTGTATCTTCTTCAGGAAAAAAATGACATTCGCTGACAGAATATTAAATACAGGATCCCGTGTGTGATACTTTCACATATATTACTTCGCTTTCTTCTTCCCAGCCATTCTGTGAGGTGAGTCTTGCTGTTCTCATTTTATAAAACAATTGCTAAAGAGAATGAGTTCTTGATGAGTCTCACATGGCAAATGAGAGCACTTAGCTCTCTTGATTCTCCTCAGTGATTTCTCAACTCCCCTGGATTTCTCTTTGTATCCTTGCCCAGCCCCATCTCCACGCCCTCTTCTGTCTAAATACCATCATAAGCTCTCGCTCATCTGGTTAACAGGCCTGGGCTTCTCTTAGCCCTGGGATGATGGATACCTGCAGAGATTAGGAAAATGAGGCTGAAACTGTAGGAAGGAATTGACCATAACAACCCAGGAGCTTTCTAGAGCTCCCATGGCAAAGGAGGGCCACTTATAGCACTTTCTGAAAGCATGCTAAGGCACTTGATATTTTTGACACTGTTTTAAGTAATACCTTTTCGTAAAATTTACATTTTGTATGTTCTGTAATGGGTACATAAAAATTCAGTTGATTTTTCTTAATTGATGTTGTGTCCATAAATATATGTAAGGTTTATAATTAATGTCATATACTTGGGGGTGTTGTCTTTGTACTCTTATATATGGGACTAATGATACTTTTGTTTCCTTTCTATTCCTTGTACTTTTCTTTCTTTTATTTTCATTATTACTAGGCTAGGACCTCTAATCAGTGCTGATTAGAAGTGGTAAAAGATATCCTGATCTTAATCCTGATTTTAAGGAGAATACTTCCAACACTTCTCCATTTAAGTGTGATGCTGACTGTATAGTTTTTGTTTTTGTGTTAATCAGGCAGTTCCTTTCTTTTGATCAAAAATTTTTAAATGAAAAGATACTGAATTTTACTGAATGCATTTCCTCCATCTATTAAGACAATCACATTTTTCTTCTTTAAGCTCTTAAGTTATAAATCATATTAATCTTGTATTAAGCCAACCATGCATTCCTGTATTATATCATCAAAGTAACTTTCAAGTCTTTAAAGATTATTTATCATAATGAATCTTGGAATTCATCAAATTCCCTTTACATAACTGGACATATCAATCAACTACACTAAGATATTTACAATTTTTTTAAAAGATTTTATTTATTTATTTGACAGAGAGAGAGCACAAGCAGGGGGAGTGGCAGGCGGAGGGAGAAGGAAAAGCCGGCTCCTCGCTGAGCAGGGAGCCTGATGTGGGACTCGATCCTAGGACCCTGGGATCATGACCCAAGCTGAAGGCAGACACTTAACTGACTGAGCCACCCAAGGGCCCCAATATTTACAATTATTAAACCATCCTTACATGCATAACATCAACTGTGCTTGGTTGTAATAAGCAATTCCTTTTAATCTTACTCAGTTTGGTTAGCTGCTGTTTTCTTTAGCATTTTTACATTCATATTCATTTTTGTCCTCTGTCAAGCTTTTGTATCAAGATGTTAGTTTCATAAAATAAACATGGAAGCTATACATCTTTATAAATGAGGTTCAGAAAATTTATATTGCATGAGAATTATCCATTCTTTGAAAATTTCAAAGGACTCACAGGCCCTTAGAGGTTGGTACTTTTTTTGAGAACTTGTTTAATTTATCCCATTGGTTTTGGTCTATTCTGGTATGTGACTGCTGAATGAATTTGGACAATATATATTTTAATATAACATTATCTATTACAAAGTCTTTCAAATTTATTAGTAGACCTATGTACACTCTTGTACTTTTAAAATAACGTTGTATCTGATATTCTAGCCTTCTTGTTCCAAATTTTATTTCTGTTATTTAGTAGAAAGAGCCTCAGTATTTAGGTTAGACAGACTCAACACTAAGGCAGACAAGTCAATTCATTTGCTAGATCTCAGCTTAATCACCACTGCCTCTGTGAAACCTTGCATCACTCCTCGGAGAGGTTTCTGTGGATTTCTGTACTTCCTCTATCAAAACATTTGTTTCACAGTATAATTATTGTTTGTTTAATGGGCAGCTTCAAAGTTAAACTGTAAGCTCTATGAGAGTAATGACAAGGTATGTCTAGTTTACCACCACGCACCTAGCACAGTGTCTGAAACAGAATGAACACTCAGTAAATCTTTGTTTGAACGAACAAGTTAATTGTTTCCATGTTTTACTCTGCCTGTCTCTTCCATAAGACCACAAGTTTTAATTGACTTTTATAGCTACCAATACCAAAAGAGCAGAAGAGTGATTAAAAATGCCAGCTCTGGAGCTAGAGTGCAGGGTTCAAAGCTAGGCTCTGCCATTCACTAGCTGTGTGACTATGAACAAATTACTTCACTTCTCTATACTTCAGTTGCCTCTCTGTAAAACTAGAAATAATAATGCTGAACTGTAGGGAGTTTATATATGCCTGGTACACAGTAAGTGATGAATTAATGATAGCTATTATTATGTTAGTACATGACAAGTAAATGAATGGATAAAAGAATAATGAACCTGTGAAAACAGAGAAAATAATGATAATATTTGCTCTGCTCTGGGTGTTCTGAGGATCAAGTGACAGGAATTTTAAGTAATGAAAACCATTTGAGTATTTTATTAGAACCACTACAAATGGGAAGTCCCAGTGGCCACAAGAAAGAGAACTGTTTTTTCTTTGGGAAAAAATGACAAGGCTAGAGAAATATTTAGTAAGGTTTTGTTCCTATTTGGAGCAAAAATTGGAATATTTTTCTTAAATTGGATTTTTTATTTTATATTGTAGTCTCTACAATACAACTAGGTTATTTCAAAGTTTAATTTAATGTTTTTATAACTATGAAATACCTGAATAAAAATTTTTCTTCAGACTTGATAGCTCTTTTGGAAATAATTTCTGATTTTCCAAATATGTTTTTTCCCCCTAGATCTTTTTATCCATTACTTACTTTTTATAGTTCATATGTTATTCAAATAATGCCTCTTCATTTGTTTTTCTCCTGGACAAAGAATTTTTAAAAATGCTATCCCTATAGTCATTCTCAAAGGTTGCTATGTGTAAATATTAGCCCTAGAGTATTAGACTTCACTGATGTAATAATGATTGAATATTTTTTCCTACATACAACTGAGTCATGACATAGAAGTGCAAGAAACCAATAAGGAAATTCTCTTCCTAATGTGGGCCAAAATCTCATATTAAGAGAGCTAAGAAAAAAGTAGCAAAAATATTTACAGTTATGCAAATATACCAAAAATTGGTGTGCTGTTGTTGATTGTCCAAGCCTAAGAACAGAAAAACAGCAAATTATTTGACTCATTTTACTCTTTTCAGAAGAAAATAAATAAAAAATGGGAATACAGACAAATAATCCTTTTCTTTAAAAATTTTATGACATTTCTAAAATATACAATATCTAATTTTTATATATTATTTAAAAGTACAGCATGTCATTCTCTAATTTCCTCATTTGAAAAGAAGAAGCTTACTAATGAACTGATTTGGAAATTGAAGACCATTACATTTAATTTTTTAGAGGAAAGCACAACATTTATAAAGAAACATCCATATTTTAAAACATTTAAAATACTGACTTAATATCCAGTTGCAACAATAGGCATAAATAACGTAACATCAGTTTTTGATCCCAAATATAAATGAAGTGAGCCAAAGATCAAACTATGCATAGACTCAAAGTCACCTTTGCCATTTAGTTTTCAAGTAGTAGATGTGTTCTGTATCTCAAAAGAGAAGCCTGTGTAATTAACCTTCAGGAGAACATTAAAAACACAAAGAAGAAACTTAAAATTTTCAAAATTTTCCCCGTTTTTGTTCCTGCTCTCGCTCTCTCTCTCTGTGAAAATAAATAAAATCTTAAAAAAAACTCATATTACACACAGAATAGTCTCAAAATAACAATATTAATACTACCACCACATGAGTACTAAAAACACTTAAAAATTTTTTTTTGCATATGTTCTCCCCAATTCTCCATCCCTTCCTACATTTTTAACCATTATATACTATACTCTCATTCTCTTAGCCTTCATTTGGTTTTAGTCCTACTAAGAACTACATATTCAATGCTCACCAGTTCTTCTGTTGATGTCTCTCTGGTCATTAGGTTACCCGAAGCTCAATCTCTAGCAGATTCTTCAGAAAGAGTTGAAGACTACTGGTGCTTTTTTCATTTGAAAGTCAGTTTCACTGGATACAAAATGTTTGGCTCATGTCTTCTTTCCTTGAGAATCTAAAGGAAAGAAATGAGAAAATCTTATTTTCTTTGAACAGAAAGAGTTGCTCTTGAAAAGTTTGATGATTATCTAATTATAATCTCCGAAAGATTACATGCTTTTTCCCCCTAGTCAAAGAATATTTTTTCTCTTAAACCCAATAATTGTACTAGAACATCTTTGTGTTCATCATTCTGGATTGATATTCTTAAGTGTATGGTGAGCTCTTTCAACATGTAACTTCAAATCCTTTTTATTTCAGAAAAGTTTTCTGAATTACAGTTATTTAGAATTTCTTCTGATCCCTTCATTTAGTTTTCTTCCTTTGTGGGATTTTTTTAAAAAAAATATCTTTTAAGAAATTCTATTTTCAAGTCATAAAAACATTCCAAAAGTTTTCAAGCTTTGACTTTCACTCTTAAGCTCTTAATACAGCTGGAACTGAGTTTTGTGTATAGTATGATGTGTGTATACAATTCTTTTCATGAAAACATAGGAGAGAAATTTGTTACTTGTACTTCTGAGCAATTTTGTCCTTTATCTCATGGAATTATGAATTAGTCTGATTCATATCTGGTGTCTGACTCAGGTAAGAGGAACGTAAAGTGTAGCAATGCCTATGTTCACTTAAGGCAACAGAGCCAGAGAGAAAGAGCCATGTTAGGAACTCACTGTACTTCTATGTACAGCTTAGCCAAGGAAGGGCAAGTGCTTTGTGTGGACCAGATGCACACCTTCCAGATGAAGAAACCAGCGAAGAAGTCTCTTAGGAAGGACTACATTGCCAAGAGATATACTTAAGGGAAAGAACGACTTCTTTTGAGAAGCCAAAAGAATCTGAGTGAGGGGAACTCCTCAGATGCCCATGGCTAAGTGTTGGTTGAAGTCTTAAGTGGTCAGTTGGGGAACAAGGCCCATCTTAGAGTGCTGTAGTTGGATATTCCAGGCAGAGGAATTTAGAGAGCCTGCTTTAAATAGCAGTCAAGCCCCAAGAATATCAATTCCAGATTATTACACTACTGGCCATGTAAACCTGGATCTTTTCCCCCAATCCTTTCAACACTGTCCAGCTCTAGAGGAAAGCTCTACACACATGCTAGGCCCTTAACAAATGATGGCTCTCATTATCAGTGCCCTTCTTTGCTATCACAGTCTGAGATATATCTTACTTGATCATAAGGTATTTCCCATTGGATGAGTGTCTCCAATTATTCTCCTAAGTTCCTAGAAAATAAGGACATATTTTATACTTACTTCATATTCATCAGAATATTAGAAAGAACTTTGTACTTAGAATTTTTCAATAATTAGTTGCTGATCAATAAGTAAGTGGAGTTAATACATTACAACAGGAATGCCTTGGGCCGGGCAAGAAAAGCCATCAGCAGTCCTGAAATAGTACCTTTTATTAACCTAGTCAGCTTTTTACTAAATTTTCTAGTCAGGTTTCTCATTATCAATACAATGTCACTCTGTTTTACATCTTGGAGTCTCCTACCATAAAAGATCAGGCCTTTTATGTTATTTGGGGGTATCAGAATATCTTCTTTGGAATGGTACTCAAGCTCAATGAGAGCCAAATGACTTCACTGGCTGATGTGCTGTTGTGTGTAAGGTTCTCTAAGCTATGTAAGAGTGTTCTGAACAAAACAAGGAAAATAGTTGAAGAAGACAGAGGAGAAGGGCGTGTTTTCCTTTGGATTTAAACATAATTCCTAAGGTAGACTTTTGAATTCAACATTTTTAAAAGGTCTTTTGCTTTTTAATCATTTAATTTAATCATGTAATCCTTGTTTTAAAGATGTTTGAAACCATATGCTTGATTTTTTTCATGCCTCTATTTTGGGATCATGTATACTGCTATGTAGGCAGAAAAGAACATTTTCTTTTCTACCATATTTCTTTTATTCATACAATCCACTGTTGAAAAACTGTTAAAAATGGCTATAGAACATTTCAATGTCTTCAGATATATTTACCTTCTTCTTAATCTAATCATTAAGTGCCTTCTGTAAACACCATGAGGGTAGGGATTGTGTCTGTTTTAACATAATTTTATAAAAACTGAATTTTCTTTCATTAATCTATAAATTGTGGTTAATCTACCATCCAAACGAACACTCACCCCAAAGATGGACAGTAGAGAAAATTAAAATGCATTGTTTTCTTGATGAAAGAAGACATCATTCTTTTCTCATCTAGTAACTTTTCCAAATTCCAGACAAAATACAAGAAACAAAAATGGGTTTTCATTATCATGTAAATCTGAATATGAGTGGCCAAAAATAAAAACCAAAGTAACAAAGGCACTAACTGGAAATTTTAGCACCAAGTCATCATGTGAACATTCATATCAAGGATTCAAAAGCAGTGTAGCATAGATAATTAAATATTTAATCATGATAATGATTACTTATAATTTAAAAGCAGTTGAGGAAGAGTCATGTGGAATTATTTTTGAACTATAACAATTTCAAATTAATACACTTAACTAAAATACATTTTGTATTTTACATTTTACCACAGAAAACCAAAGGCAATCAATTAAGGATATAGTTGATTTTTAGTAATTTAAAAACACAACTTCAAGAAGCAAATAATTGAGAGAAAATGTCAGTTTGCTGTTTTAATTTTAAAAATAATCCAATTGTATGAATTAAAGGGATATGACAAAGGGCTGCTCCAAACGGAGGCAGGGCAGAGAGTTGTTATGTACTATCTCAGTTGTTATGTACTAAGGTCAACTTTATTTTGAACATAGAAAACTTATATTCTTTCTCTTATTACAAAAGCTGAAGTAAGTATGTTCCAGTTCTCAATATGACTATTTGTGTTTTGGGGATAAAGGAAATGTTGCACCCTTATTTATGGCGTCTTCTTATATCTCTACAATAACCCCATTCAGAGTAGTAAAAGGCACATTTGTTTTACTGTTCCATCTAGGCACATTATAAAAGGCAAGATGACTGCCAGAAAATCTATACTTAAACTACTGTATTGTAATAGGACTGAGCAATCCCTTATAGAACACATAGAGGTCAGATTTAACACTCCATATTGACCTCATCATGATCTGGAATAAGAGCATTTGGTGATTTTTAAGACATTAATAAAGCAGGGTTATGGGAAAACCACTCTAGACTTGACATTTAATTTTTTGTGTGTGCATGTAAATGAATTCAATATATGACTGTTCCAAAAGAATTTCAAATAATTCAAGTTTACCCAATTATAGAATAGATATAATTAAATGTGAAACCCCAGTAATACAGTTAGAGAACTGGGAACTCAAATGTAGAAAAAAAAAATGGTGAGGCAAGACTGAAATGGTGAATAAGATTACTAACTTGTATTGCCATTACTTCTTTGTACATGTATTTTTAAAGCAAGGAAATTAGAAAATTTAATCAGTGAAACATAATTTGGATAATTTTATAGTTGATACTGTAAGAATTTATTTTGTCCGTTCTAAGCTGTATTTGTTTATTCTATGGATTAGGAAAACAAAAACAAAGCACCAAATAATAAAGGAAATCAAGCTCAGAAAATAGAATATTTGATTTTGAATGGTGTTTTTTAATCACAGGAGAATCTCGTACTGGATCTGAGAATCTTATAAAATTACTCAGTTCATATTTACTGCAAAACTGTTATGCTCCCTTGATAAATTAGAAATTAAGTAAGTAGACCTTAGAAATGCGTATGAGAGTTGACATGGTAAAACCTGAGGACAAGTGTTTGTATTCAAGGGGCTTACAACTGTGTCAGAGCTAGAACAATCTGAGGAGCAGGATTAAAATGGAAAAGCCAGTGGATCGTTCTTTTTATGGACATTCAACTATAAAATAAATTGGTTTTCTCCTTTAAAGAAAGAAGAAAGCCCTCTGCCAGCACACTGAACAGAACTTCCCATGATGTTTGATAACAGCCTAGCTATCCTCCAGTCTTTGGATGAGTCAGGCTAATTATTAATACACTAAAGCCAAGCTCATGTTCCATTGTGTCATATAGTTTTCTAAGCGAAACTGCCTCATGATAGTGTACTATTGGTTAGTAATAAAATTCCCTTGGAAATTTTTCATATTAGAGCTGCTTTATATTAAATTTTATTCTAAGTTAAACTCTATCAAATTTTATTTTAGGTAACAAAAACTATTTCAGGATTCATTAAATAGCAGCAAGAGAACAAAATCACAAAGTGTTATACTTGAACACTATGGGTGATGAAACTGTTTTGGAACAGTTCTGACCATGGCTTTTAATAAAATGGACAAGCTATGTTTACAGACCTGTGAGGCAAGTTGTTTCATAGTTTTTGCATCCTAGTGTACTAGTGCAGTGTTCAGTATTTAACAGAGGATCAATGTTTACCGAATAAAGCAAAGTATGTGATGAACAGAAATCTCAAAATATTGTGGGTTCTGAAACAGTGCTGCCATGTGGACAAATCCCTGAAATCTATATAAATAATTTTATACACAATAATAGAACCTATCATGTATCAGACACTTCGTAAATAGTACCTTTTTTTAAACCCAACAATCACCCTGGAAAGTAGGCATATTGTTTTTTAAATTAGGGAACTGAGGCTGACAAAACTTAAATAACTTAATCCTCCACCAAGAAGTGGGGAATCTGGGACTAAGTCCTGCCCATTCTGACCTTTCTATAGCACACCCATGAGCTGGTGGGCAATGTTTTATATAATTATCGCTTGAGATTACAGTAAGAAATCAAATCCATTTTCTGTTTAGGGAGCATATATCTCTTTACTGATATCTATAGAAATAAAGGGCTGCATTTCTTCCTGCCTGACTGGAACATATACCTGTATTGTAAGAATATGTTCTTATGTATTCTTTCTGTAATTCTATAAATTCTATAAATTCAGTTTTATAGGTACAGCGAGTTGTGCTTGGTGTGCATGAAAACAAAACTATATTGGGACCCTCGATAGAAGGAGTAGAGGTCAGAAGACATAGGTAGGCATACTCTAAAGAGAACTAAGGGTATTTCCTATGAACCCATCTGTGGCAAGGGGGTATCACTTCCAGGACGCCCTAGAGACACCTCCAGAAGCAAGACAGAAAGCCATTGGTGTGTCTTGTCATTGGACAAGAAATGGTAACCCTGATACAGGAAAAATCATTGAGTCTTTTTTTATTTTATTTATTTAAGAGAGAGAGAGAGAGAGAGCACAAGCAGGAGGAGCAGCAGGGAGAGGAAGAGGGAGAAGCAGGCTCCCCGCTGAGCAGGGAGCCAGATGCAGGGCTCCATCATGACCTGAGCCAAAGGCTTAACCAACTGAGCCACCCAGGCGCCCTGCATCATTGAGACTTCTTAAGAGGGTCTTCCACTTCTGCCAATGATGTACTTCTTTTCTCTTCTTTCTTCTTTTTTTTTTTTTTTTTAAATCAGGCCTATCCTTTTAACGAGGAACTAGAAAAGCTGGTTAGAAATACAAAAAGGATCTTTTTGATGTCATCTTGAGAGGATAGATCCTGGAGAGAAGGTACAGAGAAGTCTGCCCATTTTCAACTGTTTTTCCCTTTGACTTATTTGCCAATTTGGAAGCTGTTCCTGAAGCTGGAAAGTCACTTAGAATGTGGCAGCTAAGAAGTAGAGAAGCCAAGAATAGCTTTTGGGAGTCCCATGGTTCTGAGAAAATAAAAACTGGAGTTCAAGGACAACCAACAAGGAATGGCCTTCGAAAATACCTCAGGGGGCGCCTGGGTGCCTCAGTCAGTTTAGCGTCTGCCTTTGGCTCAGGTCATGACCCCATGGTCCTGATATTGAGCCCCACATTGGGCTCCCTGCTCAGCAGGGAGTCTGCTTCTCCCTCTGCCTCTCCCCACCCCTGGCTTGTACTCTTTCTCTCTCTCATTTATTCTCTTTGTCTCAAGTAAGTAAAGAAAATCTTAAAAAAATATCAAAAAAAAAAAAAAAAAAAGAAAATACCTCAGGCTTTTGGTTGAGACACAGAAAAGGGCCATCATAGGAATAAGAAGGGACCTGAAATAGACCAGACCTAACAGACTGAAAACCATACAGATTAAGATACTCTACCCCTGGCCTACCTTCTTGACAGAAGCAAAAGTAAAATTTTTTATGGAAGTAAAAAACATTGCTCAGAGTCTAATTTTTTTCATAAACAAAGACAGCATTCCATTAAGAATTACTGGGCACATCAGGAACAGGAATAAGAAAAAGACAACAGAAACAAGATCCATAGATGATCTAAATATTGGAGTTATTAGACATAGACTTCAGGATTTCACAAGAGAAGCAGAATCTATAAAAATCAAATGAAAATTCTAGAACTAAAAAATACAATGACTCAAAACTGGAAATTTAAACAATACATTTATAATAAAATAAAAAAAACATGAAATACTTATGAAAAAATTTGACATTACATGTATAAGACTTGTATGCTGAAAATTACATAGAGAAATTAAAGACCAATACAAATGGAGAGATATGCCATGATTATAGATTTGAAAACTCAGTATTGTTAAGATGGCATTCTCCCCAGACTGATCATAAGATTCAACAGAATCCCAATAAAATCCCAGCAGGTTTTTTCAGAAATTGAAATGCTGATTCTAAAATTTATATTAAAATGCAAAGAAATTAGAATGACCAAAACAATTTTTAGAAAAAAGGAAGTTGGATAATTTGGCGTAAGGATAGACATATATTTATCAATGGAACTGAATAGATACTCAGAAAATCAGACAAAGGTGCCCAAGTAATTCAATGGGGAAAAGGATAATCCTTTCAACAAATGCAGCTGGAATAACTGGATTCTCATTTTGAAAATTATGAATATCAACTCCTACTGTTATACCACACAGATGAATTAACCTTCAATGGATAATAGGCTTAAATGTAGTAAATTGTGAGTATTAAAAACATAAATAGGATTTTATTTACAACTTTATGCTAATGAACTTTAATATTTGGATAATATGTACAAATTCCTAGAAAAATACAACTTACAAAAAATGCTTTTCAAAATATGCTATTAAAAAAATGAAAAGACAGGCCACAAACTGGTAGAAAAATATTCACAACACACACTTTGACAAAAAACATGTGTACAAGGGGAAGGGGAAATGGAGAAGTATTAGAATCTTGTATAACGAAGACGAATATATAAGTTGGTTATACAAGATGAATAAGTTCTAGAGATTACAGCACAGTGCCAATAGTACAACAATGTGTTATATACTTAAAAATATGCTAAGAGGGTAGATCTTATGTGAAGTGCTTTTATCACAAAACAATAATAAATTACAAAGAAAATAATGTACATAATATATAAACAACTCCTACAACTCAATTATAAGAAAAACTCCATTTTAAAAATGGGCAAAGTTTTAAACACACTTCACAAAAATAAAACTAACACCAAATACCCACTCAACTGGCTAAAATGAAAGACTAACAGAATCAAGTGTTTGCATTTGATGGAAAGACCCATCATCCTTTTAAACTAGATGGAAGATGTTTAAAAAGTACAGGTGCGGGTAGAGTAGATGCTAGAAAAAAGAATTCTTGGCCTAGGCTCACAATTTTATTTTTAATAAAATATGAAGCAAAGTCACTGGTTGAAGAGGCAGTTGGCAATTTGAGAAAGGAAGAAGAATAATGAAATACTAGGTTTCCAGAAGACAGCAAAGTAACTAGAGAAAAGGAGTTGGATGACTGGACAATGTGGAGAGCCCATCTAGGTGTGAGATCGTTGTTAGTTCATCCAATTGTTAAGCTCTGGGTGCAAGCACAGAAAACATAAATGCATGAGTTCAACCATGAGCCAGGTTTTGCCAGGCAAGCAGTAGTGAGGGACAAGAATTGAGGTATTTGCAGACAAGTGATTTAAATGCCACTATTTGTGAAAATAAATAAATAACATGCATTTTTTAAACTATGAAGAACTATGTTAGTGTAGATTACTGATATAATGTGGCAAAATGAAGCACTCTTTCAACTACATACATGCAGGATATCCGAAGCTGAAATGTCTAATAAAGAACTTATTCCTTATTCTACATATTCAGGTTGAGATCTAAAACTGTTTTTCCCTTACTGTCTTCCAAATCAGCCTCTTTCCACATTTTCACAGCTTTGACTCTTTCTCCTTCACATGTTTTATATTTTTATTCCTTTTTAAAGTTTTCCTGGACATCTTGCCTCCTGTTTGTCCTATTTCTAGTCAGCCTAATGATACTGCAATATTGCCCACTTTTTTCCCTTGGATTTTCATATAAACATATGTCACGGCACTCCTCAAGCCACAACAGCTTTCTTTACACCTACTACCAAGACCACCCAAAAGGTTTTATAGAGAAACACTAAAATGTCCTCATTTAGCTATTAGAGACAATCTAACGTTCTTGCATTCCCCAGTCCACCTGTTTCTCTTAGTATATCCGCTTAAGTCTCTATTCGCTCTGGCTTTCGCAAGTTCTCAGTTCTTATGTAGGCCACAGAACAGAAAGAGCTCTGAAACAAAGAAACAAAAGTGTTTACCAAAACTGAACACATTTCTTGGGAGAACCAGGCACCTTGCGGCTGACACTTTTAGAATTACAATCTAAAATTAATGGATAATGGGGATGGATACAGATTTATTTTTTCAACGTCTTAGTTGTTTCCGTGCTGCATCTAAAACCAAAACAAAACCAGTGCACTTTTCACTAGTTACTATGGTCCGTCCATCCATAAAAGTGGTTTGCCTCTCTACTTTGCAAAAATAGAAAAACGGCAGAATCTTCCTCTGGAACGATTTGTGCACGCAGCCTTCCTTTAGTTAACAAAGCATGATCAAGAGCAAGACAACACCACAAAAAGCACAAAATATAAAATGTTTACACTGACAAAAACAGAAAAAGTCGACTGAACTTAAATTCCTGAGAAGCACTGTTAAAAAGCAAAAGCACGCTTCCTTAAATAACTGTTTTGGGTTCCAAAGGAATAGTCTATTTGCTTGAGTCCCTTTCCTTGTGACATCCCTACGGCCTCATGATTGATGCTTAAAGAAACAGAGTGGGTGGATCAAGGCGGTCCAGAGATTTAGAGGGAAAGGCTGGGTCCATACCAACACTGGGACCGCGCCCAGCAAACATTTGGATCGCTTTAGAGTCGAGAGGAAAATACAGCTCGAGTTTTTACCTCATATACCATTAACTTTCCACAAAGATTTCCAGAAACCTGACTCACATCTAGAAACCCAAGCCCTCTGGGCGGAGAGCGTTGGGGGGGGGAACTACTACGTCACCACTTCCGCCTCGCCAGGCCAGCAAACGTGCAAAAATGGAGAAAGGCGCACACGCCAGCGGCGACTACGTCCCGAAAGTGCGCACGCGCATGGCGAGGCCCCGCCCCTCGCGTTCCCCACCTCCCCCAGACCCGCGCTCCCGCCTCGGAGAGGCGCGCGCCACAAGGCAGCCCCCGCTGGCACCGCCCGGGGCTTCCGCCCCGAGGCTCGACGGTCGCCGTTCGGTTCCGGTCCTAGCCCCGCCCTCACGCGGGAACTCTCCAGAAGTTTTAATATCCGGGACCAGAGGCTGGCGCCAGCGAGCATTTCCGGCAAGGGACACGAAGGAAAGGATCCGGTGACGCCTCTTCCCGTCCCCGTAGTCACCCAGGCTCCGGCTCTCGGTGCGGCAGCGCCATCTGGTGCCGCATCTCCCGCCGCCCGCGGAGGGGGCGCGCGCACCTTTCTCTCGGAACCTTCCAGAGAAATCGCGGCCCCGGCGTTTCTTTTTCTCGCCCCCCGGAAGGGAGGCACCCGAGTCTCCGCCCTGCCCGGTTCCAGTGCAGGAGGTACTTCGCAGGATTCTGAAGAGGAAGTTGCTTGTGGGAGTAGCTTTGTATTCCCAAGATGGAGAGAAAACGTATTTCTTTCTCTGGTTTTAAGCTAAGAAAAAATGTTTCTGTTTTGGTTTCCACATGCCTTGTTCCTGAACTATTCCCAGTCATCCCCGCATGAGTTTCTTAGTCTGTCAGGAATGGGGTCCTCTAATTCTCACTTGGTGGGAAGATGGCACCGGCTCTGTGGCTTAGATTGTCCTCTGGTATAAAAGCTTTTGTTTCTTTCCACCTACTAAGCCACTGTTGTAAAAGCGTGCAGTGTACGCGTTTGGAGCCTATCAGGAAGCGTAGAATTTAGTGGATAATTTGTTTTAAAACCAGGCTAGAATCACTAAATTCTACTCCTGAAACTGTTACACTATATGTTAACTAGAATTTTTGTTTAAGATTCTGTTTGTTTATTCGACAGAATGGGAGAGTACAAGCAGGGGAAGCAGTAGAGGGAGAGGGCGAAGCAGGCTTCCCGCTGAGCAAGGAGCCCGACGGGGGCTCCATCCCAGGACCCTGAGATCATGACCTGAGCCGAAGGCAGACGCTTAACCATCTGAGACATCCAGGTGCCCCTGTTAACTAGAATTTAAATAAAAACTTGAAATATTTAAAAAAAAAAAAAAAAAGGCAGGCTAAGGAAATTTCCCAAACAGAGCCTCAGATATGCTCAGGCTGAATATAGATTTGTTTGCATGGCAGATTTCTTTTAGATAACCAGAGAGGAAACAGTTTCCCCAAAGTCAACAAAATGTAGGTAAATTCTTCCCTGATAATCCTTAGGTGACAACCTAGATTTCCCTGGAAGCTTGTAGGCCTGACAGTATTAGGTAGCTAGCATGAGATTGTTCTTGGTGTTTTATTGGAATGGCATTTTAGCTGAATATCTAAGTATATAGTGAAAGTGAGATAAGTTTCCTCTAGAATTCGTACATTAGCGCCTACTTGACTGCTCCACTGCGCATTTCTTCTATAATAGAGCAGTGGTTCTTAAACTTGAGCATCCATCAGAAGTCCCTGAAAAACTTATTAAAACAGATTGGCCTTAACCCCCGAGTTTCTAACTGGGAAGGACTAGGAGTAGAGGGGATAATTATAGCTCTGATAAATTCTCCCCTGATATTTAAGGTGTTGGTACTAGAACCACACCTGAAGAATTTAGAGTTCAGGATTGCTTTGTCATTAATGCTATTTGCTATTACAGGACAGATAGTGATGATACTAGAACTGGAGAAACATGTAGGCCTTTGACCCCTTTGCTGGTAAGTAGTAAGTTAAGCTCTAGAACCAGGAAAGTTATACATAAATGAATATTCCCACATGAAAGCAACCACTACTT
This sequence comes from Eumetopias jubatus, assembly GCF_037043125.1. NCBI lineage: Eukaryota > Metazoa > Chordata > Mammalia > Carnivora > Otariidae > Eumetopias > Eumetopias jubatus. Next base: position 126,275,086 of record NW_028274809.1, read on the forward strand.
ATAAATGTTCTGTATATATGATCATGTGATAGAGGGTGCTGTAATACCAGGTATGCTAAATATTTCAGTTATTCTGCAGTAATTTGTGTCCTTCACATTAGCTGCTAAAAGTCAGTAAATCAGAAATTACTAGAATTAAGGACAAAATTGTTTCAACAAACATTCTAATTTTATCCTCTGGAAGATGCCAGGCTTTTTCAAAGTCCTTTTGCATCTCCCCAAGTTCCCTTATTTCTCTGAATCCTGTATCAACCCCACTTAACTTCATCCACACCATGCCATTCACAAGTGGACACAATGCTTTCATTGGTAAAAATGGCCCTCTCTTTTGTAAAAATGGCTTACCTAATCTTTTCCGCAGGCCTTTTCCTCTTAATTCTGTCAAATCCTAACTCTGCCACTGCATTTGACCCTGACACAGTACAGTGCACCACACATTGTTCTATTCTTGCTCCTAAGTGAAATACAAATTGTTAGATAGGTTTGTTATGTTCTTAGCTGAAATTATTTCTAAAATCAGTTAAACATTTACAATGTTTGCTGTAGTATGACTGCATTTACTATAAAAATAACTGATATACCTTTGATTTGTAAATTTGTGTATCTAAAGATCAGTGAAGACCAGGGCTCCTGGGTGGCTCAGTTGGTTAAGCATCTGCCTTTGGCTCAGGTCATGATCTCAAGGTTCTGGGATTGAGCCCAGCATCAGGCTCCCTGCTCAGTAGGGAGCCTGCTTCTCCCTCTCCCTCTCCCGTTCCCCAGCTTGTGCTCACTTGCTCTCTCTCTGTCAAATCTTAAAAACAAATGAAGATCAACAAAGACCATTGAAGTGTTGCTTTTGCAGTAATTTAGTAAGGTTTTTATGAATCAAAAACAGTTTTAATGACATCACTGAAGTGATTAAGGGAATGAATTCATTGAAGCTTTGAGGAATCAATCCATAGTCTAAAATGTAATTTATCACAAAATTATATCAGATCAATGAGATTGTATTTTTTACAGATACTAATCACATGTGCTTGTTTTTCTGTATATTTTAGGTCCATCCTCTACATTGTCTATTTTGAGCTCTGTGTCAGACACCGGGTTCCCTAAATCAGTCTTGTTCTAAAGCAAATTCATGGCTTTGAGAGCTCTCTTCATGGAAAAATGCAAGGCTCATTTTTTTATACTTACATATGAATGAGCACAATTTCATAGATTCATTTTTACTGACAACTCTGTGCTTCTTAGTAGTAACCTGCTGAATGAGTTATTAAGGCTTACTAAATGTGGTATTCATAGACTAAGATTATTGCATTACCACAAATAACTGGGAATTCTAATTCAGTACTCCACTTAGTTGTGTGGTGCCACCAACTCTTGGCACCTTTACAAACTCTTACTCTATATGCGTGCATGCAGGCGGTTGGAATTTCCATAATACTCAAGAAGGTTGCTTTCCTGCCAGTGTATCATTAGTGTTATATTGAGATGTGTTAACTATTCTTAATTATTGCTGTTCTTTCACTACCTTTTTTAGAATTATGTAAGGTTTTATATTTATGAACTGATTACTTTTGTAATTGCCAGGTGTTATCATTTGACTATTTTCTACCTCTCAATTTTTTTAAGTTATTATTGTTTTGTTCACTGGACTCTAGTCCTTTTCTTTTCCCCTATAACATGAATGAACCTCCATAAGAAAAAGGAAGAAAAAAAAAATAAAAGGTTGAGAACACCTGTACTAAAACCATGGTATTCCCGTAAGAGTCCTAGTACTTTGTATCTGAGTCATTGATTAACCATTTAAACCAAGGAAGGAAAGGCACATGTACTGTGCCTTATTTTAAATGAACCTTGTTACAAATTCATTCATGATAAAGAGGTGTGATATAAAACCCAATTATTCATTAGAAATGCTACCTGTTGTATTTGTGGAGGATTATTAAATAACCCTACTTTGTTGACTAAATGTAATTAGTAATTTATAACATTTATTATGTCTATTAATGTCACCATTTATCGTGGCTAATTTTGTCAGTAAGCATCATGTGAGGTGATGTAGTTTACTTTCAATCAAGGATTGGTGGAGTTTGACATAGTAATTACGTTTGGACTCCAGTGTCAGATTTGCTTTCAAAAATATTTTCTATTGATTACTTTCAGGTTCCATTTTCTTTTTTTTTTTTAAATCTTTTCTCCACTTTCTAAAAACATAATACCTAAATGGATGTGTAATGAACATCTGTGAAAGAAGGATTTCTCCAAGGAGAAATTTTGAAGTAAGATGATTCAGCTCTTGCACTGTCTTAACTGTTTTAGATATCTTAATGTTATTTTTGCTACAATGAATAGCCTTGTTAATACTTTGCATTTTAGCCTAACACTACTGATACTCACATTTTTACTCCGTATTGGGACAATTTTTTTTTTTTTTTGTACACTGGCAATATATAATACTGTCAGTCACTGGCAATTAAATCTTTGTAGCCTTAATACTGCCTTTTTACGGTGTTTGAGTTGCAGTTCTTAAACTTTGTAACTTGGCTTGTTGTGTTTTAAATCTCATTCAAGCTGCCTGTCATTTCTTTTAAGTTATTCTTTGGAAGTAAATTTGAATTGTTCTGCTGTACTCATTTTAATGGCTATTCTCCCTGATGGTGAGCTACATTTATTATTGTATTGTTAAAATAATAGCATTTCTTATTTGTAATCAATTAAATACAAGACCAACATATTGTACATGTTTCAATGATAATTGATATAATTTGATATATGGATAAACTCTTTTAAAGTTTAAGTACTAATGCAGATCATACATTTATTGTAATAGCACATTTAGAGCCCTTGACATTTGATATGGATAAAATATTTTAATATCTAAGTTTACTGTACTAGTTTGAGCAATGCCAATTATTAGTACTTTGGAAAAAGCAAAAATCCAAGGTATTTTTATATGACTTTTAAATACTACCACAAAAATAGCCATTTTCCAGTAGATCATTTTCAGTTGTTACGGTAAACTTATTATTAATATTTCAGCCATGTATTGGTCAGAATTAGTCATTTACACTACTGAATTAACTGTATCTAGCTCTTGTTCAATAGCTTTGATATTTTAGTTATATATAGCCATTGTATCAACTTCACTGTCTTAAAAGTGTTCCATACCAGATGAAATACAGCCCTATTAAACAGAGTTCTAATATTAAAACACTTTGTGTTGAGTACAATAAGGTCTCCCCAACTATAATTCCTATTGTACAGAATTCTACAAATGTGGATTTGTATACTTGTACTTTTTCCACAAATGTGAGAATTTAGGATATTGTATTTGTAAACCTGAGTAATTTTTCTTGAGGATAATTTTTAAAATTACAATAAAAGCATGGGATCCTGGGAAGAGAAAAAGGAGATAAAACATATAGAAGAGCAAGTGTATGTAGATATCTTTGTAATGTAATCTTGGGAGAAATATAGGGAACTGAGGCAAAGTAAACCAAAGGAAAGGAATTGAGATATGTGAACACTTTAGAGGTAGAGCAATGTTCTGCTATGGTCATTTCTAAACTGATATTAAGTTATCTTAAGCATGAAACAATGCATTAGAAAGGTTTGAAGAATATCTCACAGTATACTGGCATTTTCTCCTTCAATTATCCTAAGCTAAAAAACACTGATTATTTGGTGGAGATTCAAGGGAAAATGCTTCTTATATTTACAGCAAGGCAAAAACACAAAGAATTTTGAAAATTGAACAGTGCAGATTATTACTGTTTAAAAATACTGAAAATATCAGTTGATTTTCTTTAATGAGTTGTGTGTCATCATTTTAGGTTCATTTATTACTACAATTCCCTAACCCTGCTTTACCTATAAGGTCTTAAATACTTCATTCCTGTTTTCTCTTATAATTATAGGAGTATAATTTCTCATGGTGATAAGTAATGCCAGGTGAAGGGATAAAGTTAAAACAAGTCTAATACTTGACAAAAATAATTATAAATATGAATGTTTAACGCCCTACAATATGCCCAAAGAATAGTGTATATAAAAGAATTATATATTTTTTTATTTGAAATGAGTAAAATACACATCAAATAAATTCTAGGTAGAACAAAGTAATATATGTAAAGAAAGCAAAACCAAAAATCAGAAGAAAATGCAGATGGATATCTAATCTCTAGATAGGAAAGGACATTTTTAAAAAAAAATTTTTATTTTACAGAGAGAAGCGTATACATGTGCATGAGCTAGGGAGGGGCAGAGAGAGAATCTCAAGCGGACTCCCTGATGAGCACAGAGCCCAACGCGGGGCTCAGTCTCAGGACCCCAAGATCATGACCCGAGCCAAAATCAAGAGTTGAAAGCTTAACCAACTAAGCCTCCCAGGCGCCCTAGGAAAGGACCTTTTTTAACCACAAAAGCGATCAGAAATCAAAGGAACAACTGATAATTCTTTCTAAATAACAGTGTTAAAGTCTGTGTTAAAATCTATAAAACAAATAATTAGAAAAAAATGTTTGTCCTTAGTATGTCAATCCATTTTTAAAAAATACATTGACTAATTTTATTTTTCTTTTTGTAGTACTAGTGCTTTCTGATGTTTCTATAATGAAATAACGTGTAAGAATTATAAAAAATTATAAATCGCTTAAATCTCACTAAAAAGTCTCTTGGAGTATATAATGAAATAAAATCCAGTCGTTTATTAGTTACAAGAGATGCATCTAAAAAATTCAGAAAAATTACAAATGAAGCAGTGAGCATACTTAAATCATACTAAAAGATGGATCAGTATTAATGTCAGATTAAGTAGAATTTGTGGCAGAAAGCAATGCATAGGATAACTTTAAAATACGATAGTACAGAGATACACCATAGAGAATAAAAATGAGTTAAAGCAAGGGGAACAGACTTTTGGAAGTAGAAAATAGAATTGAGAAAAAGAGGACAGCAGGCTCCAGCAAAACTGATGAATGAATTTGGAAGCCATTCTTAACTGGAACCATTGGTTGAAGAAAATCCAAAGGTACAAGGCCCGTCACTTACTAAAAGTAGAACACTGCATAGAAAGCTTGATGACACAACATACCAATTTCATGAAAAGGACTAAAGTTATCTCTGTTGGGTGAACTAAGGAAAATGTGATGTGATGCCTGAATCACAAAGTAATGGCTCAGGCAAATGATTGGCATGTAGGTAAGGTTTTGCAAAATCAAGTCTTTCAGAAAAGAGAGATAGGTAACCAGCAGATGTGATACTGGATATTTGTGGTACGTTTTGATTAAACCAACTAGAAGTTTGTGATAAGTCTTTTATTTTTTAAAAAGTATTCCCAGGAATGCTTAAAAAGATTATACTCTCTTGTGCTGTACAATAAACTAACAGAATTCAACAGTTTGCTGTTTTAATATACATCTTCTTAACTGTTAGTCTATTCTCAATTACACAAAAAATAAATGATAACAGAATTTTTAAAACATAATTAAGATAGCTGGGTGGCTCAGTCGTTAAGTGTCTGCCTTCGGCTCAGGTCATGATTCCAGGGTCCTGGGATCAAGCCCCGCATCAGGCTCCCTCCTCCGCGGGAAGCCTGCTGTCCCTATCCCACTCCCGCTGCTTGTGTTCCTGCTCTTGCTATCTCTGTCTCTGTCAAATAAATAAAAATTTAAAAAAAACACACATAATTAAGAAAGTAGAATATCTATAGCTGGGGCAGCATACCTAATTGATCTATTACTTAGTCACCAGGATACCTCAATAAATTCTCTAAAGCAGAAGCCAGTGATTAGCATTCTCATAAAATGAAATAAACCAGGGGCACCTGGGTGGCTCAGTCAGTTAAGCGGCTGCCTTCGGCTCAGGTCATGATCCTAGAGTCCTGGGATAGAGCCCCACGTCCGGCTCCCTGCTCAGCGGAGAGCCTGCTTCTCCCTCTCCCTCTGCCTGCCACTCTGCCTACTTGTGCTCTCTCTCTCTCTCTCTCTCTGTGTCAAATAAATAAAATCTTTAAAAAAAAAAAATGAAACCAGGACAATGAACCTTACAGTGTGAACCCCAGTGAGATTTCAGCATCACCTGGGAACTTCTTAAAAATACAAATTCTAGATCCCTGCCCCAAACCTATTGAATTAGAAATTCTGAGAGTAGAGCCTATGTTTTAAAATTTAAAAATCAGTGTTTTAACAAGTTCTCCAAGTGAGCCTTGATGGTTGTTAAAGTCCAAGAAGCACCAAACTTGATAAATGAAAATTTAAACAAAAATCTAAGATTGTTGGAATTAAGAAATAACCATAATTCCAAGGTACAGTGCTAGACACTTGAGGTTATTAGTGAACAAAGGAATAGAAATACAGCCCTCACTGAGTTTTCATTTTAATGGAATTATGTAATACTGCTAAACTTAAATTCATAACTAGATTTTTATTTTATGAGCAAAATAATTTTATTAAATAATTCAGAAAATGAAAAAGCAAGAGGAAGACTAGTAAAAATAAAAGCAGTAATAGCAAATGCATTAGAAAATAAGAAAAAGTGAACAAATCACAAAATAATGAATTTAGAAAATCCCAGTAAAAATTAGAAATGATAGAGAAATTATAACATGAAGAAAACATGTTAAATATATACATACTATTTATCACTGTCAAAGTTGAAAATTGTGAATGATTTTTAGAAAAAACTACTTAAAAGTTTAATGATATTCTATCAATAGCAAAAAATTTGTTTTATGTTACCAAATTACTTATTTCCCTCAAAAGCCTTCAGTTATAAATGGTGCTGGTGAAATCTCTCATCTTTAAGAGGAATAGATAGTTCCATATATAGAACATAGAGAAAAAAAAAGATGCAGTGATTAATCCATATTACCAACTAGAAATTGGGTTGAAGACAAAAAAGACTATATTTGCAACCTAGAGGATTCTCAGGGGCATAGCTTATTACTTTCATGCCCAATAGTAAAAGTCAATGTAAGACTATAACAACCAAGAAAAGGCAGAACAAATGAGGATGCACACCCTTCAGGAATGAAGGTTTGGGTCATTCAGGTAAAGAATAAAGAGCAGTCAAGGTTTGGGTAGAGAGTAAGGGGAAAATGGAATGGGTAGTTAAAGATGGAATCCATAGATATTATCTACAACCTTGAGACAATTACAGAAATTAGTATATTTTTTCCTCTTCTTGCTATATGCAGTGTTTACTTGTAAACACTTTTTTCCCTTTCTTTTTTATTTTATATACAAGCTGTTGGAAGCTAACACTATAATCTTTGAGTAACAGAATATTCCGTGAAACTGTGGCCGAGTTTGAGGAGTTATTACCGTAGCCTGTGTTGAACACAGTAACTGTTGGGACTAGGGACATGTACTTCCTCATTTAGGGGAAAGGGGGAGGGCTTCCTTACTTGCAACATGTATAGCTGTATTTTGTTAGTTGGAAATATATTTTGTTGCTATATGGGAATTCAGATGTGTGTAGAAAGTTGCATGTGGAACTGAATGGCCAAAGGAATGAAATGTGCCCATTATTAATATATTGCCTCTCAGTTCCAAATTCCTCTTCCTTTCCTATTCTATGAAAATGAATTTGGAATCTTTGTTTTTTTTTTCTTTGTCAGCTGTCAATAAGCCTTGTCAGGAGATGGTGCTGGGAAGACATTGCAGGAAGAAGGGGTTTTCCTTTATTTCCATTGGGCTTACTTGGTAGTACCCTAATGTGTGGTTTCTCCTGCTCCCACTCCTGCATTGCAGACAGCTTTTTCCAGCACACATCTCCTATACTGAATGGCAGTCAGCATCCATTGTCCAGCATAGACCCCCAGAAATGCTCATTGGGCAATTTTGTAGGAGAGTGCCTCCAGGAAGATACCTCCTTATGAAGAGATTTTGTCAGCATCTTAAAGGGGAATTTCCATCAGGTTCTGCCCATGCAGCTCCAGAGTGACTTCTCTGCTATTCAGTGACCCATGGTTAAACCTACTTCAACCAGAACTGGATCTTACCTGCGTTTGGTTGGGGGGGTGGGGTCTTTCTTGGGTGCTCTAATATCAGCCCTATGGATAATGGCTTCTTCTTAATTCTCTAGTCCTGCATTTTTTAAGAGTTCTGTTTACTTTTTATGAGTCAATTCCTCATGACTTGAATACACAGCTCTAGGTAATAATTCTTTAAATTTTTTCAAATTACTATATGGCTTTTCTCTCCAGGTAGTATGCAACCTGAAGAACAGAAAGAAAAATGAACAGAGTCTCAAAGACCTGTAGGACACAGGAACATACACACACATATTGAGAGCCCTAGAAGGAGAGAGAGAGAGAAGAATGTGTGGGTTACAAAATGTGTGAAGCAAAGATGACCAAGTACTTTCCAAATTTGATGATGAACATTAATATACAATCCAAGAAGCTCAATAAACTCCAAAGAGTATTAACCCAAATAAATTTATACCAAGATACATTATAGTCAAAATGTTGAAAGACAACGAGAGCATCTTGTGTTTAGCAAGAGAAAAGTGACTCATCACATAACAGTGGAACCACAATAAGATTAAGAGCTGACTTATCTTAATATCTCAATCCGAAATTGAGGCCAGAAGGCAGCAGAATGACATATTCAAAGAAAAAAACCGTCAACCAAAAATTCTATATTTGGCAAAACTACCCTTCAAAAACTGAAGGGAGAATGAAGACATTCTCAGATAAACAAAGACAGAGAATTTGTTGTTACCACATCTGCTTACAAGAAATACTAAAGAAAATCCTTCAGGCTGAATGGAAATGACAACAGATGATAACTTGAATCCACATGAAGAAATAAAGAACACTGGAAAAGGTAATTACATGGAAAGACATGGAGGAAACTTAAATGCAAATTGTTAAGTGGAAGAAGCCAATCTGAAAAGGGTATATACTGTTTGATTCCAACTATATAACATTCTGGAAGAGGCAAAATAGGAAGACCAAAAAGATCAGTGGTTGCAGGGGTCAAGAGGGGATGAATAAGCAGAACACAGGGATTTTTAGGGCAGTGAAAATATTCTGTATAATATTATAATGATGGACATACATCACACATGGGTCCAAACCCATAGAAATGTGTAACATCAAGAGTGAAACCTAAGGTAAACTATGGACTTTGGGTGATTATGGTGTGCCAGTGTGGGTTCATCCTTGGTAACAAATGTACCACTCTGGTGGGGGGATGTTGATAATGAGGGAGACTATGCCTGTGTGGGGGCGGGGGCTCTATGGTAAACCTCTGTACCTCCCTCTCAAATTTAGGTTGTAAACCTCAAACTTCTCTAAAACTTAGTTCTAATATGGGGGGGAAATTTTGTAATTTACTTAATTACATAGGTAAATATAAAGGACTACAGAAATACTATCTAAATACTTATAATACTATATAAATACTTAAAAAGACAAATATTTTTGTCTTTCCTCTTAAATGATTTAAAAGACAATTGCATAAAACAATAATTACAAGACTATAATTGAGCTTATATAATGATGTGATGTATGGCAATAATAACATGAAGAGAAAAGAATTATACCTATGTTAGAGCAAAATTTCTATATTTCACTGACATTAAGTTATTAATCTGAAGTAGATTGTTATTAATTGTAGTATATTGTAACAAATTGCTGGTTATTTGAAGGCCAAGAGCAGCCACCAAGGAAACAACTAAAAAAGGTCTTAAAAAATGAATTAAAATAGTATACTAGGATGTATCTATTTAACATAAACAAACACAGTTAAAGAGGAATGGAGGACAAAAATTACTTGAGACATTGAATAACAAATACCAAAATAGCAGAAGTCCAGCTATATCAATAGTTTCATTACATGTGTATAGATCAAAGGGCAGAGATTGTCAGAATGTATTAAAAAAAAATCCAACAGTAGCATGTGCATGTCATTTTATAAAAAAAGTCAAGATTTTTAAAAGGCAACTACACTAAAAACTTATTTTATACTAAAGGTTGAAATACCATTTCATTTGTAGTACAGAAACGAAGTATAACTTTGAGAGGAAAAAAGATATGGTTTCCAAATCCTAACACTTTTTCACTCATAATCTTTCTATACAAAACTTGGTCCCTCTGTGACCTTGGGAAAGGTACTTCTCTATGCCTTAGCTTCCTTATTTGTAAATTAAGAATGATAATTATAGTACTCACCTCACAGGGTTGTTAAGCTTAAGTCATTTAGTATGTTTTAAAAGACTTAGAAAAGTGCCTGGGAAATACTTGAGACAATAAATATTTGTTAAATAACACTTGAAAAGTAATAATCCCTACCAAAGCATATCTATATACTTTCTTTTAAAATGTTGCACTGTTGCTAAGGTACATTTTCACAGTTTGGTTTTAACTATTTGTGTATATTTCTTGAAATTAAAAAAAAAAACTAGCCTATCTTTATGGTAGAGAGAAAGAAAGGAGGGAAGAGGGGAATAAAAAAGGAAAGAAATAAAAAAGAATACTAAGTGTTTTTAAGAAAAAGTTTAAAATTTTTGACCTTTGTCATAAGATAACAGTACAATAATTTTTCTCACTTTCTGGTTTCTATTGGACTATATGACCTGTTAGGGCCTGAAAATGAAGGTAAGAAAAATAAAAACTCTCATGTAATTCTTAATATTTAGTCTGTGGAATAATATAAAATGGTTATTGTAATAGTCTATATACTAATATAAAGTTACTGCTATTATCAGCCATGGGACTCACTCAATATTAGAGTTTTGTTTTTAGCTCTCAGTAATCTTCAGATTCAATGTCATTTTCTAACCAAGCCACTCATGTAGAAATTAGCACATACCCTAAGGATTGAAAAACAATAAAATGTTAAATATAATAATAGGTGACTTTTTAACTTTATGTTTCTAGGCATCTGCTAAGCATGTTTATAACATATGATAGATTTGTCATTTAAATTTTCTGTTTCCCAGAAAACAATCTTTTTAGGTGATTTGAAAGACTATTGAGTTTCTTCATTTTCTCTATGTTCACAAACTAGAAAAGAGGTTTGAAAATGGTTTTGAAGTCTAATACTCTTAAAGAATTATATTAACCTAACACATTTACTTATAATACTTCTTTATAATGTTGTTTTATTCCAAAAGTACCACCTGTTTTTCTTTCAACTAAAAGAAGTTCCATTTAAGCACAAAACATGAAATTCAGATATATCTCAGCTTTGAAAGAATTTGAATACAATTAGAATATAACAAAGTTAGAGAATAGAGAAGATACCTCAACATATCATATATTTGGTGTTATGAACTGAATGTTTGTGTCCTCCCCAAAAATCATATGTTGAAGCTCTAAACCTCCACTGTATTCAGAGGTGAGGCCTTTGGGAGATAATTAGGTTTAGATGAGGTCATGAGGGTAGAGCCCCCATGCTGGGATTGCGCCCTGATTAGAAGATGAAAAGACACCAGAGCTGCTTCTCTCTGTCTTATAAAGATATAGCCAGATGACAGCCATCTATGAACCAGGAAGAGAGCCCTCACCAAACACTGAACCTGATGGAGCCTTGGTCTTGGACTTTACAGCCTCCAGAACTGTGAGAAATCAATGTCTGTTGTTTAAACCACCCAGTCTATGGTATTTTCTTACATTAGCCTGAGCTGACTAAGACATGTAGATATTATTTTCAGGTTCTGGAAGCTCAATATAAAATAAGAAAGTTAACTGGCATTATAGCTGATATCCTAAGCATAGTATATATTTCCTTATCTGTCCACACAGCTACACTACTACTTTTAACAATTTTTTTCTCTAACAGAACTTCAATTTGGTTTGGAAACTTAAATTCAAGTTCATAGGTCTTAGTGTAGACTTTTATTTATTTATTTATTTATTTATTTATTTTAGAGAAAGAGAGAGAGAGACAGTGCATGAATGGGGGTGAGAGGGGCAGAGGGAGAGAATCTTTAGCAGGCTCCATGCCCAGCGTGGATTCCCAACATGGGCCTGCATCTCAGACCCTGAGATCATGACTTGAGCTGAAATCAAGAGTGGGACGTTTAACCGACTAAGCCACCCAGGCGCCCTGGTGTAAACTTTTTTTAATGGCCAAAACAATCCCTCTATAGATTTTCAAAGCATAGTATCTTAAGGACACAGGGGAAATTATTTTAAAAGAAAGAAGATTAGCCTTCAGAAGAAGAAAGGCCTGGGTTTTTTGGTTCGTTTTCCCCTTTCCACAAAATCTATGGTGGCAAAAAACATGGAAAATGCCACCTCAAAATATGAAAGGACTGAACATAACAATCCTGCAGACCCCTGGTCACAATAAAGAGGTCATTTCACGTGTCATAAAAATTGTTGCCAAATGAAATTGAATAGGTCTTGGCAGTAACATCCCAGAGAGAACCAATCACCTTTGTGAATATGTAACTAAAGAATCTATCTGTAAGCACACAAGCTATCCATCATTTAAAAAAAATCTTAAAACACCTCATTGTACATCTTTAACTTAAATATATATATATATATTTATTTATATAAATATAAATATATATATTTCAGAATCAGCAACATTATCAGGTAAGTTTTAGCTTGTATTTTTATGCTTTGGTTAAACTGAAAGGATTTGGAGACACAAAATCAGCGCCCTTCAAATAAAGCCCCACACAGTTAAAGGCAATCTTGTGTTTCAGTTAAGATCTTTCCATACTTAATCTGCAAACTGTTGACAACAGCTCAACAGACTTACATTCTTTGTACTGATAGCATATTTTTCTTAATGCCTTGAGTGTAAGTATTAATAAATTTTAGAAAGTGTCAGTTCTCTTGGAGGCTACTATTGCCACCACTGCATTAAAATATGTTTAAGAATCTTTTATTTCTATGCTACCTCCATTACCTTTTCCAGTTCCTTGCTATAAAGTCCATAAACTTGTAAGTAATTAATACAAATAAACTTAAAAGGGTTTTTTTGGGGGGAGGGTCTGGATTTCTAACATATAGATGTTAGCTTTGCATGAAGCTGACATCCTGAATGTTGTGAATTTAGTTCTAAAAATGAAAAAGAGGAAAAAGGAAAAAAATGGGCTATAGGAGTCATTCTAGAGTTTAAAATCTTTGCAAAAGACCTGGATGTTTTTTGTCACACTGATAAAAATTATTTACTTGAATCCTCTTATTCTGTTCATTTTACAAGTACTGTTTATTTCCAAATTGAAGATATTTTCTCCCCTGATGGCCTCTGTGTGTAATCCCTGTGACTGCTAGAAATACTCTCTTGTTATTTTTAAATTACATTACTTAGACGTGTTTCTTTTCCTCCATTACATTTCTTGTCTTTTTAAAATGTCTTTGTGAGTGACATTAAATGGGTATTACAAATTGGATTTAAGAGATCTGTGCCAGTGTACCTGACTGAAATTCTGTACTGCCTTCTGCCAGTGTATCCAGTTTAATACCAGGAATAGCCACGAAACTTAAGACCGCTCTTCAGTTTAAATTTTTCTAAATTAGTTGCTTTTCAGAGCTACTTTCTTATCCCTTGCAGTCCAAAAGCATCAAAATATCATACTGTAATGCTTTTTTGTATAAGACAGAGATGATTTATAGCATTAGTCTAACAATTCCAAAAGTGTCACCATTTTTTGATAATTACCGCACCTGGGGGCCATTATTGTACCACATAATGTGACTAATGCTCTGTTGTTTCTTTCTGTTTAAACCACAGCCACAAATCGAAAGATAACATTTTGGCTTTCAGTTTTCTCAGTCAGTCTGCAAGAAATAGTCATCTTTTTCAACTTTAGCAGCTTAACATCTCACTTCAAATTTTCGAACTATTCCATAGCTGAGATCACATTTCTTTTTTTTTCTTTTTTTTTTTTTAAAGATTTTATTTATTTATTTGAGAGAGAGAATGAGAGAGAGCATGAGAGGGGGTTGGGTCAGAGGGAGAAGCAGACTCCCTGCTGAGCAGGGAGCCTGATGCGGGACTCGATCCCAGGACTCCAGGATCATGACCTGAGCTGAAGGCAGCCGCTTAACCAACTGAGCCACCCAGGCGCCCCTGAGATCACATTTCTATTGCACTCTGAGGATAATTGAATGTTACTTGCTCTGGACTTCATTTCCATGTTTCCTTCTCCTACGATACCGAAAGCCAGTGTAAATTTGGTGGTTAATGCATGTAAGTGGTAATTTTTGAAGATAAAATATTCAAATTTGGAAACTCAAATCTTCACATTAATTTTAGCTATTTCCTTCCTGCTTTTTTTAAAACTGAGAAGTTTTAAATATCATCCATAATACTTTTCATGACCTTGCCCTCAAGTGACTCTGACCTCTATTTATTCTTCAACATGGCCGCCTACATCTCTTCACTTATATGGCCTCGCTTATATTTTTCTCTTTACCTAGAATAATCTTCTTCCATTCCCACATGTCCAATGTCTGTCCAACACTTAGGCCTGGGTCAAATGGTACTTCCTCCATGAAGTCTTCCTAGATTCTTCACAAAAAAAGTCTCTTTTTATTCTGAAATTATATAGTACTTTATATATACTTTATATACATATATAATATATATTTTTATATATACTTTTAATTTCACACACTTATTAATTAGGAACACTTTTAAAATATGCACCACTAAATTCTCCAAGGCCCAAGGATCTCATCTCATCCATCCAGGAGAACTAAATTATTAATATTTGTTTGTTGAGTAAAGAAACTATGTAGATAGCAAAACAATGTTAATTTTATGAGTAAAAGAACAAACTTACCTAAATTGGTTCATTTAAAAAAATACTATGTTTTATAGGTATGCTATATAATAAAATTAAAATATCAACTTATGAGGCGTGTGGGTGGCTTACTTGGTTAAGTGTCTGCTTTTGTCTCAGGTCATGATCCCAGGGTCCTGGGATCGAGTCCCACTCAGGCTCCCTGCTCAGCGGAGAGTCTGCTTCTCCCTCTCCCTCTGCCACTCCACCTGCTCATGCTCTCTCTCTCTTTCTCTCACACAAATAAAAATTCTTTTAAAAAATATCAATTTATAACTATAAGTAAAATTATACAAATTTTAGAGGATTTCCTAGCATGATAGTTGGGAGTTGAGAAGAAAAAAAAAAAAAGAAGTCAAGGAAACCCTTGTCACCAAGGCAAAATTATATTGAGCATAAGCTGTTGCAGGAGCTGTAAAGAATAAATGTGGTAAGATATTGCTAAGGATTATTTCACTGTGGTTTACTGAAAAAAAAATTAAATTACCTTTGTTACTTTTGGTCATAATTCTTAAAAAGATTTTTAAAAGGTGTATTTTGACAAAGTATGTAACTACTTGGTGACTTTAAAAAGAATGACTTGGGCCTCCTAACCCAGGAATGGAGAGAACATGAACACATAGGCTCATGCAAGTTTCTCGCTTGGCCCAGGACTCTTGTCACTAAAAGGATCAAAAGACTATGTCATAGATGGGCATCATTATTGTCACTGACATCAACCAACAGCTCTTCTCTTTTCTTTTCTTCTCTACCCAATAAGTATTTTCCCATTTCTTCATCCTTCAAAGCCCAAATCAATGCCACCTGCTTTGGAAGGCTTTCCCAAGCCAAATGAATTACTTTTTCCTTCTGTGCTTTTAAAGCACTTGTCCCTATACCTGTTATGGAATGTACCACGATATTTATGCCTCCTCATCTTCTCTAACTGCCTGGACTCAGAGACGATGTCTGGTTTTCTGTGCAAGTCCAACTGTTGGCACAGTTTCTGGCATTTGTGAAGACATTGAATAAGCAAAGAATTTCCCCTT
Source organism: Eumetopias jubatus (assembly GCF_037043125.1). Taxonomy (NCBI): domain Eukaryota; kingdom Metazoa; phylum Chordata; class Mammalia; order Carnivora; family Otariidae; genus Eumetopias; species Eumetopias jubatus. The sequence continues at coordinate 126,290,856 of NW_028274809.1, forward strand.
TCATTCAATTCTTGAAAATTATTAGTCAAGGTAACCTGGGAGAAATGAGAAATCTACCAAGTCAGATACCCCCTGACTCCCAAATGGAAATCTTTTATTGAATTAGGCGGTAGGAAGGTCCACTGCCCTCGGGTACTACCTATTACTAGGTAGGCTTTGTTGTGTCCAAATTCCATCCTTTCCTGGTCTGCTTCTTATTTTATTGAGCTTAGAGCAGGTCTGTTATCACCTACCATATTGTATAGGTTCTAGCATGTACACTAAATAATTCTGTATTTTGGCTTTAGTTGTTTTCAGCTTCTTCTCAGTTGTCTACTCTAATTGTTCAGTGGTTTCTTATTCCTCTACATCTTAAGCAAGACATTGCATGCCCTTCCAGTATTCTCACAGTGCAATTCTTCCACTTTACTGCACTCATCGGCTTTTCTCTCACACTTTCTTTAAGCTTCTCTCGGTCATGGTTTAACTATATATTGCTGAAGCAGTTCCACCCTGCCTGGTATCTACACCCACCACTGTGCTCATTGCTCCAACAAAAAAATACAAAAACCCAACTTTTTATAAAATACCTAACAAATATTCTGATAAGAATACAAACACAAAATAAAACTGACAATAGCTTAATTTTAACTGGAGAGCGAGGTGAAGAATGATGGCATTTTTGTGGAATAGCTATTAGTGACCCAGGGAAAATTGGATCTCAGTACAAATAATAAACAAAATATAACTGACAGCAGCTGAGACTGCACAAAGCAGAATCTGTTGCAGACTATAAATCAACAGAAAAATCAAACCTTGGTAACATTTAGATCATAGAAAATGGAATTTCATAGAAATAATGGCCAAAAGAACAAATTTACAATGGTGAATCTATAATTGAGAAAACTTACTATGGACAAAAACTATTCTGGGAATCAAATCTTCATGTAATTTATATAGGGAAGTGATAGTAATGGACCATTTCAGAAAAATAAAAAGGAAAATGACAAAAAAGGAAAATGGTTCAACAGCTTTGTGTAGAGATTGGATTTATTGGTTAAAAATTAGATTAATGAAATTTGCTCTGGAATATTTTTTTCATTAATGTCAGTATGCTTTTTATTGAGACACTTGTAATTATAAACATGGTCAGAACATCCCTGGTGTTAAAATACTGGGTCAAAGTGCCTCTTGTGCCTCTTGTGACTGATGTCCCCCCTCTTAAAATCACTGATGCTTCTCTTAGAAGTCTATATGTAAAGGGGGTCATATGTCACTAATTACTAGTAAAATGTCAAATGTATTTATGGGTTTACATTTCTTCTTTAGGAAAGATACTAGTATTTAGGGATATTTTGGGGTCACTATTTAAATGAATAGTTAGTATATTTTAAAGGATGAGGTGTCCGGGAGAAAACAACTGAGACAATAATTTGCTATGCTGAATGAACATTATTAACTTATAAGCATTAGTCCTGGGCAGTTGTCCCTAGTCACCTACACTATGAACTCTTATCATGATGAGTATTTCTCCGGGACTCCTGCTGTTTGCTTTGGTACTTACAGTAAATAAAGATAAAGACAAAGAGAGGCAGCTCGGGCTTGTGGAGAGGGTAGCAAACAGGTTATGAATCACCTGGGGTGATTCCCTGAAATGGCAGGGAAACCATTACATAGCTCACCAAGGTCTAATGACTTCTGTCAAGTTCTGGAAGGTGATTAGCACACTCCTGTGGCACCTGTTTGTTAATAAAATGCTGGAAAGAAGAGCTCTGAAACTTTTCTTAAATATTTCTGTCCTCAAGATATCGAACATTTAATAGAAATAGTATAGTACCAGAAGTAATCTATCAACTTAATTTCATTTGTGATCCAATCCAGCTTCTGTGCTGCGGTGTCATCTGTTGGCACAAAGCTGCTCTCTGCCATCAAGCACCAAATAATTGAGTAAGAATTAGTTTCTCAGGTTGTGGAATTTATCAGAAAGTCCCAGATATGAATGACTAGATTAAAGTGAGTGCAATAAATGTATAAGGTTATCTATTTGCTATATTTATAAGGCCTCAACATAAATTGCAGAATTTACATGTAGCTGTATATTTATCCAAGGGAGATTTTTTAACCTACATTTCAGAAAGATTTATTTGATTATGGGTATACAGATACAACACATACACAACCCATTTAGTGATGAGGTGTTCCCTAGTTATAGTAGGACTGCATATACCACCAGAATTCAGAATAAACTGAATAAGAAATATATTTGAGCTTTATTTTTGGACAGAAATATTCTAATGATATATTAAGCTAAATAATTGAGTTTTCCTATAGGTATGCCTTATAATTTTTATTAACAACCAATAACCATTACTCCCCTAAAAGAAATCACAAATAGGGGGTGGGGGGATGGGTTAGCCTGCTAATGGGTATTAAAGAGGGCATGTTCGGCGTGGAGCACTGGGTGTTATGCACAAACAATGAATCATGGAACACTACATCAAAAACTAATGATGTAATGTATGGTGATTAACATAACAATAAAAAATTTAAAGAAAAAAAGAATTCACAAATATAACAGTGTAGGAGAGGACAGATATGAGAATTTCTCATTGGGCAGACTAGTCATTCTGATTTAACTGATTGCAAATAGCATAAAGGTCAAGTTTATATGGCATTTGGTCTAGAAAATCTACATATGAAGGAGGGGAGAATGTTAATTTACATACACAGTCTGTTAAATCGATAGTTTAAAAAAATCAAATCCTGCATCCACCAACCAATCTTATATATATATCAGTGTTATTCTTTGTCAAAAAGCAAGAAGGGCAATGTAAACTTCAGTGCTACTTCCTACTTACCTCTCCCTGTTAAAAGTGTAAAATGGTCGAATACTTTGATGAGCAGTTTGGCAATATTAAATGAGTTGTGAATATATGTAAATGTCATGATACGAAGAGCTTATGCAAATTAATAGGGAAAAACATCTCTGGAAAGCCTTACCTAAACCCATTGCCTGGGCTAAATGTTCCAAACAGATAACTTATTTGTAATTAAAGGAGAGTCTAGGAGTGCCTGGGTGGCTCAGTCAGTTAAGCTTGGTTTTGGCTCAGGTGATGATCTTAGGGTCCTGAGATGGAGCCCCACATGGAGCCCCTAAGAGGGCTCCCCTGCTCAGAGAGGAGTCTGCTTCTCTTTCTCTCTCTCCCTCTGTCCCTCCTCCTGCTGGTGTACTCTCTCTCTCTCTCTGTCTCTCTCTAAAAAGTAAATAAATCTTAAAAAAAAAAAGGAGTGTCTGGTTTAATTATAGGAATGGTTTTGAGGAAATTTTGAGGATTTAATAATTTTATATAATAACTAGACATGAAGTTAAAAGAAAAAGGCATTAAATGAGGAAAAAGTGAACAGAAAGTTAGCTTCAGCATGTAGAGGTGACATCTCAATTGAAAGAAAGGTTAAAAAAACCTGCATCAGTAAGGAAACAATAATTACACAAGTAATTCATTATGAATTTAAATTGTAATTGATTTGCATTAGTTGACTTTCAAACTATAATATATAGTATAAATTAGACAGATTATTTTTGTACTGTATTTATTTTGGTCACGATGAAATGGCAACAGAGTAAATTATTAACTAAACTTTCAGACAAATATTAATTTTCCTTTTGGTCAACAGGTTAAGATACAGATAAAACAGATAAAGAGAGTGCTGCTTGTTTGTGTAAAAAAATTGCTGTCCACAAAAGAAAAAGAGAGAGAAACCAAGAAACAAGACTCCTAACTATAGAGTACACACTGGTGGTTACCAGAGGGGAACTGAGGGGGTGAAATAGGGGGAAATAGGGGGAAATAGGTGATGGGGATGAAGGAGGGCACTTGTCATGATGAGCACCAGGTGATGTATGGAAGTGTTGAATCACTATATTGTACACCTGAGGTACAACACTGTATGTTAACTATACTGGAATTGAAATAAAATATTAAAAAATGAAACTTAAATAAAAACTGCTATTCAGAGAAGAAATCAGCATGTGGCTATTTCTAAGCACAAGTTTAGAGTCATGAATATTCTGTTTCAATGTCTCTTTGGAAGCTAGGCTTCCCTCTGGCACTGTGCATCCGTAAAGGGATCTGTGAAAGAGCATGAGACAGGGGCGCCTGGGTGGCTCCGTCTAAGTGTCTGACTTCCGCTCAGTCAGATCCCAGGACTGGGACTGAGCTCCTGCTCAGCAGGGAATCTGCTTCTCCCTTTCCCTCTGCCCCTCCCCCAACTCGTGTTTTCTCTCTCTCTCTCTCTCTCTATAAATAAATAAAACAAACACAAAAGCGTAGGAAGGAAGCCACGATCTCTAAAATCCCAGCTACTGGAGTAGTTCTCAAGCGTGTTAGATTACTTGGGGATTTGACTTTTCTGTCAGTTGGATGGTAATACCATCAATGCTTGAAATATGAATAGGTGATTTAAACTTTATAATTTATGTTACCAATTTTACCCCCATATAAAACCTTACTAATAATCTTTCTTCCCTTCACTTTTCTTGACAAAATTATTACAATGTATTTAAACTGGGAAGGTGGAGGAGCCGTCCTTCAAACATTTGTAGGAATCATTCCTGTCATTAGATAACTACTCATCACTAGATGGATTGCTCTTTTGTTCACTTTTGTCCTTACCTGGCGTGCTGCCAAAACGTTCACTGAAACTCTCTTCATGATGTAAATCTTTCTTACTTTGGGGGAAAGATCCTGACTGGGGTTCCTTTACAAGTTTCACAGGGGGCAGCTGTGGGAAAACATAACCCCCAGCTCCCTTCTTCCCTGGGGACTCTTCAATGAGGTGGCAGTCACCTCACATATCCTGAGTTCACTACTGTCAGCTAGGGTTATACACTCATGGTTGGAAAGAAACGTGCTGGGATTTGTTTTGGATTTTCCTCGGCAGCTCTGACTGGTAGATGTGTAGAAAGACATGGCTCTCAAGGGAGGACATATAAATATTATCTTCTACTGCTCTTAAGGTAGTAAATGATGTGCTGCCATGACTCGCCTCTTTTGCATCACTCATGATGCTCATACCCCCAGGCATCCTGAGAGTTGGAGCCATTGTGCTGCTCCTTGCTCCGGGCGCTCCTCCTCCTAAGGAGGAATCCTTTGGTAGAGATCCTAGCTCCCATGGATTGGCAGGAATTCTCAGGCTGGTGTCAGATACCTCCTTCTGGGCACATTTTGAAGTTTCTGGGCATTTAGCGGATACATCAGGAGAAGACATCTGCTTCTTTCTGAAGAGTTGAGATTCCATTCTGATGAGTTTTATGCATTAGAGAATGACTAGAATTATCTTCATTTTTGGTTGGCTCAGCCATTATAATTCATATTACAGCTGTCCTAATCACCCAGGTGAGAAACTCCTCACAAAATGAACCGCGAATTCAACTTACCTTAAGGTTATTTTCCTTTTGAGATTCAATGAGAAATATCTAATGTGTAGATAGTTAAAAATTAAGTGTGGTAGTTGTTTGTAGTACCTGTATTTTTCTGCAGACCTTCCATCATATACTGGTTACATAACTCAAATACCCAGTGCTAGGACTCAGAGGGGCTTGGGTCATCCTTCTCTGCTGTACCTGCAAGACCACACTCTCACCCACCGCTGCCAGCAATGATTCTGTGTTCAAGTCCACCAGGTCTCCACAAGACACGAATGGGTTCTAATGTGGGCAGTGGGCTCTTCTACCTTTTTCCCCCCTTCCAAGAGATGAGGATGTTATGCAAGAGTTCAGAAACGAGATGTGGTCTGGTCGATAGCAGGTGCCTGCCAGCCATAGAACTAACCTGCTCACCTTCTGCAATATGACTGGATGCTGTGAGAAGGAGAAGATTTAAGTGGACCCGGAAATATTCCTCTTCCGGGAATAGGTCTTATTTGACCCTGTAGGCTTCTAAGAACAGGGGAAATATGGAGAAAACCTCAGTGCAAGCATGGTTGAGAAAGAAAATAACAAGGGGGGGGATGGTTATTAGACCAATGTTCCGAGGGCCTGACCTTAGCAGCCTACTGGGAAACATCAAAGCCTAGTAAATATTAATTGAATTGCACAGCAAAACAGAGATAAAGAACTGTATATTTCCTCAAATAAGCAAGCAGGGTGCTAAGTCTCTCTCTCTCTCTCTCTGTCTGTCTGTCTGTCTCTCTCTCCCCTGCTGCCTGCAGAGTAACATCCTCATCTTCAACTGTTAATTGTTCCTACTTTTCTTTTTGGGTACTAGATTTTCTTTCATATAATGCAACTTTTTCAGATGGCTCTGGGTTACAAACTAATTTTCCAAATATCTTCTACACTATTTTATAAATATAAACTGTAATATGTTAAATGACCTGGGACATACATCCCATTTCTACATTATTATGACAAAGAATCATGGCTCTGTGGCCTCTGCTCTCTTTCCCAAGTTATACTGTATTCCTTTAGGTCCCGATAGTGAAAAGTGGGGGTATTGGGACTCCTGCCTAATTACAAGAATAATCTAGACTGGGCAATGCATTTACATAAGAAAACATCTCAGCTCATAAACTGTAAGTACAGTCTATATCCATAAAGAAAAAAAATGTTACCATTTGGAGTCACATAAAGGTTAGAAGTCCCTGGAAAATGTGTGCCTTAGTTAAGTATCTGACATCATATATGTCAACTTGTTTATTTACAGATCTTTTTTAAACAAATGTCTATGAGGTCAATACACCATTGTATCGATGCTTTATATACATAATAAGCCCTAAAGAGGGCTTACTGGTCAATGTATTCTATTGAATAAATAACCTGTATTTAAAGAGTTTAAGAGTTGCAAAGAAAATACCTTGTTTAAAGAGTTACCAAAAAAATAATAATACCTTGAGATATAACTGTCTTTACTTTTCACATTTTTCTTATGTATTTTAGAAAGGATTTTTTCTTTTTATTATTCTACAATACAACAAAAGTCATATGCACAAAATATCTATTCAGATTAGCAATTTCAGCCTCTTTTTCAAAGATAATATCAAATTAAATAAAAACTTTTGCCTCTTGATCTGTTTCCTACTTGATTGCTTCCTGGTTTGAATGCCCTGCAGAGGTATAACAGAAAAAAATCTGAAGGGATCTGAGCCTAGAATGACTTTATGTACCATTTATCAAACAGCTACAAAAGGTATAAACTATAACCTTTGTAGAATTTTTATGTGAGAAAGAAAACCAACAAGATAAAAGAATTGTAATATTGACTTTTTAACCAATGTGAAATAAATTTAGTTTCATGGAATTGTACACCATTTACACAATTAAATAGGTTGCACTTAATTTTTCATTTATTGGTTCATATTTATTAGTTTGCCACCCCCACCTACTTTGTAAAACCTTTGAAGGGAGTGACCTTATTTTATAAAAGGCAAAGGCATCAAGTAATGAGATTCATTTTTATGTGTGGCAAACGGAAATATGTCATATTACATTATAATCATGCATCCTATATTTAGCTCATCCTGAGGTGAATAAACAAACTAAACAGCACGTATATGAACTAATGCTCCTTAGGAATAGCAATTTTATTTCAGCAAGCGCAGGTTAAGCCCAATTTTGCCCTGAACTGTTAAAGGGAAAACACACGAGTATTGATCCCATTATAAAATATGTAAAACATTGTTGAAATCCCCATAAAATTAGGGATCCTAATGGCTGAAAACCTGGGTGTACTTGTATATGCAAAAATCTTAATTTTCCTAAAAGTCACTGCACACCTCCAATAACAATTAGGTTGTATTATGGTGACAGATGTTAAAGTTTTTTGGGGCATATTATTTAAAGTAAACAGGTATTCTGGGAGATGTTTCAGGGAGCAAAGGCAGATAATCTCTGAATGGTATCTCATAAGAATATCAAATGTTTTAACTGAAATACATTGTTTCTTTATGAGTTCAATTGGGCAAACTGGATTGAGAAAATATCTAGATGCAGGGCACCCTCTTGGCCTGGCTTTACCTTTATCATCTTACCACCAGCGTCCTGGCGCCCTGCTTTCAGCCACCTGTTTCCCAAGGTGTATTGTAGATAAAACTTGTGGGCAAGAACAATATTTGTATATGTATGTATATAATGCATTAGAAATAAAGAGCACCCATACAACTGTGATCAGAGTAATTAGCTGAGGTTATGATTAAGTTAAAAAAAAAAAGCTGTCCTTAAAAATATTAAGTGAATACTAGTACAGCTGGTACTGGGATGTGACAAAAATCATGAAGGTTGCCTGCCAAATGGGAGAAGCTTGGGGAGCCCTGGATGAGAGGCATGAGGGCTGGTGCGTGAAGGATGTGATGCGGTGTCCTGCTTCACTGAGTACACAGCAGAAAACTATAATTAGCGAAAGCACCGTGAAAAGCAAGTGCTTCTCCAGTAGTAAATGTTATCTTTCCAAAATGCCGACAAGTTTGTCCCATTGATATGAAATGGAAAAAGGCAAAGCTTTTACTCTATGACAGAACATAATAGGTGAAAGCACAGATCATCCCAGGGAGAGGACTTTGGCCTCATTTTTATCCAGGAGATTTTGACATCAAAGAACCACTTCTGATATTTATCAGATTTTAGGTACTTTCAAACTTTCAATCAAAAAAGATCATTTCGACTCTGCTTAAAGATATGGAAAAGTAATGAAAGAAAAAGCGACAAACTATAGTAGAGACACATTTCTAAACTTGACAGAGTTATTTACTTAGGGATGCAGACCCAACTAGCACAGATTGTTACATTTTTTATCTAAAACCACTGTTTTCACAGTGATGGTACATACACCTACATATTTTGTATAGATTAATATTTGCCTGTAATATATAAAAACAACTCCCAAAGGTCCTAAGACAGTATGTCTGACGTATAATTATTTAGAGGAATTATTTTTAAATGAAAATCACCATTAAATCTCAGGTTTACTCTCTGAATATATTGCCATGTTGAATGTTTACATGACTTTTAATGAGATTATTGTACGTTTATTATCTTATATATTAAATACTGAATAGGAATTTTGCACTGTAGTTTATAAAAATACCAGCTTCCAGTATAACCTCTGATGGATGTCTTCCCTTGTTTAGCGCTTCTGTTTGAAATGGAAGCTTGGATAGTAATAGGGACAAGAATGAACCAGGCTATACAACTTGTTCCCAATCTCCCTTTCACCTTGGCTCCTACCACCACGTCAGGCCATTTCAGCACATTGCAGCTTACATGTGCTTAGTTAAGTGACTTTGTGCATTACGTTACCTAGCTTTAACTTAATTAACCTTCACATAGGAAGAAGCGAATAAAAAGGATCCTGTAGAGAAACCAGCGAATGCAGACAACGCTGATAAGCACAAGTGAACAAGAAAATGTCTAAGTGGCCCTGCTCCTTATGATGCTAGGAGCTCTAACTCAACTCCATTAAGGGATAAAATTCATCCTATTAGTTCCTACAAGAACCAATCCAGCTATTTTTAGAAATTTTCAAGATCATCTTGAATATGGCTTTTTACCCATTATCATTAACAAAGAACTTCACTCCTAAATTCACTTAGCTAATGATAGCATACAACCATCAAAATCGGCCAATCATTTATTTTTAAAATTTTTTTAAAAGATTTTATTTATTTATTTGCCAGAGAGAGACACAGCAAGAGAGGGAACAAAAGCCAGGGGAGTGGGAGAGGGAGAAGGAGGCTTCCCACCGAGCAGGGAGCCCGATGCGGGGCTCGATCCCAGGACCCTGGGATCATGACCTGAACTGAAGGCAGATGCTTAACCAACTAAGCCACCCAGGTGCCCCTAAATCAGCCATTCATTTAAAATAGTACTTAGTTCCTCCTTAATTCCACTATTTTTTTTCTTAATTCCACTATTTTAAAAATTTCTATTTTTGCACTTGTTTTATACTGTAAAAAATAATTAGTTAGCAATAAGTGGCATAATATGTAAATAAACACATTAATATCTGTTGGGGATATATTTCTAAATGTTTCACTAATAGGGATAGGCTATCAAAAATGTTTGGAAAATATGGGTAGTGGGTTGACACTAGCAGCTTGTCTTGTTTTAGTTTCAGAAGTCCCTAATATTCATTTCACATAAATCATATCAAGGATTTAGTTGCTCTCAGTTTTTGAAAGATGGGACTAACGTATATGTTTTGATAACATCTTTCAAAATGAACTGTCAAACAAAATTTCAGCATATTGGATAAATTTGAGCTTAGCTATCAAACTTCCTCGTCTAATCTACACAACCATCAAATTCATTTCAGGTAGGCACCAAGATTTTTGAAGTTAATTCCACTGCCACCTTCTCCTTGCTGCTTTCAATCAGAGGAGGCAGGGAATTCTACAAGAAAAACCTTAGCTAGATCTGGTCATTTCTTTAAAATACAGCTCATTCTTAGGATCTAAATCAAAAAAAACTCAGTGGTCAATAAAACTCTGTGGTGGAAACATTCAGAAAAGAAGAGATTTAGATTTATTTTTTTTAAAGATTTTATTTATTTTATTTGAGAGAGAAAATGAGAGGGGGGAGGGTCAGAGGGAGAAGCCAGACTCCCTGCTGAGCAGGGAGCCCAATGCAGGACTTGATCCCGGGACTCCAGGATCATGACCTGAGCCCAAGGCAGTTGCTCAACCAACTTAGCCACCCAGGCACCCCGAGAGATTTAGATTTAAAATGAAAAATTATTACGTTTTTTTCTGAGTCAATAAGCAATATCAATTATTTTAATTAACTTAGCACTTCATGGATTGCCAAAGTGCTTTCACATTTTCTACGCTCACATGTCTTCTTTTTTTTGTTTGGAAAAAAATAAAATGTGTCTATGGGTTAAGAAAAATGTAGAAAGCTTACATTTGGAAAGTTCTTCCCAGAGCTGTTTTTATTCACTGAGTTATTACAATTTCTTCTTAGTGTTAGATTCATACAATTGCCAATCCTTTCTTTACTACAGCTGAGCAAATAGTTGGCCAACCCATTGAGCTCTGGAGCAATGGAATTTATATACTTGTTCCTTGATGACTGTGGTGCCACCATTGAACTCACAATCTGAAAGAGATGGGCAGACATCCTCCCCTGACTGACCAAAATCCTATCTTTGGGGGGATGGGGAAACAGATACAAAGAAGGCCACACCACCCCATCCTCAACTGCTATGCTTTTGCACATGCCGTTCTTTCTACCTGGAATGCCCCTCTCCCTCCTTGACAGCCACAGCTCAGGCAGAACGATGTGGATAGGGCTAATAGAGCTAAGAAGTCAATATGGGACTGATACCTTCAGTGGCTTGAGATCATAGGTCTGTTCCCAATGTATTTTGATTCTTCCACAGCATCTAGCTCAGTCGGCGCCTTAACTCCTTATTGAATGAATTAATGAACTCGTCAGTAGATTAATACTATTAGGTCAGTTAAGAGAACACATTGTTTCTACACCAATTGGCTATTTTTACTTCAAATATTTTGAATTATTGTTGGTGCTGCTCTTTTGATGGTTGATAACTAATCAATTAAGCTGCCCTCAACTGGCTAATTCTCTCATTAAGAAAAATGAAAGCTACATATCAGTTATCCACAGTACTGATGGTCTATTCCTTAAATGTTATTCTTCACAGTAACAAATTTTGAAAGGAATTTAGATTTTTTTCACCAAAGATAGGGTAAAAAACAATACAGTGTGAGAGAGATTTAAATTAGACATACAATAATAGGCTCAGAGTTACAAACTTCAACACAGTTTCATGGAATTCAGTGGAAACCTCTTCTCTGGAGGGCACTTATGAAAGCATTCTTAGTGATTTTAATATTTTAATGCTTTAATTTCTGGTTTAAAACCATCAGCTGTAATGTCCACAATAGCCAAACTATGGAAAGAGCCAAGATGTCCATCGACAGATGAATGGATAAAGAAGATGTGGTATATATACACAATGGAATATTATGCAGCCATCAAAAGGAATGAAATCTTGCCATTTGCAACGAAGTGGATGGAACTGGAGGGTATGCTAAGCGAAATAAGTCCATCAGAGAAAGACATGTATCATATGACCTCACTGATATGAGGAATTCTTAATCTCAGGAAACACACTGAGGGTTGCTGGAGTGGTGGGGGGTGGGAGGGATGGGGTGGCTGGGTGATGGACATTGGGGAGGGTATGTGCTATGGTGAGTGCTGTGAATTGTGTAAGACTGTTGAATCACCGACCTGTACCTCTGAAACAAATAATACATTATATGTTAAAGAAAAGAAGATAGTAGGAAGGGTAAAATGAAGGGGGGGAAATTGGAGGGGGAGACGAACCATGAGAGACTATGGACTCTGAGAAACAAACTGAGGGTTCTAGAGGGGAGGGGGGTGGGGGTATGTGTTGCCTGGTGATGGGTATTAAAGAGGGCACATATTGAATGGAGCACTGGGTGTTATATGCAAACAATGAATCATGGAACAGTACATCAAAAACTAATGATGTAATGTATGGTGATTAATATAATGTAATAAAATTTAAGAAAAGAAAATAAGAAGTGAAGTAAAAAAAAATCAGCTGTCTGATGGCAACTAGATGTACTCATCTTCTAAAATCATCCCTTAAAATCCTATTATTCAGTGAAAACAATACCCAGCATGTCTTTAAAATTTCACATTTTACAAAAAGCCCTTTCAAATATATTTTATCATAGAATCTATCATGATACTGACTGCTATGCATAACTGTTTCCATTTCTTTAACTGCAGAAGCTGATTCTTGATTAAATGATTTGCATAAAGTTACTACAAGCGTGTACAACACAGAACTTGGATTCAAACTAAACTACACCAATTCCACCTAGGTTGTATTTGATCATGACAGTGGTGATTGTGGTGGTGACAGCCTCTAGTCTACAAAACAAGTAGCTCACAGTAAGATAGGCTTTCAGTCTCTAAAATGTTTTACCTTAGCTATAAATATTATAGCCTAAAATATCAATTGTTTCATACTGTTGCATTAAAAAAACCCAAGAAGCTCATCAGGTACTAAAAAGGGAAGGGATCTGTGCATTTTCCTATTTGTAAATTTTACCCTAAAAACATAAAGGAAATTATTTATAACCAATAATGTCATGAAGCAAGAGCTGGTAAATAATCAGTTATCCATAATAATATGAGCTCCTGAACAGACAGTGCAGAAATAGACCCACATAAATATAATTAGCTGATCTTTGACGAAGGAACAAAAGCAATTCAATTGAGAATGGATCATCTTTTCAACAATGGTGCTGGAAAAACCGGACATCCGTGTACAAAAAACTGAATTTAGACGCGGACCTTATACCTTTCACAAATATTAACTCAAGAAGGATCATAGACCTAAATTTAAAATGCAAAACTATAAAAGTCCTAGAAAATAACATATGAGAAAATCTAGGTGACCTTGGCTTTGACGATGACCTTTTAGATATAACACCAAAAGCATAATTCATGAAAGAAAATATTGGTAAGTTATAAATTCAAAACTTCTGCTCTGTGAAAGACACTGTTAAAAGAATGAAAAGATAAGCCCCCCCAATCTTTGCAAAACACATATCTGATAAAGGACTGGTAGCCCACATATACAAAGAACTCTTAAATTCAACAATAAGAAAACCAAAAACCCAATTGAAAATGGGCAAAGAGTCTGGGCAGATACTTTATGAAAGAAGATACAGAGATGGCAAATTTTCCTAAGTCTATGAAAAGATGCTCAGCATTATTTGTCATTAGGGAATTGCAATTAAACCAACAATGAGTTACTACCAAATACCTATTAGAATGGCTAAAATCTAAAACACCAACAACACAAGTGCTGGTGAGGGTGTGGAGTAATAGGAACTCTCATGCATTGCTGATGAGAAAGAAAAATGGTGCAGCCACTTTGGAAGACAATTTGGTGGTTTCTTACAAACAAAATATACTCTTACCATATAATCCTGCAATTGTGTTCCTTGGTATTTACCTAAATTAGTTGAAAACTTAAGTCCACACAAATACCTGCATGCAAATGTTTATTTTAGTTTTATTCATTGCCAAAACTTGGAAGCAAACAAGATATCCTTTGGTAGGTGAATGGATAAATAAGCTGTGGCACATCAAGACAATGAAATATTACTCAGTGATGAAGAGAAATTAGCTATCCAAAAAAAGAAAAAAGAAAAGAAATAAACTATCAAGCTATGAAAAGACAGAGAGAAGGGGCACGTGGGTGGTTCAGTTGATTAAGCTTCTGACTCTTGATTTCAACTCATATCATGATCTCAGGGTCATGAGATTGAGCCCTGCATCCTGGAGCCTGCTTAAAATTCTCTCTCCCTTTTCCTCTGCCTCTCCCCACCTCTCTCTCTCTCTCTCTCTTAAAAAAATAAAAAAAAAGACACAGAGACAGCTTACATACATATTGCCAAAATGAAAGAAGGCAATCTGAGCAATGTGCATACTTTATGATCCCACCCATATGACACCCTGGAAAAGAAAAAAGTATGGAGACTATTGAAAGATCAGTGCTTTCCAGGGATTCAGGGTGAGGGATAGACGGATGAATTGGTGAAGCACAGGGGATTTTTAGGGCAGTAAAACTATTCTGTATGATATTGTAATGGTAGATATATGTCATTACTCATTTGTTAAATCCACAGAATGTACAATAGAAAAAGCGAACCCTAATGTAAGCTGTGGACTTCAATTAATACTAATGTTTTATTATTGACTCATCAATTGTAACAAATGTACCACACTAATAAAAGATGCTGATGAAAAGGGAAATAGTGTTAGGGTCAGGGAAGGAGGGAGATGGAATATATGGGAACTTTGTAATTAATGCTCAGTTTTTCTGTAAACCTAAAACTGCACTAAATTGTAAAGTCTATTAATTTTAAAATTTATTTTAAAAACCACATATAAACAACAACAACAAAAAGAACTTCACATTTACAAAGGGTGTGAAGGAGGTAGATAGTAAAAATCAAAAGAAGGAAATCAACTTGATTCAAGACCAGCTTGGTTCAAATTTTTATCTTTAGCTGTAAACAAGATAGACTTACAGTATCATGATTTCAGGATTAGAAAATACACATACATATATAATTCTCCAACTCTCCCAGGGGAACACAAAAAGGTATCAAAACAATAATAATTAAATGGATACTTCTTAAGAAGCCCAGCTTTAATATTCTCATAAAAATGATAGTTTTGATGGCTTTCAGCATATTATTTACACTCTTCTGTTTAATTTAGTACTTATTAACCACGTTTAAATACATAGAATTTGATTTCTTAAAAAAAATCATAAACATGAGAAAATTCTCTGGACAATTAATTTTTAAATTAGCCTTTTTCCTCATGCCCAGTTTCACCATAATTTAGCTTTTGAGAACAGAAGGATGATTGTCAGACTATTTTGGTATTCAGTATTTATCAATCCATCATTAGAATTCTGGTCCTAAAATATGACAATTATAGAAGAACTTCCCTGTAGACAATCACACAAAGCTTTTCCCACCATAATCCTGGAGGAGATTTGTGAACTTTTTTTTTTTTTTAAGATTTATTTATTTATTTTAGGGGCATCTGGGTGGCTCAGTCGGTTAAGCGTTTGCCTTTGGCTCAGGTCATGATCTCAGGGTCCTGGGATTGAGTCCTGCATCAGGCTACCTACTCAGCGGGGAGTCTGCTTCTCCTCCCTCTGGCCCTCCCCTCGCTTGTGCTCGCTCTCTCTCTCTCAAATGAATAAAATCTTTTAAAAACAAAAGATTTATTTATGTGAGAGAGAGGGAGAGCGCATGCACTTGAACAGGCGGGGGGCAGAGAGGGAGGGAGAGAGAGAACCCCAAGCAGACTCCACGCTGAGCATGGAGCCTGATGCTGGGCTTGATCCCAGGATCCTGAGATCATGACGTGATCCAAAATCAAGAGTCTGTCATGCTTAACCAACTGAGCCACCCAGTTACCCCTGTGAACCTCTTAATAAAGACCTTTGAAAAGTTCTCAAATCAATATATTTTTCTAGAGTGCTTGTGCCCAGTGGGTACAAGATCAATTCTATAATCTCTTCTGGTAGTTTTTATAATAAAATAATCCTATTACATCCTACATAAAAAATAAGGGTTTACCAACAATATCTGTTTGAATTTGTTAGGCTTCGGTGAGACTTGTTTTCTGTTGCCTTGTCAAACTGGCGGTTTGGCTTATGTACTCTTCATCCTATTTATATGTATGATACACAATCTCAAACTATGAATATTTAATAATATAAAGTAATTTATTTTACAGAACAATTGAGGAGGAATTATTATTTTTAATGCTAAAGCATTTTGTGGAAAAGATAACACATATTGATAAATAAATGATTTGATAAAGAGTTGTATTTGATTTCAACAGTAGTAGGCACATTCATAGTAATGGTACCTACAGAAGGAAAGACTGAATGGATGAATAAATATATACTCCTAAATTTAATAAAACAGTAAAGGAAGGTCACTAACATTTGTCGAGCACCTACTATGTACTAGGTGCTCTTTGTACCTTATCATTTAACAGCACAGCCAACTATCAGTACACAAACAATTACAGATGAGAAAATTGAGTCTGAGAAAGGCTAAGTAACCTGTCCGAGGTTACACAGCTATTATGTGGCAAAGCTGAAAGACAAATCTGGAATGTTTTTTACTCTTATTCTCATGCTTTTATTTACCCTATGTTGCCTCTGAGAGATGCAGACTGGAGATCTGAACATTTGAAATCATGACATCCTCAAACATGGATAAAAGTCCTCTCCTCTCCAAGTTTTTCTTTTTCTTCTTCTTCTTTTTTTAAAGATTTTATTTATTTATTTGACAGAGAGAGAGAGAGAGAGAGAGAGTACAAGCAGGCGGGAGGAGCAGAAGCAAGCAGGGAGCCCAACATGGGGCTCGATCCCAGGACGGCAGATGTTTAACGGACTAAGCCACCCAGGTGATCCTCCAAGTTTTTCTTTTAAGATTGTATTTATTTATTTATTTATTTATTTATTTATTTATTTATTTGAGAGAGAACGGGAGAGCAAGAGAAAGAGAGAGAGGTGCAGGGGAGAAGCAGAGGGAGAGGGATAAGCAGACTTCGAGCAGAGCGTGGAGCTGGACTTGGGCCTTGATTCTAGGACCCTGAGATCATGACCTGAGCCAAAACCAAGAGCTGGACACCCAACTAACTTAGAAACCCAGATGCCCCTCTCTTCTCTAAGTTTTGCCCAACAGAAGAAGGCAGAATTAAGAGCATGCCAACAGTCCTTAAAATACTGCAGAGGGCTCTGACTTTCCTTTGGTGCAACACAGCAGATACACTACAATGTCCAGAGCACCCTGACATGGGCCCCCAACCTAACCTCATTCTCACAAAAGTTTCTGACTGAGCTATGAGAAATATTTTCATTTTCAAAGAGAAACTTGTTAATCTACGTTTATCTCTTTTTTTTTAAGATTTTATTTATTTATTTGAGAGAGAAAGAATGAGAGATAGAGAGCACGAGAGGGAAGAGGGTCAGAGGGAGAAGCAGACTCCCCGCCGAGCAGGGAGCCCGATGCGGGACTCGATCCCGGGACTCCAGGATCATGACCTGAGCCGAACGAAGGCAGTCGCTCAACCGACTGAGCCACCCAGGCGCCCTCTACATTTATTTCTAATTGACATAGAATGGAGGCAAGATTTTGACAAGAAGGATCCTATTTCCTATATCCCTAGACCAATTTCAGCTTTTACCAATTCATCCAACTTTTCCTGGAAAGATCAGGGCAGTGAAGATGAGCAGAGGCACTTTTTTCAACCCTGCCTCCTCTAACCCTCTCCTTCCTGCTCTGAAGGTTTTCTGTGAGCGGTCTGTTTGGGACACTGTTCAAAACAAATTAATTTCACAATGACATAATGACACCAGGAAAATGGTTTCAGTTGCTCTGTGTTTTCTTTTGCTGCTTGGAATTGGCACAATCTGGGGAAGTCAATAGATTTACGTTACAGAAATTGTCATTGTCACTCAACTTCACTAATTCATAATCACAGATTCATCATAGTGAAAATGAGGCACATGGAAAGAAACCCTATTAACAGTGAGAACCTTTGAACTCCGATGAACTCATCTGCATAAGGGTTGAAATGTTATGCCAAGCTCAAAGGGATGATCATCCTACCAAAGTAACTCTGACTGACACATCCGTTGAGGACCAAAATGTGCCTCACTAGCTCCTACTTCCCCTCCAGCCCCAGGTGTTTCAGCATTGCCCTACTCCGTGCAGCTTCACCTTTCTTTTGGTGGCTCCAATACACTTGCCCTACTTTTCGATAAATAGGCATTTCTCTGTCCTTATGCTCTGGCTTCTGTCACCCTAGTGCTAAATCATTCCCTTAACTGCCTCCTCTCCCTTTTCCTGGTGTTTAGAGCAAAGCACCACTAACTCTAGAAATCCCAGAAAATTGACCGATGTATGCATTCATTCCCCTGTTCAGCACCACCACAGTGAATGTTAGCAACCCATATCTCCAAACCACATGCCACTGCATCCACACATGGATAAACAAAATGTGGTATAGACATATAATGGGAGATTATTCAACTTCAAAAGGGAATGAAATTCTTATACATGCTACAACGTGGATGAATTTTGAAGACATTGTGCTACATGAAATAAGTGAGACTCAACAGGACAAATACTACAGATTCTTCTTATATGAGGTACTAGAGTAGTCAAATTCATAAAGACAGAAAGTGGCATGGTGATTTTTAGGAGATAGGCCAAGGGGGAAGAGAGAGTTAGTGTTTAATGTATATAGAGTTTCAGTTTGGAAAGATAAAATTTCTGGAGATGGGTGGTGATGAAGGTTGTACCATAATGTGAATGTATTCAATGCTACTGAACTGTACACTTAAAAATGGTTAAAGTGGTAAATTTTATGTGACAAATAATTTACCACAATAAGAGATAAAATACAATTTGAAAAAATAAAATAAAAATACAAGTGGAAATGACTAAATGAAGAGATTCACATATCAAAGCTGCTTGTTTTATCAGTATAGAAGTTGAGGCCACAGGAAATTAAACTTCTGATTAAGACAGCAAAGCTAGTTATTATGGAAGAGCTCAAACTAGAACCCCATGATCCCATGACCCTCCAACCAGAGTCTTTCTACTGTCCCAGAGTTACCTCCCATTCTTTTTGGTGATAGTTGACATTTTTGATACACTGTCATTAGAAGAAGGGGGTGTTGCTAATCTTCCAACAACAATATTAGTGGGTTTCCAGTTCTCAGCACTGCATTACTTACAGCTGGATAATATTCCCAGACATGTGCACACAGTTTGACAGCTGGAATAAGGTGTCTTGACCCAACATGCTAACTTAGTGAAAGGGCCAGATGTCAAATGAGCACAAGGACCAGTTATCTGATCCTTTCAGTCCTGCTAATGTGTTAGTAAACCAGGTGTCCAGAGTTGTGCAACATATTTTGATGAGGAGTGGTCACAGTAGGCTTATGAACATAATGTGTGAATCCTAGCACCTGTGTTGCTCCTGTGGGACTTCCCTCTCTCCCATCCTATCTTGAATGAACCTGCTCTGACATAAGTTCTCATTTGAGCCTCCTGCCAAGCACACAGAATCCTGGCATGTGACAGCAGTGATGGTCCGCAATTCTATTTGTCAATTTTCATATAGCTTCAGATACTTTCCTTGTAGTTAAAATCTTGTAGCACTGGAGTCTGCATCTGTGACTATTACCCATCAGTAATGGAATTATATAAAACTTCCAC
This sequence comes from Eumetopias jubatus, assembly GCF_037043125.1. Taxonomy (NCBI): domain Eukaryota; kingdom Metazoa; phylum Chordata; class Mammalia; order Carnivora; family Otariidae; genus Eumetopias; species Eumetopias jubatus. The sequence goes on from NW_028274809.1 coordinate 126,310,659, forward strand.
GTCTGGAAGCTAGGCATCATGTGAATTGCTTTATCACTGTCTCTAATTTAAATACCAGTCCTACAAGATGAGCAGGATTAGTTTCATTTTGAAGACGAGAAACAGACACTCAGATGAAAATTGTTTTATCAAATTCCTTATAAACAACTATCCAGATACTCTTCACTTTTACTTCTCACATGTTCTAATGATGGCTGGAACTTAAACCTTTCTTCAGCGCTCCTAACTCTAGATGGTTGCTCAAACTTTTCCCTATCTAGACCAGTGCTTCTCAAACTTTAATGTGCATGGGAATTAGCTGACTATCTTGTTAAAATGCAGATTATGATTCAGTAGGTCTGGGATGGAGACTGAAATTCTGCCTTTCTAACATTTTTCCAGATGCTGCCAAAGCAGCTGATCCCTAGACCACAGCTTAAGAAGCAAGGTTCTAGAACTATGCTCTTCAATATGGTAGCCATTAGTTACATATGGCTATTAAGCACTTGAGTTATACTAGCCTGGACTGAGATGTGCTGCAAGTGTAAAATACACACCAGACTTTGAAGATGTAGTTTAAAAAGGAAAGTGTAAATTATCTTGTAAATTTTACACTAATTACATGTTAAAATAATATTTGAAATATGTTGGGTTAAATACAATGTATTATTAAAATCAACTTCACTCATTTCTTTTTTAGCTTTTTAAACTGACTATCAGAAAATTTAAATTTGCGTCTATCGCTCACATGGTATTTCCACTGGACAGTGCTGCTTTAGTGAGTCCTCCTAAATTTTCTCCACTCATTCAAATGTTATTTACTTCCAGGAACTAACTCAAGTCACCCTTCTCTAGCGTCTTCCTTGTGTTCTCACTTCAGATGACCTCTGAAGATGTGGCCCATTTATCCTTTAGCACACATTGCCTTATGTGGCTAAAGGTCACATACCTACATCATGCTGTCTAGGCAGAGTTCCTAAAATCCTAACCTTATATATCATTCTTCCTTGTAAAAGATCTTATCTTATTCCTCCTTGTATTGACTGGAGAAGTACTTACCTTCTAATAGATTCTTGATGATGACCATTGAATAAATTATGAAGCTGAAAGTTTGCTATGACTTTGTATGCCCCAACGTGCTTAGTACACTGCATTTTAAAAAGGAGGGCCCAGAGTAAGATATGGGTCAGTCCCATTGATTGATCATGATGTTCTTAGACTGCCTGACCTGCTGTCCTCTCTGCTGAGGGAATTCCAGTAACTGTAATAGAAACCTAATCAAAATGTAATTAAGAAGGCAAACTACTATAAAAAGCCATCATATAATGCATTCCAACAAGAGATTTGGGATTATCTGCACCACTGCTTTCCTCCTTCAGGATAATTAAAAGTTGATTGAAAGAGAATTGCTTAAAAACAAAGCAGGTGACTGCTTCTCTTTCAGTACCAACATCATTATTGAAATGAGGAACTTGAGAAGGCTCTTGGCTAGAGGGAAGGGGCAAATTCCCAATGTTATGTCAAACAGGATTTAAGAAGCATTTACTCACTTCAATTTGAGATTCCAGGATCACTGTCCCTTTGAATTAAATGTACTGCCTGGTAAATCTTCATTCATGCATGCATGCATTCATTCTTATTTTTAAAAAGATGTATTTATTTGAGAGAGAGAGAGAGAAATTCATTTTATTTTTAAAATAAGAATGAATGCATGCATGCATGACTTGGGGGTGTAGGGCAGAGGGAGAGGGAGAGAGAATGTCAAGTAGACTCCACGCTGAGTGTGGAGCCTGATGCGGGGCTCCATCTCATGACCCTGACATCACCACTTGAGCCGAAACCAAGAGTCTGACTCTTGCACACCCAGGCGCCCTGCATTCATTCATTCTTCACTTACTTGCTCACTTAACCAGCAGGGTCACTCTTTCAACAAGAGACTTGCTGAGCACCTACAATATGCCAGGTGCTGGTGACCCCAGGATTCATAAGGCAGTCCAATGCAAGATACAGACACAAACGACAATTTAAATTAAAGGCAGTTTTCAGACCATTCTCTTGCCCTACTAATTTCTGAACTAAATTTGGTAATTTGTTTTACTTTTCTGACCAATCATTTATTCATCAGTGTCATTATGTAGTTGGAAAAAATAATTTTAAATTCTCAAAGCATTTTGAAAGGGCGTTAAACATATCTAGTTCTTGAAGATGCTTTGAGGGCTTACAATTATTTTTTCCCAAACTGCAATTAAAAAAAAAAAAAAGGTTCTTGGCACTTGTATAACAGAGCAATATTATGGAAAAGAGTCCTTTACAATTTAACATATGTGACTTTTATAGTTTAAGTTTGGAATTTTGTATTCATTTCCTTTTTAAGACCTGTGTGGCTCCTGTCAGTAACATCCTCCTTCAAGAACTTTCGTATTTGTTCTCATTTCAGCAATCCTAAGGCTACAGAACTTCACTGCAGATGTCTTAGGGCAGAATTCCATGTCTCCAGAACTCTGGCTTGTCATTCACAGGCAGCCATTCACCTTGACTTCCAAATGTGAAGGTCCAGCCAGTAGGGAGTGTCTGGAATAACACTGTAGACTTTTTACTTTAAAAAACTCTCTCTGTCCAAATTTTACCTTATTTGTATTTAAAACAAGGGATGAAATGCCAATTTGAAAACTCATTCTCAATAAAAATGTTCATTTGCATGTGTTATGTGCATGTATCAGTAGATCGTGGTGGGATCCTATATCTCCTACTAGAATATAAGCTTTGGTGGGGGGGCGGGCAGGGAACTTGCCTTTTTCCACATTGTCCTCAATAAGGTTTTCTAAATTGAAATGGTATCTATGACAACATAAGTGAGGCATGACAGAAGAGAGAGGCATTTATATTTCTAAATCTCATTCACCACTGTCATCAGAACAAATTTAACAGTCTTTCTTTCCAAGAAAAAAAATAATCTATTTGATATTCCACTGTAATCATATTCTGTGAGAACAATGAGTCCATTCATTTTTCAGAAGCCACACATGGCTGTGCGTATGAGGAGCTCCCTATAGTCAGGCTCCACATATGACAGTCATTAATCTAGTGATGACATTGGAACAGGAAAAAATTAATTTCTTGCCCTGAGATAGATGGAGAAGAAAAAAAAGGAAAAATAAAATCTATTATTTGGACAGCTTTAAGCTCTGACCTACTTAAGAAACCTAATGCAATAGTGATGCTCATTCATTGATTAAATTCTTTTCATATGCATTTTCTATTAATTGTGTACTTTATATTCATACTATACATTAGGCTCTTATGTCCACATTACTAATATTAGTAATTAAAGATCCGCCAGCAGCCTGCTGATCTTCAGCAACATGGTTTTGAATCATAGGAAACTTAATATCGCATATAATTTGTCATCCATGTTGATTTTTTTCTCCCCAAAAGTTAATCAGCATTAGTTCACTTTATTTTAGTTAAAAAGCAACAAAGCCAAATGGTTTGATGTTTTTCATTAGCTTTGAGACCAGTAGATAGATCTTAAAATTTGGCATAAAGAGATGAATTTTTAGTTATTCATGCATATGGATCAAATCTCCTTTGGTATTCAAAAAATAAAAATCAAGAAATGGTATTCAAAAATAACTTTGCATCAGTATTTAAGTCATTGTATTATGTCTTATGTTTAACCATTTGTTTTTGCCATCATTTACCCGAAAAACCAAAACATTATTTCAGACCTGAGATCTGGATGGACTGGGAGTCATGATTAGAAAGAGACCCTATATTGCTTAGGAGACTGGGAATGAGAGAGAATTCTATGGCCTCATACCCTTGGGCCAGGGATCAATTGTTTGTAGGAGAATGGGAGATTCCAGACCTGCATCAGAGATGCGGTTGTGAGCCCAGAGAATCCAACATTTTGGAACTAGAACTTTTTTTTGAGGACTTAATATTTTATTTTACCAGGAGAACAACAATGAAATTAAATACTTGCCTAAGATCACAGGAATTGTTAATAGCTAGCTCCTGGTTCCTCACCAGGCCAATTTTCTGGCACCAGAATACACTAAGAACTTAAGAAACTTATGCATTGAAATAGTTTTATTTGGCAAGGGAGGTTTTCAACATAATTCAACAAATGTTTATTGAATACTTTCTACTAAGTAGGGCTAATGCAGCCCTAAAGCACCAGTCCTTTCAAAAAACTTCTTCCCGTGTGCACACTGGAGTGGATCAGAAAGAAGGAGGAAAGCTAGATCGGGGTTGTGGAGTTCCAAACTTCTTGGGGAGAGGATGGAAGGACAGTGGAACATAGGGATGGTGATGGGCAGCTGATAGAGGAATGGGAAGAGGTCTAGAGATGCTCAAGGGTGCAAGGGTCCATTTACTAGAGCTAACGATCTGATATGTGTGTCACTAGAAACTATGGCCAATGACTTTCAACTAGATTGGGAGTGATTCTTTAAACTTCAGACTCTCAGGACCTAATCTAAGCATTTTACCATCCAGTCTGCACCCACAACCTCCAAATTCTCTCTTCTATAATAACTAGACTCAGCTGATATCCATCTGCTGATTGAGCCCCATGCCAGTCTTGCCCAATAAAGGATTTAAGGAGCCATGCTCAATTCTAAGGGGTTACAGCCTAAGTTTCTACATTTTATGAACTTGAGCCCCAAACACCAATAACTGTTTCTCCCTGGTCCTGAGACCAATTTACTTAAACTGCCCCCTACTACACATATCCCAGTCTCTGGCTAAGATTCCTATGTCAGGGATCACCTGCTCAGGATGTCTCATCTCTAGAGAGGGGACTTCTCCCATACCCAAGGTTGACAGAATCCCCAGTGGCAGCTGCCTGGACTCTTCACATAACACCTGCTTCTAATTCCCGTAATGTCTTTCCATCCAACACAAAAATGCCCATTATGTTCTCAGCCTTGCAGAGAAATCATGGGCTTTAGATTTAGGAAGACCTGCCTATCAAGCATGACTGGAGAGGTCTCATTTGAAGTACTGTCTCTTCCAAGGCTCTGTCTACCTTAATTATCTCATTTCTGGTTGCACAAAAGCTAAAATAACCTCTAGGAATATGATTTGCTAAAGCAGTAAAAGTTAGAGTTTGCTTTTCACCAGAAATTAGTAAAATATTAGGATCACTTTTTTAAATTAGTTGTTACATGGTAATAATATATGCATAACATAAAATTTGACATTTTAACCATTTTTAAGTGCAGAGTTCAGTGGCACTAAGAGCTTTCATTTTGTTGTATAGCCATCACTACCATCCATCTCCAGAAGTTTATTAACTTCCCAAACTGAAACACCATATCCATTAAACACTAACTCCCCACACTCCTTTCCCCATAGCCCCTGGCAGTCTTCATTCTACTGTGTCTGTGAACTTGATGAGTCGAAGTAGCTCATAAGAATGGAATCATACAGTATTTGTCCCCTTGTGACAGACTCAGTTCACTTAACATACTGTCTTCAAGATTCTTTCATGTAGCAGCAGGTACCACAATTTCATTCCTCTTTAAAGTCTTTAAAGCTGAATAATATTTCATTGTGTGTATTTACCACATTTTGTTTATCCACTCATCTGTCAATGCACACTTTGACTGCTTCCACCTTTTGGCTATTGTGAATAATGCTGCTATGAACACGGATGTATAAATATGTCTTTAAGTCCCTGCTTTCAATTCTTTTGGGCACATACCCAGAAGCAGAATTACTAGATCATATGATAATTCCATTTAATTTTTTGAAGAACTTCCGTACAGTTTTAAAATGACTTTTTAAATCTGATGTTGAACAACATCTTGCCACCCTCACCTCTTCATAGATATATGTACTACAGAGATAACAATAAAATGAATTTGAATGCATGTGTACTAATTAGAGTTTCAAGAGAATGTTGTTTCATCATCTATGAAAGAGAGCTTAAGTGTGTTGAAGTTTGGGCAAATAAAAGTGCATGAGAGTCAAATAAAAAGTGGAAAACCTCTATCTCGTAAGACCTGAATTTGTGGATTATCTAGAGAACATGTCAACTATGGAAATTCACTAAATGACTTTCATAACCTCTCCCTGGCATAATATGTTTTAGATAAAGATACGATGAGTTGAAAATAAAATGGATCACTAGATTTAAATGGTTTTCTAAAACAGACAATTTAAATTATAATGAAAGCAGGGTTTGAAATACTACAGAGTTATGAAGGAAATTATTACTATATAAAAAGTTATCCTTAATTTCAATTATACCTAAGTCTTTCTAAAAACAGTGAAGATCTTCAATCTAAGATAAATGAGATGTGCATATATAGATGAAATCTACTTTAAACAGATGACTTAATGCGTACCCTAAAGAGCAGATTTATTCAGGGGAACTAAATACCCAGTTACAGTTTATTGCGGAATAATAAACCAGCCATTTGGAAAAGCCTTGTGTCAGCATGGTATGGATTTCAGCAATTAGGAAATGGCTAGATTTTAAATCCCAGTGATTTAATCATACCCTAAAATACTCTCCTACAAATTCCTGCAAGACAGCTCTGTTAAAACAAAGAAACAAACGAACACAGGTTCTAACTGGGTTTCTACAAATTGTGTTTAAACCACCATTAGAACAGGCAATCCTTTATCCATGTACTACTATTCACTGTTTGGATTGTATTTCTCTTTGAGATTTGTAGCTTGAGTTTGAAATCAGATGCTCTTCCAGGTATTAATCAACTGACTAAATTCCAAAAACTCTCTGCAAGTCACTATTTAATGTGTGAATTAGTAATTTTTTTCTAGGCTATGATGTATTAAGCTGATGGCTATCGTTATCATTAGGTATTACTTGTATATGGAAAGTATTCATCATAGAAAACTGAGAAGTTATATTTGTTTTAATAGTCTTATTTCAAAGGCTAATTATTGGTGTTTTATTTCTATTATGGGCAAAAAGCTCCAATAAAAGGGTTAAATCATCAAATTATATTTTTATTTATATCTTATTTAAAAGTGCTTTATTTTATGGGGTGCCTGGGTAGCGCAGTTGGTTAAGCATCCCACTCTTGGTTTTGGCTCAGGTCATGATCTCAGGGTCATGAGATCAAGCTCCACGTTGGGCTCAGTGCAGAGTCTGCTTGAGATTCTCTCTCCCTCTCCTCCTCACCCTCCCACCTGTGCGCTCTCTCTCTTTCTCTCTAAAACAAACAAATAAATCTTTTTAAAAAGTGCCTTATTCTGCAGACTTCATTACATCATGGTTTTGCTCATGAACCTAAAGATATAACATAATGAAATGTCTATAACCTATATATTATTACTGACCCTTAAGCTAATGTGTTTCTACATTCTTAGTCAAGAGAATTATCAGAAGTCTTCCCATTTAGTCCTACAACCTTTATTCTATGATGTGGTGGGTAGTGCAGTAGGCATTGCTAAAACATAGATAAATAAGATTTGATTCCTGTCCTCAAGAAGCTCAAAATCTAGTCAGGCAGAAGTTGAATCAATGTTGAGATCATTAGTTGATTTGATTGCCATATCTTATGGAGAGAAGAATAAATGAGTGTCTGAATAATGCTATGTGTTCTACACCTTTTCTTCAATAACCTGCCTTTCACTCGTGCCATCTTTCCACTGAACCCCAGCCTCTAGGGCACTCCTGAAATGGCCATCAAGGGGCTTATAATCTTTTCTACCCTGGCTGACATCAAGGTCCTTTTCTGTTAAGCCAGTATTCACAGAGTTTCTTGACTTTGACCCTCAGATATTCTGTACCCTATAACGCCCTCACATGACCCCCTTTGAATTTTGTCCTCCGTAGAACTATTGCACAGTAAGAGAAAACACCCAGTTTGATGGGTGTGAATGTCCCTGGAACATTTGGTTTGATGACAGAAACAAAAGGATAAAGGATAGAGGACCAAATTCTGATTCAAACTGTCCTTGAATGTCTCTGAAGGAAAACTCATTGTTGTGTCCTTAGTTAGGCTCCACTTCAAATGAATGATTTTTGCCCATTAATATCTTTTTGTTCATTCATCTATTATATTAATAGTATATTTTATTATAATTATTTGTTTATGCATCTATTATCCCTATTAAAACCAAGGTCTTCAAATGTAGAGATAGTGGTGGTGTCATAGAACATGAGAGAAAAAGTTTTAGCTTTCTCACAATTTCCATCAGTAACTTCTACCCCCATATGAACATAACTGATATTTTCTCAGCCTTATACAAATACTGAATAAAGACATTTTCAGAAACACTTTGCTAATTTTTAAATTGACCTGTAACATACAATCTAAGTTAAAAAACTTCACCTGAAATGCAAACATAGCTTAATGACAAGTTTCTTAACTCCTAAATCGTCATCTCTAAACTTCTAGACAGAAATTCTGGAGGTACCACCAGACAGGAGCTGGGTATTTTCCTCCCTTGGATTACTAACTTGTAAATCTATGCCAAGAAAGCAGGAGCCCTTCTTAAATGTTTCCTGAATAATTCATAATCATAATACATCTGGATCTCAAGAGCTTTCTTTCCTTTATAACAAACTAAGGAAATAGTCACGATTTGCCATGATGTGAGACAGTTTCTGGGAGTGATATCTACGAGGAGGGAATTTCAATTGTGGGAACTTCAGTTAAAAAATCATCCAGTGGTTTCTCTTTCAACTTCCCCTCAGAAACAGCCTCATTCTTTTCATATTGTGCTTGGTTTTATTTCAAGCATACTGACCCAACTACATTTATTTTTGCCTTCATTGATTTATTTGAAAAGCAGCAATTAAGAAAATATTGCATACCAGCCTTTAAGGTTTTCACATGTTCTATGAACCCCCTCTGCACTGATAATACTCACAACACTGGGACTAGACCCTTTCTGTTGGGGAGCCCAGAAGCTTCCAGAGAAGGATGTTTCAAATTCTTTTCTTTAGCTAAAATCAAATAACATTTTAGAATTTCAGCAAAAAAGTCCTACTCCTTTCTTTCGTTTATGGACACTTCCCTAATTTCATTAGTTACTTAATAACATTATTCACCAATTTCCTTATTAATAATTAAGAACTCATTCCTAGAAGCTCAGGTGAAGTTAATTGGCTCTCATTAAGCTTTTGGAAGACACCATGGACAAAGAATCCTAAATCGCTGTGCCTTGACAACCACAAACATTTCCCCAAGGCCTTTTTATGTAGCAATTTAGATCAAAAGCAACAAAGTTTGAGAAGGCAGCGCACAGTGATTAACTGAATTAGCAATGAGACAGGAAGAGACAGAGAGACATAGAGACACACACAGAGACAAAGAGACTCTCAGAGAAGACTTTTCTTTATAATTAGAATGCAAGCTAATAAATGTGGAAGGAATGGATAGAACTAACAAAAAAAATCACCATTCTGCAATTCTCCATTTTAATAAACGATTCCAAAAAGATCAGGGTCAACATGGATGCTAAAACCATTGGCCAAAAGGTCGATTGAACAAACTGAATGTTCATGTGATCTCAAATATTCACAATGCATATTATTTACAAATTACAAATGGAAAATATGCCCTGACATTTGGTAATCATCATCTTAACTAGATGATCAGACAGCCTCACCAATAGGGAAATCTTCTGACTTAATTTGCTTCCTGATATGGTACAATAAATATACAGTATTACATATGTAGTTTTCTTGCTAAAAATGTTGTCTATATCAAAATATGAAGAAACAGTCATACACATTCGGAGTGCATTCTGAATGGAATTTTCTAGAAGATACTGATCTGAACTCAAAAAAGTCAGTGTCATGAAAGAAAGGAGGAAAGAAAGAAGGAAAGAAGTATCAAAAGCAAACGTATAAGGGCGCCTGAGTGACGCAGTCGGTTGAGCATCCAACTCTTGATTTTGGCTCAGGTTGTGATTCTAGGTCATGACATTGAGCCCCATGTCAGGCTCCATGCTCAGTGTGGAGTCTGCTTGATAGTTTCTCCCTCTCTTTATGTCCTTCCTGCTCATGTTCTCTCCCTCTCCCTCCCTCTCAAATAAATAAACAAATCTTAAAAAAAAAAAGCAAATGTATAGTTCAAATCTTGATTGGATCCAAGATTTTTAAAATCTATGAAAGAGAGTATTAAGACAATTGAAACCATTTAATTATGGACTATATTAGATGATAATCTATTTAATTCTTATGTGTAGTTGATGGTATTTTGGCTAGAAGAATATCTATCTATAGATATAGATATAAAATATAAAATGAAAAGTCTTTATCAATGAGTTGCTAATTCTTAAGTAACTAAATAGTTCAGCATAAAAATGTGTATTTATATTTTACATATGTGTATGTAGACACATGTATACATATGTATACATATATCCAAATACGTAGAAGAAAAGCAAAAAGGTAAAATGTAAACTTGTGTAGGTGAAAGGTATATGGTTTCTATATTTTATTTTTTCAACTTTTCTGTAGGTTTAATTTTTCAAAGTAAAAAGTGGGGAGGAAAAGACACAAGATATCAACTTTTAACCAAGAGATTTATAATCAATTTACTGTAATAAAAATTATAAATTGCCTTAAGGGAAAAAAAAAAGCCTGGTTTCTCCTGGCTCTCTTGTTTAATAGATGTGTGATCTTCGATGGGTCACTTAGCTTAGAAATAAATTTCTCTAACCTATAAAGTAAGGAGATGATGTTCATAAAAAAAAGGACAAAGAAACCAAAGGTATCACAAAACTTGTGTTTTAATATCTTCCTTTACGTACTATGGTATGAAAGGGAAAAATGCTGAAATTATCATCACTCTCCTCTCCTCCCTTTTCTTTCTCACAAGTAAAATGTGCATCAAAGGAAAATGTGACTAGCACCTTTCATTTTTTAATAAAACAGGAATTCCACAACTCTCATCTTGTGGTTGATGATTGCCATGTGCAGCTCAGGAGGTGATGGAAGATTTAAGGTAGAAAAACTAGAAAATTGCCACCCTTATGATTGTTTCTATTGTTGCATCACAATAGAGAATAAAGGTTAAACTCAATTAACCGTTTTTCCCATGTTCCAAAGAACGTTTTTTATTCTGCTGTGGCCAGCAGACCTTGATTTCTGTTGCTAGGAAACCTGGAAGGCTCTTTTAGTCCTCATGGAAACCATGCTTAATGCAATCACTTTGGCTGATTATTTATTGGCTGTTTGGCTTGATGCCAACTCGAGGAAGGTTTACTTCAAACCTTTGCAAGGTAAACTAGTAGGGGCAAACTGTGCTAGTGTGGGAGCCTAGCATAGGCTGCCCCCAAAATATGCCAAATGGCACATGGATTATTTTGAGTTAAAGTTACTTAAGAAATAGCTGGTGTAAGAATATTCTGACCCTCTTTTGTTTCCAGAATGAAAAAATAAATCTCCCATGTGAAAGGTACCCTCTCTGCATCAGGAGGTACAGAGATATCTTTATCATCAGAGAGCAGGAATTTAGGACTGAAAAAGCCTATTGAAGCAAACCTGGTTACTTTTGCTAATTTACTACCTTAGTCCAAATTCAGTTTAGAATTCCTTACTAATTAAAGCTCCCAAACCTAAGTTTTCTTTATCAGTGCCTCACAGATTTATGCTTCTTTGTCTAAAAAGCATAAAAGCTGCCCACCTTGGTCACTTCCTAGGTTCCATAGTATGTGCAAATCAAATTTGATTTTCTCCTGTTAATTTGTTTATGTCACTTTTCTCTTAGACCAGTCAGAAGAACCTTGAAGGATAGAGGGAAATTTTTCCTCTTCAATACTAGCCTCAAGGGCTTCTTGGAGGTCAGAGAGGGTAGAAGGACAAAGGGGAAATACGCCTCCCTCCTTCAAAAAGGGGAATTCTACTTTGATCTGCTTTAATGTTAGGCTCCATTTGAAGATAATGTTTCATTGGGAGGTAGGGAGGAATTAAAAAAAAAAAAAAGCAGTTTGAAAAGCCCTGATCCAATCTACAAACAAACAAATAAAAATCTCTGAGGACTAGGACGCCTGGGTGGCTCAGTCATTAAGTCTTTGGCTCAGGTCATGATCCCAGGGTCCTGGGACTGAGTTCCACATTGGGCTCCTTGCTCAGTGAGGAGCCTGCTTCTCCCTCTCCCTCTGCTGCTCCCCCTGCTTGTGCTCTCTCTCTTTCTGACAAATAAATAAAAATCTTTAAAATAAAAAAAAAATTTTCTGAGGACTAACTTACCCAAAGTTACATAGCTCATAAACACCAAGGCTGTGGATTAAACTGGTTCCTCTGACTTTAAATCTTTCCATTATCCCACACTTTCTGTTGCTAGGATTGAGCAAACAACATAACTACACATACAGTAGCAATGTTTAAAGATAATATCAGAGTATTACAAACAATGCTCTGTGCTAATGGATTTGAGAAATTTGACAAATGGATGATTTTCTGAACAGTCCCAATTAAAGTGTGGTCAACTGACTGGTCTGCAAATTATTTGTGACCAGTCTGAGATGAAGTAAGTACAGAAATTGAGAGTAAGTACCTAGAACAATGAAAGCATTTTTTATACCACTGCAACATCCAAGCACATAATTTCATATTTTACAAAAATATTGGTCTGCAATGAATTAAGAAAGTCTGTCTTAGAAAACTATAACTTAACAAAACTGACTTAAGAAGAAATAGACTTCAGAAGGAAAAAAAAAATGGATTAATGGATCAAAATCTATCCCGCTAAAAAATCCTCCATTCCTGGGGCACCTGGGTGGCTCAGATTGTTAAGCAACTGCCTTTGGCTCAGGTCATGATCCCGGAGTCCTGGGATTGAGTCCCACATCGGGCTCCCTGCTCAGCGGGGAGTCTGCTTCTCCCTCTGACCCTCTTCCCTCTCATGCTCTCTATCTCTCATTCTCTCTCTCTCAAATAAATAAATAAAAAATAAAATCTTAAAAAAAAATCCTCCATTCAAAAATGGCTTATATGCAATTTAATGAGGCCTCATTTAATGAGGCCAGGATAATTTCATACCTGAACTAGAAAAGGACAGTTCTATTTTACTAAAAAAGTAAAATAAAATCTTACAGTCCAATCTTTCTTATGACCATAAATACAAAAATACTAGATAAAATATTAGAAAATCAAGCCCTTCATACATTATGATTAAGTATTCAATCTGTATATCCTATTAATACATCACAATATTGACAGTTTAGAGGGAGAAGTAACAAATCATTAACAGATGAAGAAAACCAAGTACAGAAAACAAACAAGCAAAAATTCATGAAAAGAGAAAAATTACTAGCACACTAGAAAAAAAGGAACATTTTTAAAAGGTATCTTTTAAATCTGTCATGAATGTTAACAGCAAAAATAAAACAAAACGATGCTCTTTAAAATCAGGAATGAGGGGAGCCTGGGTGGCTCAGTGGTTAAGCATCTGCCTTCAGCTCAGGTCATGATCCCAGGGTCCTGGAATCGAGCCCCACATCAGGCTCTCTGCTCAGCAGGAAGCCTGCTTCTCCCTCCCCCACTCCCCTGCTTGTGTTTCCTCTCTTGCTGTCTCTCTCTCTGTCAAATAAATAAATAAATGATCTTTTAAAAAAAAAAAAAAGTCTATTTAAAAAAATCAGGAATGAGAAAGTTTTCCAGCTATCATTGTCTCTTTTCTGATGGTACAGATGGGAGTGGAGGAAGAGGGAACAGGTATACTGATTAGAAAGGTAGAACAAAACTTTCATTATTGACATTACTGTCCACATAGAAAAGCCTAGAACTTATACAAATTATTAGAACAAACAAGGAATTTTGGATTTTTTTTATTATGTTATGTTAATCACCATACATTATATCATCAGTTTTTGATGTAGTGTTCCATGATTCATTGTTTGCATATAACACCCAGTGCTCCATGCAGAACGTGCCCTCTTTAGTACCCATCACCAGGCTAACCCATCCCCCCGTCCCCCTCCCCTCTAGAACCCTCAGTTTGTTTTTCAGAGTCCATAAGGAATTTTGGATTTTATTAAGATACTGTGTATAATATAAAAATATTATTTGCATTAGTATAAAAAAGCAACAAATAGTCAGATAATATAATTTTGGAAGATATAATTTATATTAGTAAGTTGATAAGTTGTCTAGAAATAAATCTAATAAAAGTGTGCAATATTTCTAAAAAAATTTATAAAATTCTTTGAAAGACATAACAGAAGACTTTATTGATAGAGAGATGCATTATCTCCATGGATGGAAACACTCAATATTATAAAGATGTCAATTCTCCCCAAATTAATTCATAAATTCAATATAATTGCACTCATCTTCTCGCCAAGATTTTTTTGAAGATCTGGACAAGTTGATTCTGAAATCTTATGGAAGACTAAAAGGCCAACAAAAGCCAATAAAATCTAGGAGAAAGAAAAGTAGTAGGAGGAAAGGGTGGAGGAAAAAGATAAATAATTTATTCATAATACGACTTTTGATAAAACTATTGCAATTTTAAAAGTATAGAAAAATTGATCAATGAGAGTATCTAGAAAGAGACCCACAAATACAAGGAATTTTGAAATATGACAGGTGATATTATAAAACAGTGGGGAAAAGGCATACTTTTCAATGAATCATATGGGATAATTGATTATCCATATGGAAAGAGACAAAATTAAGCCCTACTTCATGATACAAAAATTCACAATCCCAGATGGGCATGAAGACTGAAATTAAAAACAAAAACGAAAACCTTAGAATGAAGCATGGAAGAATCCTTAGCATATCAAACTAAAGAAATGTTTTCTTTTTTCAAAAATCATAAAATACTAGTAAAACATAGAAAGAAGATTAATAAATTCAACTACATTAAGAAGTAAATTTTAATCACATTAAAAATTAAAATTTACTGTAAACAAAGTAATGAAGCAAGTCATAGACTGAGAAAATCCATGGGAACAACATATAAATCCCAAACTCTATAAAGAATCCCTACAATAACAGTAGAAATGTAAGCAAAGCATATGAACAGGCAATTTAAAAAGCAAGAAGCACAAACAGACAATGGCATATGAAAATACACTTAACTTCCCTAGTTATCTGGGAATTGAAAAATAAAACAGTGAAGTACCATTTGAAATCATCAGATCAGCAAAACATAATCTGTTGACACCAAGTTTTGGTGAAATGTTACACATTACGTGGGATTGTAAATTAGTGCAACCTTCTTGGGAAGTAATTTGCCAATATTTGGTAAAGTTTAAATTGGACTATGGTTCAGCAGTAGTACTTCCAATTTATTGAGAGTCTGCCTCAGTAAACACTAGACATGCATGCTGAGATGAACGTGCAAGCATGTTGATTATAGTCTTTGTACTACAAAGAAGTGGGGAAAAATGCCTGCCCTTGAATAGATTAGGTTTTTAAAAGACGTTTTTATTTAAAGGAATATTAAACAACTTTACAGCTACATTTACCAATATTCACACTGATAATATTTCAAAAACATTGGGTTGAGTACAGAAGTACATTGAAAAAATATATGTAAAATACATCATTTATGTAAATTTAAAAAACATGCAAAATCATATATATATACTTATGAATAAGAACACATGGTAAAAGTCCTAAAAATCACCTGGGAATGATCCATACCAACTGAATTTAGGAAGTACCCTCTGGGAAAGGAAAGGATGAAGGTGGGGCTTTATTATAGCTTTATAAAGCTTCATTTCTTTAAAAACAAACACACAGGGATACCTTGGTGGCTCAGTCAGTTAAGCATCTGCCTTTGGCTCAGGTCATGATCCTGGGGTCCTGGGATGGAGCCCCGCATCGGCTCCCTGCTCAGCAGGGAGTCTGCTTCTCCCTCTGCCTGTTGCTCCCCCTGCTTGTGCTCTCTCTCTCTCTGACAAATAAATAAATAAATAAAATCTTTAACAAAAATAAAATAAAAACAAACACATGAACTAGCAAGGTCTGTTTCCAATAACACTAACACCTAAACACCTTGCTGATTGGTACCAGTGTCATATTATTTGTTGTACTTTGGATTGTTTATTGAAAAATTACTCATTCGATTATGCTTTTTTAAAAAGAGATGGGGATCAAAGAATCGTTCACACTCAGGGACATAGCACTTGACTCACCCGAAGTCCCTTTTCAGCCTCGAGCGCACTGCTGAAAGGACTTTTTAGCAGAGCACTTGGCCAAGCCTGGCCACTGGCTGGCAATGGATGGAAACCACTCTGCCTTCAACTTACAACAGTGACAGACCAGAGGCCGCCCCCCGCCCCCTGGGCCACTAGGAGTCATCATAAGGGCTTATCCCATGAGGTACCCACTGGGGCTTCAGTGGCTTGAAAAACCCAGGTGTTTTGTTTGATTTTCATTTTGTTTGTGTTTGTCTTCCCTTGCAGGTCAAAATAAAAGCAGGAAGGAAGGTAAGAAGCAGGTCCTTCAACAGGCCTTGCCCAGAGAGAACCTTCTGGAGGGTACGGCTGAGCCCGCTGCATTTGCTCCTGGCAGCGGGGGCTCTGTCCATCTCCTCTCTCGGGAACACTGGAAGGCCTGATCTAGTGTGAATGAAAGGACACAGTAGTCTCGAAAAGATTCGTGGCCAGATATCACAACACACAGGAAGTTATAAGAGAAAAATCATTGTGTTTCAGCTTCTCCCATTGACCTTTTGTGGGTGAGTTTTTGGTGAAACAGCAACATCTTCTAAATGCTTGGAGGGATGGTTTTGTAACCTGGAGGAGAGATGCTGCTTCTAAATATAATTGACATGGCTTTCCTGCCTCAATTCGGGGTATCCGTTTTCCACCACATAATCTTCCTATTGTCCACACTGATTCCTGTTTGGTTTGGCAGGGTTGCCTGCTGGCAGCCTTCCTCGGTGCCGAATTCTCCATACTCTGCTGTTCAGGGATTACTGAAATAACAACCAGCTTTCCCCTCCCTCTCGGAACAGGAGCCAAGTGTGACACAAATTGTGAAATTTGTTTCTGGTTACCAAGAAAACTTAAAGAAATCTCAACGAAGCAAAAAGGTCGACAAAATTCTTTCCAACATTTGAACAAAAAAGGTATTTTTCGGGGCTTAAATTTATGGAAGTCGATTCTCCAGCTCCCAGCCAGACTTTCAAACCTCCTATTCTCTGCACTACATTATTTAAACACACTGTAAATAGCCTCAGTTGCTCTAATAGTAGCTCCATATTGTGCAAGACGGCCATGGTCTGAAGACCTTCTTGAATCTGAAAGGCAGAAGTTCCGTTTCTGGCACATAAACTTGAATTAGGGCTATGGTAAGACTGCCAATGAAGTCCACATTTTGACAGCTAGACAAGCAGGTCATTTATTTGGAAAGACTTTGAATCCCTTCCCAGAGTAAAATGCAGTTCTTTATACCCAGCAGGCTTAGAAAAGCTTCTTCACGACTTGATCAGCGTCCTGAATTTTAGGGGGTTAGGAAAGTATTTCTGATGACTTGGAAATGGAGGAAAGATGGGAAAACTGGGCCTGGAAAGAAAGCCACCTGGGGGATCCTGCCATAGTATTTTCTAACTTCTGTATTGAGAGAAGGTTTATACTGTTTATTGAACATATTATCTACTTGTGACGATGCCCCAAGTCTGAGAAGAAAACACAAAAGGAATGAAGAGAAAACGGGATATCTGAAGCCTCCTGGATAAAACTTATAAAACCCATGGGCATCCATCAAACAACCATCTGAGTAAATATTATGCATGGGGTCTTGTGCTAGGTTCCCAGGGGATAAATATGTCTAAGACTCATTTCTTGCCTTTAAAGAGTTTAGGGAAAGCAGTCTAGATGGGTAGAGAGAAATAGTAATGATCTCATTGTGTATGTGTTCTGATAGTAGTGGTTTTAACCAGGACTGGGAATCTCCACACTCCCCTATTGACCTGCATCTTCTCTGTTCTGCTTGCTGCTTATAGATCTCTGTCAATCACTTCTGGACCATTGGGCTCTAGCACTTTTCTCCACCAAGACAAGTAGGGAAACTCCTTCTACTTCCCCAAACCAGCTTTTTTGAAGGAATGTTAATGCAGAACTATTGGGCTCTTAGTGGCATAGTTCTTTCCACTCATAATAGCCCTCCCCTTCTAGGGTGCCCTGTCAGGTCCTCCCCTAGTTCCAAACAAAAAGACATCCCTTTCTTAAGACATTTGGTTTTCCTTTGGCAAAAAATTGCAAAAATAAAAACACAAACCAAAAAAAATAGTATGTGCAAATTTGCTATGCAAATAATATCTTTCTATGTGTATTCTTGTTCAGTGCACAACCTGATTGGCCAGCCACGGTGATCCAACACTACAAGACTGGAAAGAAGCTGGGTCAGAGGAAAACCAATCACAGCTTCCCCCTAAAAACATCTACTTCCTGCATCATCCAAGCCTTGCTGCAGAGACTGGACCATCCTTCAAGACTTCTCCACGGAGACTTACTTTAGGGATCCCATTTTCTTTTTCTCCTGTCTAGCCCCCCTTCTGGAAATATACCATACACCCCGGCCATCAGACAAACCTCTACATGCCTTAATGCAATTGTCTCATTCAAATTCTGCCTCAAAGAACTCCTGGGCTGGGCATTCCCCAAACTGGGGGCCAGACTTTTGAGAGCACATGAAAGACCCAGAACAGTCCTAACTTCAGAGGTTCACCTGGACTTACCCCCAAATAATCTGTTATTCAAATAAAGCAGTTAATAAATAGCCTAAAACGTTTCTTCTGGTCATTTTTCCCTCCAGATCAGAAAGAGCTCTTCTGAGCAACTTGAAAGTTCAAGTTGAGTTTATTAAGTATGAGTCCTAATGGGTCCTTCCTCTTTTTCTCAGTAGTGCGTTGAAGAGAAAGGACTCTGCTAGATACTGGCATGTGTTGGGGCCGAGGGTTAGGTACAAAGATGAATAGAAATGGTACCTGCCCTCAAGTAGCAAATAGAAATAAGCATACTTCACATTTCTAGCTTCCAAATTATTTTCACTTGTATCAACACCCATAACAGCTTTGAGAGGAAGATATTTCAGGTGGGACCGGCACCTGAATCCTCTGCTCTAAATCGTATGCTTCCCCATCAGTGCCGGCAGTCTCTACAGTTCAGAGAGGACAAAAGTGTGATTAGTGTCCCAACAGTAGTGCTAACAGAGTTGTGGGCACAAAGGAAGAGGAGATGATGTCTTGAGAGTGAGGTGAAGTGAGGCAGGTGGCGTGGGGTACAGGGCAGCTTAAGGTGGCATAGGTGGGCTTGCAACTGGCAAGTCTGAGGGGAAAGAATCGGTGTGAGGAATGGCCAGAGCACAGCCAGACAGGAAAAGGGAAAACTTCAGGCCGTGTTGAGAAATAGTCAAGTGTGGCTGGTGTGAAGGGTACGCAGGCACAGAGACTTTGAAGGGAGAGTAAGATAAGGGAGGTGGCGTCAGTCCAGGCTGCTGAGTGTAAGTGAGTGCAGGAAGCACAGGCAGCCAATGGGGGTGGGACAGCTCAGATCTGGGCTTGGGAGGAGTGATGTTAATTTAACAGTAGGGTGAAGAAGGAATTGGCAGAAGGACAGAAAAGGAGACAGAGACATTTCCAGATATTATCCAGGCCAAAGTAAGAGGTGGGGGTCTTAATAGGTTAGTGACAGTGGGACCAGAAAGCAGGGAGAAGTATAGATGACAAGAAATGCACCTTATATCTGTTTTTGGAGGTTCAGAAGAGGACTTTTAAATGTTCGTAAATATATGCATTAAGCAGTCACATTCACTTGCACCAGTGGAATCCTTTTTTTTTTTTTTTTTTTTTAAGGTTTTATTTATTTGAGAGACAGAGAGTGAGGGAGAGATCACGAGCTGGGGGGGAGGGGTGAAGGGCAGAGGGAGAAGCAGACTGTCCACTGATCAGGGAGCCCAGTGAGGGGCTCCATCCTAGGACCCTGGGATCATGACCTGCGCTGAAGGCAAACACTTAACTGACTAAGCCACACAGGTAACCCTGCACTAGTGGAATCTTATTTGTCAGAATCTCCTTTGTGGGAGCCAGTTAGATTTTTAAAAAATTAAGCAGATTGAAACAGAGATACTCTGACAAAAGAGAGGTGTTTGGGCACCTGGAGCTGCGGCTTCCCCAGGTGCACTCAGGCTTCACTTGAAAATAAAATCTCAGGTGGTATTCAAATACCACCTAAAAATTTCAGAATCAGGACTCAGGAAGATGTCTGGTCCCACTGAGACAAATTGGCCTTATGTGCATTTTACATATTAGGGATTCGGCAGTGACCGAGTCAGTCTCTGAGCTCAAGGACCTTATAAGCTAGTGGGGAGACATGCAACAAATACATGTGAGCAAGTAATACTATTAGATATAATCAGGTCGTATGAAAAAAATAAAATAGGGTAATGTGACTGAAAGCAAAGGAGGCAGGGCAATCTGAGGAGGTGTTATTTGAACTGCGACCTGAAAGACAAGAAGGACTAAGTCCCACGTAGATCTGGGAGGTGTAAATTTTAAACAGCGGGACCAGCAAGTGCCAAGCCCATGAACCTGGCATCACTCAGTGTGTTGGCGGTTCAAAGTCAAGGCCCATGTGTCTGGGGAATGGTGAGTGAGTGGGAAAAAAGTATAGCAGATAAGGTTCCCTCCTTTGGCAAGGGGAGATCAATAAGACCTTATGGCTGGGGGGTAATGAATGTGATTTCATTCTGAATATTTTTGGAAGCTGTCAGGGGAATGAAATGATCTGGTTTGCACTGTTAACAAGGCTCGCCCGGCTGCTATGTGAAAAAATGGACTTGAAAGGAACAAGAGTGGAAGAAAAGAGGTCAGTTAGGCAAGAGAGGGTGCTGATAGGCTACAGTGGAGTCAGTCAGAGAGCAGGCTTTAACTGAGTTAGAGATATATTTTGTTGAATCAACAGAACTTACTAATAGATTTGAGTGGGATGTTACAGACCAAGAGTAATCCACAAGAACCCCTGTATTTTGGTCTTAAACCATTTGGTGGACAGCGGTGCCATTTACAGAGGATGAAAAAGCCTTGGATGGGAGCTGATTTGGCCTAGGGCATGGGTTGGGAGGCTGGATAAGAATCAATAGTTCTGCTTTGACTCTTAAGTAACAGAGATTCAAGAAGAAATGGGGAGTGGGCAGTTGGAAGCTGATGTTCCAGAGTAAAATTGGGCAGGTGATACTGATTTTTAACTTAAAAGAGCAATCAATAGTATCTTTGGGTGCTTACTGGGTACTCAGCACCACTGAAAGAAAAATGTTTTCCTTTGTCAGAAAAGTGCTTCTCTCTGAGAACTCCTTGAATAGTCCAGAGCTAAGGCTTTGCCTTTGGGCAGGATAGTGAGATGGAACACCCACCTGTTTCTGAGAAGAGACTTTCCAGGGTAACCATCTGGCATCCTCTGCAGAATGCCAGATCTTTGGCACAAATTTGTCTTTAAAACAACAACACAATTAAGCTTCTGTGAAGCATGGTGCTATGTAAATCCACCGTGTTAGAGATATCATCTTGACATCTAGGTATCGTTCCAAGAGAATCACACGGCACCCAAACAAAGGCCTTTCATTGTGGCTTGTGTTTAACCTCAGATGAAAATAGCTATGTGGGAAAACAAATTTCTCATAGGGGGTGCCTGGGTGGCTCAGTTGGTTAACCGACTGCCTTCGGCTCAGGTCATGACCCCAGGGTCCCGGGATCAAGGCCCGCATCGGGCTCCCTACCTGGCGGGAAGCCTGCTTCTCCCCTTCCCACTCCCCCTGCTTGTGTTCCCTCTCTTGCTGTCTCTCTGTCAAATAAATAAATAAAATCTTTAAAACAAAAAAACAAAAAACAAATTTCTCATAGGTTGTAAGTACTATTCAGACCATTTAATACTTACTGGGTATCTATAGGATCTTCAAGTGTTAAATTTCTTAGAAACAACTCTTGATGCTACCAGTCCTTAAATGAATCAGCTTAATGTTAACAATGTAGTACTGTCATGATTTGTATTATTTATGTTGTGTTGTATTATTTAACATTTTCTAACTCTTCAGAGGCAGCTATGCCAAGCATTTTAAAGACACATTTCTTGCTAGAATTAGAGAAAGAAGGAAGGAAGGAAGGAAGGAAGGAAGGAAGGAAGGAAATCTTTAAGGTGAAATCTATAGGGACAGGTAGTATGCTGGTAGTTTTAGGAGTTAGTAACAAAAGGATATTAGACAATTACAAATTTCTGCTTCCCCCACATAAATTTATCATTCCTGGGGTGCCAATCTCAGAAATCTAGACTAGGAGAGTTTTGAGAATTGTTCATTTACCTATCAATCTTTCCATTCATTAATTCACCACAAAGAGAGTATTTTCAGCGATGGTGGGGAATATTTTCAGTGATACACTTGTCAAGGAAAGAGAAATGGTATCCACCCTTAAATTAGTTCAAGCTTTAGTAATTAATAAGCAATTTCCTGGATATCAACAAGTAATAAAATACGTAACTACATGAATAATTGAAGTGTACCTATACAAGGAAAAGTACAAAGTACAGTGAGAGTACATAACAAAGCACCAGACCTGGATGGGGACAAAGGGAGGGCCAGGAAAGGTTTTTTTTTGAGGAGATGATGTTTTATTTGAGACCCTAATGACAAGTAAAAGTGAACCAGGAAAAGGAGCATTGGGTAAGGAGTGAGAGGAAGTAGCCCTAAAGGAACTGTGGACCTAGATGTGCAAATCAGATAGGTCTACTAAGTAGAGCCACATGACCTGAATTTATCGGTGCCATTAACATAATGGAACTACAGACACAGAGTCCTTTTATTCTTTGTTTACTCTATTTCTGGGTTTTTATTTTGTTTTTTTGTTTGTTTGTTTTGCTTTTATTTTTCAATTTAGACCACCTAGGGTAGGCCCCTCACTTCAAAACCTTGTTGTGCCATCTTGGGTTGATACAACAGCACCACAGAATTGTAAGGATTCAATGAGATGATAGTGCCTAGCCCAGCAACCAGTGCATATTAGGTGTTTACTACCTTTGGTCCTCTTCTCTTTGCACATAGGTAATAAATGTACACACAATGCCTATAAACTACATAGCACAGGGGTGACATCAGAGAATACTTAGTAGATGAAGATGCATTTTACTTAGCCTTGAATAGGTGACAGGTTTTTAAAAAGTGTCAGTGATGCAGGAAATTGAAAGAAGGGGAGGTGTGGAGAGCTATTATATTATGATGAAAGGTTCAGGAACAGGATGGTATGGCCAGGGAAAATTCCAGTTAGGCCACAATGCAAGATAAATGGGGGGTTGAGTGAGGAATAGGGCTGCATAAGTATGTTGGAGTCAGATTATTTTCAATTCTGAATGATAAACTAAAGAATGTTTATTTTATTTTACAAGCAATAGAGAGTCATTTAAGGTTTTGAGTAAGAAGAAAGAATTGAATTAGACAACGTAATGGTACAGAATGGATAGGGGAAGAGAGCATTTAGAAGCATTGAGAATAGTTAGCAGACTTTATCTAGGCATGACTTAGGGTGAGTGTAGCAAGAAGGAACAGGTGGGAAGGGATTATAAACCAAGAGCTGACATTATCTGGTAATGGGGGTTATGTGAGATCTGAGAGGAAAGGATTATCTATAAATCTAAATGTGGAGCTGAAGTGGATCAGTTAACACCAGTGGGGTTAGAGCCACTGTTTTCAGGGTCTCCCCTTTCCTGACTCCCCAGAAAGAGCTGAAGTAGGACTTAGCTTTAGAAATTTTATCCTAAAGGATTATGGAATGTCAGAGGGAAAAATGCTCATGGTCTGCTGAAATAAAGAGCTAGAATTTGGCTAATCCATTTGGGCTACCTAAAAAGATGAGTTTGGCAATCATCCACATAAGGTTAATGGTTAAAACTATCGAAATCCATGAGATCAGAGCCTTGGACCCTAACACTGAGAGGATAGGAGGCAGAAAAGGAGGCAACTATGAACTGGACAATTAGGGAAATTAGGAGACCATCTAAAGACTGTACTGTTATGAAAACAATGAGGATATTTTTTTAAAGATTTATTTATTTGAGAGAGGGAGAGAGAGAGAGCAAGAGCGAGTACAAGTGGGAGGGGCAGAGGGAGATGGGGAGAGAGAATCCCAAACAGACTCCCCACTGAGCATGGAGCCCAACCCCGGGTTCAATCTCACGATCTCATGAGATCATGACCTGAGCTGAAACCAAGAGTTGGACGCTTAATGGACTGAGCCACCCAGGTGCCCCAGTGAGGGCTTTTTAAAGAGTTTGAGGTGGCATGATGGAGGGTGTTGTTTTGAGAATGTCAAGTGCTCCATGGAAAAAGAGAAGTGAGAAGTTAACAAAGAGCCAGGAAATAAGGAAAACAAAATATAAAAGTATTGGTACCTTCCATGAGAATAGGATCAGTGGGAGCTAGAATGTAAGAGGTTAGGCATTAAACAAATGTATCTGTATATGCATATATATGTATGTGTACATGTGTGTACATTGTGCATACATACACGTACACACACACACACATTGGCCCTGGGAAGACACACACACACACACACACACACACACACACACGGTTGCCTCTAAGAAGGAGAACTAGATATCAATGGGACAATGATGAGAGTAAGGCTTACTCTTTTTTATACCCTTGTGTTTTTTGGATTTTATACAAAGCACATATAGATTAATTCTAATAAAAGTAAATAAAATTATACTTTTAAAAATTGGTTGATGGTGAGGAAGATGGAGAAGTGAGTGCTGACTCTGCTTTCAAAAAGTTTGACTGCTAAATCAAATATAGTGAGATGACATATTTGCTAATTTTTATTTACAGACAAAGAAGAAGCATCTGATGGGGAAGTAGCACATGCGAGACAAAACAGATGATAGCAGAAGCAGCACCGTTCTGACAAAGCGGGTCACACTGCGTTTAAAATCACCACCGTAATGATTAAACCTCCGAAAGAAGCATCTCTTCCTCAGACATGAGCAAGGAAGAAAAGATGGGTGAGCAAAGATAAATAGATCTTTTGCAGATGAAGGATTGTCAAAGGACATTTCTGACACACGATGAAGCTAAGTCAGTGGATCACAACCTAGTAGGCCATGTCACCTCCGTAGAGGAGATAATTCATCCCTGAAACTGAGAGGTTGTGCTGGGGCAGAAGAAAAGGCACAAATATTTATTGAGGGCTTGTATTAGTTTCCTATTGTTGCATAATTAGTCACCACAAATTTAGCAGTTTAATATGGTGTCCATTCCTTATCTCCCTGTTCTGTAGGTCAAAAATCCAGACAGTCTCAACTAGGCTGTCAGCTTAGGTTCTCATAAGGCCAAATCAAGGTGTCGGCCAGGTTGGGTTTTTATCTTGAGGCTCTGGAAAATATCTGCTTCTAAGTTCATTTGGTTTTTGAAGCATTCAGTTCCTTGCAGCTATAGGACTGAGGTTCCCATTCCCTTGCTGCCTGCCAGAGAGGCCTCTCTCTGATCTTTGTACATGCTCCTCTCCATCTTCAAAGTCAGCAGTGGCTCATCAAATCCTTCTTGCATTTGGAACCTCTCTCTGACCTCCTCCTCTGTTGCAAGCCAGAGAGTAGTCTCTGCTTTGAAAGGTAACTGATTTGTAACCTTGATTACAACTGCAAAATCTCTTTGCCATATTGCATAACATAATCATGGAGTAATACCAAGGGGTGGAGATCATGGGAGCCATCTTAGAATTCTGCTTATCATCAGAAAGAATTTTTGAGTGCTTACAGAGAACTAAGCACTATGTTAGGTTATGGGCATTACCTTAAAGAAGCCCCATGAGTGTCTGGCTCTTAGAGAGTTTATCTTCTGAGAAAACAGGTAAGACAATGAATATGTAAAAATAAAATGAGGTAATTCAGACAAGGATACTCTTAAGAAAATCAAGCATGGCGTTGTAATAGAAACTGGGGGTGTGAGTTCTTCTATTTGAGATCAGGCAAGTCCTCTCTAAAATGGCAGCATTTGAGTTGACTTCTGAATGATATAAGGAACCACTGTTCATGGGAAGAGCAAGGAGATGGTTTCCAGGGAGATGGAACTGCAACATTTCAAAGGAAGGAAGAAGGTTGGCATATATAATGAGGAACAGAAAAAGGGTTGATGTAGCTGGATTGAACATTCCAATTGTTAGTCAAAATAACAGGATATTCTAAAATGACCCTCCCCCAGAAGTACTGACCAGCCATTGACAAATTTTATACCTGCTCAACTTCACTTCATTATTTAGCATACTTCTGTAAAAGTAAGACAGATCATCCTTAAAAATCTATCAGTTAACTCTAACAACACATATTTATTAAGCAGTCTGTATATGCCAGTCGCTACTCTAGTTCTAGGAATAAATCAGTAAACAAAACAAACAAATGTCATTTTGACACTTACGTTGTGCCACTTACATTCCAGTGGGAGTGATACAAGAAAGAAACAAAACAAATATAGAGTATTTTAGATTGCAAGACATGCTAAGGAGAAAAAATAATATAAGGAAAAAGCACAGCAAGTTTTTTCCACCCATCTCTCCACTAATTCACTATTCACACATCCACTCATATATGCATCCATCCATCCTACATTGACAGATTGCAGGTCACACATTGAGGATACAAATTAAATAAATGATAAGACTTCTTCCAGCTATGATGGAGTTACTGCTACCAAATTTGTTCTCTTGACATACTATAAAACTGGAAAAATATATACATATAAAGTTTTCCCTGTTGAATAGCAGTTAATCCTTAGAAAAGAAAACATGAGGTGAGCCTCCTGTTTGTCCTGGTTTCCCACTGGGGGCATGTCCTGGACTGCAGCGTAGGGAGACAGAGCCCAAGCAGACCACGGTGATTTTGCTGAGCTGTAGAAACTCGTATGAATGGGCAGGACTGCTGAAGCATCTGGGACTTTTCAGGGAAGGATCCTAGAAAGGGGAGATCTGAGGACAGCAATAGCCCTAGGAGTCTGTGTACAGGTTTTTGGTGACTCCTTGGCTTATGGCTAGACTATGCATTCAGAAGGAAAATCTTGTGAGTCCTGAAAGAGAATGACTGCTTTAGGGCTGAAAGCAAAACAGGAGATAGAAATTATGTAATGCTAGAAGACAGAATTCTGGCCCAGTTAGAATGGCAGACATCTCTGAGAACCCTGGGTGTTTAGTTTCAGACTCCAAAAGCACGACACCCTATGAGCAAAGACCATACCCCAGATAAGAGCCATATACCCTAGGACGAAAGACAAAACTGGCCCACACAAGCCCTGACAAAGAACCAAAACACATTTCACAGGACAGAGAGGATTCTAAGTAATTTGTTTGCCAGACAAAATATAACTCCCTCTAATGAAAGACACTGTAAACCAGATTTCCTACAATGTATTATCTACAATGTCAATGTTGAATGTACAATAAATTAATTACTATATATGATAAAGAGAAAGAAAATGTGGCATAAAAACTAAAAAAAAAAAAAAAAGAGAGAGCCAAGACAGACACAGAGATTACTCAGATGTTGGAATTAAGAAAGGATGTTAAGCAAGATCATATAAATATGCTCAAGAATTTAATGAAAAAAGTGGAACTACTGAGTCTACATGAGGAGTATCAGCAGATAAATAAAAGCTGTTAAAAATGGAAAGGTGACAACATAAAAGTGTAACATTTGTCATGAAAAATCTAGATGGGCTTCAAAATAGATTGTAGACTCCAGAAGAAAGAGTTTATGAGGACAAATCCATAGAAATTATCCCAGCTGAAAAAGAAAAAAATATTTTTAAAAAATGACCAGAACCTCAGTGACCTATGAGAAGATATCATGTTTTCTAACATACATGTAACAGAATTTCTCAAAGGAGAGAAGAGAGGGAAAATAGACCAGAAAAAAAGATAGGATGATATAATGGGAAAAAAATTCCAAATTTAGTGAAAAATATCAACCTACAGACTCAAAAAACTCAAAGAAATACAAAGAAAATGAACACAAAGAAAATGATACCAAGATTCAGCACAGTAAACTGCTGAAAATCACATATAAAGAGCAGATGTTGGGGTGCCTGGGTGGCTCAGTGGGTTAAGTGTCTGTCTTCTGCTCAGGTGATCATATTAGAATCCTGGGATGGAGCCCTGCATCAGGCTCTCTCCTCAGCAGGGAGTCTGCTTCTCACTCTCATTCTCCCTCTGTGCTCTCTCTCAAATAAATAAATAAAATCTTAAAATTTTTTTTTTTTTAAATAAAGAGCAAATCTTAAAAACACCCATACTACATATGTATATATGCATTTACCTACAAGGAAACAATGATGTGAACTGATGACTGGCTTCTGATCAGAAATAAGGGAAACCAGAAGAAAATGAAATGATATCTTTTAAGTGCTAAAATAAAAAGAAATGTCAATCCAGAATTCTATATCTAATAAAGATATTCTTTAAAAATGATGGTGAAGTAAAGATATTCAGATAAATAAAAGCTGAGAGCATGTTGCCAACAGATCTGCCTACAAGAAATACTAACAGAAGTTCTTCAGCCCACAGAAAAATGATGCCAGATTGAAACTTGGATCTAGAGGGGGGAATAAGAAGAACTGAAAATGACAAAATATGTAGGTAAATACAAAACACTATCTTTTATTACCTCTTAATTTCTTCTAAAAATGATTGTTGAAAACAAAAATAGGGACATTTCAAGTCAGATTATCATAAGTATAGATATTACTCAAAAAACACAAGGGATAGAGTAGATAAATGTAAACAAGCTGTTTAAAGTAAAATAATGTAATATTAATTTTGCTTTTAATTAATTTCATTTCAGAGATAATCTAATTTAGTTTTTGAAAATTTAGGCTACATTATTTAGAACATTTAAAAATATCTAGCTGAAATTATAGGTATAGATAAAAAGCCAACAGAGATTAAAGGAAATCCTAAAAAAAAAAAAAAACTTCCTAAAAAAACAGCAAGTATAAAAGAATGGAAGAGCAAAAACAAAGCCAAAACAAAAATAAACAGAACAAAATGAAGAAAACAAATGGGACAAATATAAAATAATAAGAGATATGAACCCTACCATATCAATAATCACATTAAATGTAAATGTACTAAACATTCCAATTAAAAGCCAGAATAGTTAGAACAGATTAAAAAAGCAAGGCTCAACTATATGCTGTCAACAAGAACCACACATTAAAGACAGATAGTTTAAAGGTAAAAGGATGGAAAATGTATACTGTGCAAATAATACACATAATAAAGCTGGGGTGGCTATATTAATATCTGAATTAGACTTTAAGACTAAGGATATTAGCAGAGATAAAGAAGGAACTTCATAATCATAAAAGAATAAATTGATCAGGAAGATAAAATGAACTTAAACATGCATTCACTTATTAACAGACTTTCATAATGAATGAGCCAATGACTGAGAGAACTAATACAAATCTATAATCATAATTGGAGATTTTAATACCTCCTCTTTGTAATTTACAGAACAAATAAACACACATATGCAAATTAGTAAGTATAGCAATTGGGAAGATGTTATTAATCCACATGACCTAGTTGACACTGTAGAACACTATACCCAACACTTTAGAATACACATTCTTTCAAGTGCACTGGACTATGTTTTAATACATTTCAAATGATTGAAATCTTACAACATAAGATGAAACCAAAAGTCAATAACCATAAGATTATATATATATATATAAAACAATAAAATATCTAGAAATGCTCCCAAATAGTTGAAAATTAAAGAATACATTATAGCCTATGAATCAAAGAATAAATCAAAGGGAAAACATTGGAAATATTAGATGCAAACTGATAATGGAAAACAATGTGCCAAAATTTGTGAGATGCTGCTAAAGAAGTGGTAGAAGGAAAGTTATAATATTAAATGTTTATATCAGAGAATAAAAAGATGTAAAACCATTAAGCTGAACTTCCATCTTAAAAAGTTAGAAAACAGATTTCATTTGAGCATCTTCACTACAAGCACTGGAAGAAGAAAAAAACAAGTACTGAAAGAAGCTAAATTAATTTTATTTATTTATTTATTTAAGATTTTATTTATTTGAGAAGAGAGAGAGAGCGAGAGAGAGCATAAGTGGGGAGGAGAGGGAGAAGCAGGCTCCCTACTGAACAAGGAGTTGGATGCGGGGCTTGATCCCAGGACCCTGGGAATCATGACCTACCTAGGCCAAAGGCAGCAGCTTAACCGACTGAGCCACCCAGGAGCCCCAAAGCTAAATTAATTTTAGAAGTTAAATTTGTAGTACAAGAATGGAAGTCCTTTTTGTTTCTTTCACCATGAAGTGAAATAAAAATTTTTTAAAGTTAGAAAAAGAAGAGCAAATTATACCCAAAATAAATAGAAGAAAGGAAGTAATGATAATAATAAAGAACAAATAAAATGAACTGGAAAATGTGTAAATAATAAAGAAAATTAACAAGTCAAACATTGTCTTTATAAAAGAATAGTGAAATTGGTAACAGCAAAAAGAGAGAAAACACAAATTACTAGCATCAACAGTAACACAGTGGATATTGCTACATAATAATGGGTAATAAGAGGGTAATAAAAATGACATTATAAATAACTTTCTGCCAATAAATATGATTACAGAATTGACAAAATCTTTGAAAAACACATCTTACCAAAACAGACTAAAAAAGTCATTGTAAATCTGAAAAGTCAATATATCTTAAAGAAACTGAATTTAGAATTTAACAAAGAAACCTTTCAAAAAAGAAAACTCAAGCTCAGATGGTTTCACCAATGAATTCTATAAAATATTAATGAAAAAACCCAATTCTATACAAACTTTGTTAGAAAACAGAAAAAGGGAACACTTCTCAACTCATTTTGTAGGGCAGAATAACCCTATTTCCAAAATCTGACAAAGACTTTACAAATAAAGACCAATATCTCTTATGAAAATAGATACAAAATCCAAATTCAGGAGCAAATCAATCCAATACTATACAAAAGGAAAAATAAACTGACCAAGTGGGTTTTTATCCCAGAAATGCAATCAGTGCAATTAATCAGAGCAATTTAACACAACAAAAGAATGAAAGGGGGGAATCATATTAACCATCTCAATATTTGAAAAAGAAAAAAAGCTTTTGACAACATTCATACCCTTCCATGATTAAAAATCAGCAAACTAAGAACAGAAATATACTTCCTCATCGTATAAAGGGTATTTATGAAAATCCTGCAGCTACCATCATACATAATGGCAAAATAGTGAATCTTTTCTCCCTAATTTGGGGAGCAGGAAGATTTATGTTCTCATCACTTTATTCAGCAATGTAGTAAGGTTCATAAACATTGTAACAGAGCAAGAAAAATAAATAGGGCCATAAAGATTGAAAACCTACAAGTAAAACTGTCTTACTTGCAAATGACATGATTATTTATGTAGAAAATTCTAATCAATCTATAAAAAGGCTACTAAAACCAACATGTTAATTTAGCATGGCTCCAGAATTCAAGGTCACTACACAAAACCCAACTTCATTTCTATATTCTAGCAGCAAAGCAGCTTGAAATAAAATTTTAAATGAATTTTAAAATGTCATTTCCAATATGCCACACGATTCACAAACATTATTTTGAGACCTAAACATAAAATTAACACCATAAATCTTTTAGAAAAAAATACAGAATATTTTTGCTACTTTGAAGTAGGTGGAATTTCCTTAGAAAGCCTGCAAAAAGCCCCAAACATAAAAATTATAAACTGTACCTCATTAAAAATTTTAAAAGTCTGCTGATGGAAAGACATTGTGGGGGCACCTGGGTGGCTCAGTCGGTTAAGCATCTACCTTGGGCTCAGGTCATGATTCCAGGGCTCTGGGATCAAGCCCCATCCCCCTCTCACTATCTCTCTCTCTCTCAAATAAATAAAATCTTTAAAGAAAAAAAAGGAAAGATATTGTTAAAAACATAAAAAGGCAAGCCACAGACTGGGAGAAAATATTTATTTGATGAAAACACACACATTTATAATAAGAGGACAAATAAAAAATGGGCAAAAGCCTTGAAATAGACACTTCATAATGGATGTTATTAATGAACTCACAAAAAGATGTCCAACGTCATTCATTATCAGGGAAATGCAATTAAAGACACCAAATAGCATTTCACACTGACTAGAAGGCCTAAAACTTTAAAAAGACATACAGCAACAGTTGGAGAGGATGTGGAGTAAATGGAGCTCTCATATATTGCTGATGAAGTAAGTCACAACCATCTTGGCAGTTTGGCAGATTTTTAATGACATAAAAATAAAAATAAATATACTGCACCACCAGTAAATCCATTCCTAGAAATAAAAATGTATGCCCACACAAAGGCTCACTCAAGAATATCCATAGCTGCTTTATCCATAATAGTCCCAAACTAGAAACAATCCAAGCAACCCAAACCAGAAATAACCCAAATGTCCTTCTACAGAATGGATAAACAAATTGTGGTATAGTCATACAATGGAGTACTAATCAGCAATAAAAACCAAGGAACTACTGAGGCATGTACTGAGAAGATAGTTTGTAAATGTTTTTGAGAACAATCTACTTCTCTTTGGACTCAGCTCCAGTGTTGGCTACCCTCAGCAAGATTTTCCACACCCACTGGCCTCATCACAGGCGGAATCAGGCACTGCCTCTCATGTTCTTCAGTTGTGGTACCCCACTTGTGCTCATCTGTATCACTGTGCTAAAACAGAGCATTGTGAATATATATTTTCTTTTCTCGCCGATATATTTCTTTTCTCGCCGGACCAAGAGCTCCTTGAAGTCAGTCGTGGTCTTACTCATGTCCATATCACGAACATCCTGTCCACCATTGGACACAGTGTTTAAACTCAATCAATATTTGTGAAAGATTAAAGGAACACTACAGATGCATCTTTTATCTCCTTTGAGTTTCCTAAGGTCAGTATGATAGTTACTCAATAATGTCCGTTAGGTAATAAGTGACTCTCATTACCTGGATGGAAGAACTGGACAGCTGGGTTAGGTTTCTACTTCAATATTTGTTTTTATCACCAAGAGTGTGGCAGATTAGTTGGGAGCTCGGTTGGTAGGTTAGTAACTGTGTAGCCTCTCAGAATCCCTGCACGGGGGGATGCCATCCTGTTTGGCTGGAGCATGGTGACAGGAGTGGGAGGTGAGGTAGGCAGTGTCATCCTGAGCACAGCAGTTACTATTCTGTTGCTTCCTGGCTGAGGGGGCACAGCAGAACTCTTTTTCCAAGATCTGAGCAGGAGCAAGCTTGGGTACAGAAGTGAGCAGAGGACGCAAGCTGGGTGAGATATTTTAGCCTCTTCGTGCTTGAGGAGGTGATAAGAAATCATCTTCCCAGAGATAAGGACGGGGGTAGAAACCAATTCTGTCCTTAACTGCAAGTATCACCTTAGCAAAAATTGGAAAAAATATATTTATACAAAATTGATAATAGTGTCTAAGAACATATTTAAGAAATTCTGTGAATTCTGTTGGTTAGAAGGCAACTTCATTTACTTTATGGTACCAGAAGAATTCTTAAATGCATATTCCACTCAGAGTTATCTTAAATTCCATTTTAAATAGTTCTGTTCTGATTTGGCCTTATATATTGCTTCTCATAGAATTTAAATAGGAAAATTTTCATACAGAAGGCTCTTGGCATAATTTAGGGATAAACTGTAACTATTTCTGGGAACAGCAGAAATCAGATGTGATAACACCAGAAACAGAGGAGGAGGAAGAGAAGGCAATGAAAGGGAGATTTGTATAAGGGTAAGAGTCAAACTGTCTAATATTTTCATCATCTTAACTAAACAGGTCTTATCTTCCTTCAGTACCCTGAGGTGCACCCTCAACTCCCAATCAAATGTTCTATTCTCTCTAGCTGATGTTTAGCTACACATAAAACCGATTAAAGAAAAGGCAATAAAGCATGGCTGACGAATGAATAGGCTTCACCTCCAGTAGATGAGAAAGCACTTGGTGAAATATAAAACAAAATAAAGCTGTTATCACTTCCATCTCTAAAGAGGAGCTTTGGCTCCCAGTGACTCTCTAATTTTGGAATGTCTAGGGAGGTATTAATATTAGGAGGATCATATAATTTTCCTGGCCCACTCCACGAAGCCATGGTAAAAAACATGTCACCCACTCTCCCTTCTCATCTTTGCAGGTAGTACTATATGACACCAGGCTGAGTATTGTCATCACCAGAAGAAAGAATATAGATTAGTCCAATATATATCCCAACTTAAGAATGGCAAATCTGGAACATAGCAACTCACTTGTATTTGAGTCCATGTTGAGAAGTCTATATTTATGGTTATATGTTTGTCTATCTGTAAATTACTGCACTGACCCTGCCTTAGGTCCAAAAAAAAAAAAAAAAAAGGAAAGATTAAGACCAAAAGATCAACAAATTTAAATAATATAATTACAAAATTGATTCTGATAAAGGAAAACAGAATAAGCCCATTCATCACAATTCTTCCTTCCTTTATTTTTAGAATTATTAAACTACCTTATTTCACAAACTTTCCAATATTTCAGTGTACTTTCCTGCTTAAATCTAGACAGTGCCAATTTGGCATTTACTTTTCCATGTATAATTATTAACTTTTGAATGTCCATAAAGAACATACTATAGTGTAAATCAGCCTAGATTTATTTTGCATAATTTTAGGCTATTTCTAAGACAGTAGTTTTTCAGTTTAATAGGGTAATGAATTGGGATGGATACATTTTTTCTTGTTTCTGGACGCACACATGCACATATATACACACACATTTCCAATGTTTTCTTTTTTTTTTTTAAAGATTTATTTATTTATTTATTTGAGAGAGAGAGCACATGAGAGGGGGGAGGGTCAGAGGGAGAAGCAGACTCCCTGCTGAGCAGGGAGCCCGATGCGGGACTCGATCCCGGGACTCCAGGATCATGACCTGAGCTGAAGGCAGTCGCTTAACCAACTGAGCCACCCAGGCGCCCAACCCAATGTTTTCTTTTTATTTATTCCTTAAATTAAACCAGGGATGCCTCTTCTGTATTCTTTCTCCTTTGTACATGGCATGAGTAAGTTTATTCATTAATGAGTAGCCTGATCACTTTTCTTCCAGCCATTTTTCCCTCCAGACCAGAAAGTTGCTTTTAAGCAACTTCAAAGTTCAAGTTGAAGTATCAGGTGTGAGTCAGAATGGGTCCTTTCTCTTTTTCTCAGAATTGTATTGAAATGAACCCGTTCTTATAGGCATTAAGGTAATTAATTTTGGCTTCACTCAGCAGGAACCTCACATAATCAGAGTCAAATTTGGCAAAAACTCACCCCATTCTTATGCAGAAGGGGCACCTTAGAGAAATCAAGACCTTTTGAAGGACTGATGGAGGAAGGTCAAGAAGAATGTATCCCTTTTTACTACAACAGCCACCCTGAACCTCCACAACTAAACTAATAACAAAATTACCAAGCACTGTTCTTACATGTTGTCTTATTTAGAAGTAAAAATAATGTTACCAGTCAGAAGTTTTTGTATGTTCCATCTTGTTTGTTAGAGATTTCTAGACAGAGCCAAATTTGTGGCTTGGGCACTAATAAATATTCAAATGCTTCATGGTGGTTTTTATTTGGCTTTCACTTTGTCAAACTCTAGAAACTAATATGCATGTGTGCTGTGGAAACACTATAGTTTCTAAGTTAAATCTATTTTAAATTAGGTAAGTGACATATATAAGAATTAGGGATGATATTATATGGCTTTCTTTTTTTATATAAGCACATACCCTATAAATGGGTACATTTATATGGGTACGAATATAAAACAAACAGAAAAGAAAAACTGCTGAGTTTTAACATCATTTTCTGAACTCTCCAGAGTCAAGGAATTACTGGACAAAAAATTAATACTGTCTCATTGCCTCTCTCCCTGGCCTCATTCTGTCAGAAACACTATCTTGTGTTGTAAATCTTTAATTCGCTTCTAACGTGGCAACAATCTCAGAAGGTTTGCAGTCTTTTAGATAAGTAATACAGGCCCAAGATCTTTGGTTTATGAGTATAAGGGGAATAAAATGCACATCGATGACAAATGAAAGCCTTTGTTATTGAATCAAATATAACTATATAGCATGTCCTAGCATTCCCTGTTTTTCTTTCACATTTATATAATTTTTGTATGTTTGCAAAAGTCTTCCAGCTCGCTTTAATTCTCTTTCTCACAGCCACCCCATGAGGTAAGTTGGAGTAGCTTGCTTTCAAGGCAAGGTGCCAGAGGAATCGGAGAAATGAAGCGAGTTTCCCAGAGCGCCCCAGCTAAGCCTTGGCTGATCAGATTGCAAATTCCCCGCCCCTTAGTCCCTCACTCATTAGCCACTAAGTCCCAGTTCCTCTCATCTCTTCACACCCCAAGAGCTTCTTACCCTCAACTTATTTTAATGAAGCCCACGAGACCTCCTTTTGGCTGGTTTTCAGGCCCTTTTCCTATCACTCCACCACTTTCCTAGCCTCTAGGAAAGATTTACTCCAAAGCCTAGGGAAAAGTTAATTTGCTGATACGTATTTCTAATTGGCCTGCTGTGGCCACTGCGTACTGCTTTTCCCTCCAGAGGTGCTGATTATGTGCCTTTCCTACAGAGACTCAACATATCCACCCTCCCAGATGCAGGATTGCTTTGGACTAGTCCATCATGCTCTTTACTTCCTTTGACTTGCTAATAGAGTCTTATCCAAGGGTGTAAAGTATGGGAAAAATTAAATAGAGCGGAAGAATTTTTGTGAACACCCAAGTCTGTGGAATTTTATCCTGTTCTTCATAGTACTGGACACGCTCCAGCCCATATCGCTACCTGCTCAGACACAAATTTTCTTACATATATATTCTGTCCTGAGAACCTGTGAGTCCCACGGTCCTAATCTTTCTTCATCTTCTCTCACCACTCTGTTGGCTAAAATATGGTAGATGCAAGTAAGGAATTTCTCTCTCTCCTAACACCTCCCCTATCCCTTGTCTTACTATTGTAGATAAAACAATCGTAGACTGCTGAGGTAGAAAGATTCTAAGATCCTCTTAGGCAAAAATGAACTCAATTGGCGTTCATTATGAATCCCTTTGAGATATAAACCTGTATTTTAAAAAAGATGTTCCAGTCTTTGTAAATCAGATGCCAAGTCCCCGCTGACATCCCAGTGTGTATAATATACTGGTGGAAATGATCAGTAGTTGGTCCAGTCCAAGGCAGTGTTAAATCACACTGATTTTATGAGCTTGGAATAGCACTTACTTGGTATTCTCTTTCTTACACAATAATCCTTGGCTAGCATGAGCACTAGGGATTTATAATACCACATGGAATTTTAGTCACGATCCAAAGTATATTATCCTCCTTTTATGGGAATACCAGGTGACATCTATCTATACAAAACCATTTATCAAGTTCTCAAAATAACCAGGCATTGAGCATTGTGCTAAGTTAAAACCACAATTACCTGGTCTATTCCTAAAAGCAGGTAGATATTAAAAAGTTTGATTTTAGCTTTCTTTTCTCAGAGCCCTTAGAATATCCTCTTTGTGTTCTTATGTTGGTAGATAGTATATAAGAGATATGACTTGTCTGGTTGATGATTGAGGAAGTGTTAGCACTTTATGCCATAATGCTGACTCCTATGCTTCATTGTACAAGATATGTCAATACAGCTCTGAGCTTTGGACTAAAAAATGCTGAAGCTAGGAAATAAACTGGACTATTTGTGTTTGCTTCTTATTTTAATCATATCTCCATGTTAATGTAAACATATCTCACTATTGGTTGCACTTGAAGTAAGCAGCTGAAGTTTTGGATTTCTAGCCTAGAATGACAATTAAGATGCTAGGAGCTGCTAATTTTTACTTTATTTCTTTAGGTGTTTATACAAATATGAACACTTCTAGTATTCAAAATGCCATACTCAGAGATCAGGTTAAAATCTTATCATGATGTCTGGTGAGCAGATAAAAGTAATTTGTAGTAAAAAATTATGGTTACAATAGTGAAAAGAAAGAATGCAAGAATGCTGTCATGGTAACACATTTCCACTAGATCTGAAGTAAAAAGAAAATCATCCATCACGAAAAATCTAAATAAAGTTTGTTAGGCAATGGTCACAGTAAAATTCCTGATCATACCGTTGCTGCAAGAAACCAGTTTTATCATTATAGTGACATTGTTGCTGTTTGCATTTACCAGCTTAATTTACCAAATGGTGCTCATGGATGCAGGTTGATTGGGATACTGTCAATCTGTAGCTAATACATATAATCAGCACATTATAGATAATTTACTTAAAGCAAAAGAACATATGACTTATTGAGGCTAGGCTAAGACATCAACTTTTGAGCTCTCATACAGTCATTCCTGGGCCCATCCCTACTCACTATGGAATATGTTCCTGCACATTCTGGCATTAGTGAGCCAGTTAATCAGCAATATTCAGCACTATGTTGACCAGTTATATTATTTGGAACCTTGTGCGTTAGTCTGTGCATTCTGTTAGAATGATATTTTTTTATATAAATGCATATTCAGAAAATCATTAGTAGGCTAGCTTCCATTTCACTGTCTCTGTATTCTACCTACATATCCTTATATCCACTTGGATGTAGTTAAGAAGAAATTTTGCTCCGGTGTAGAAGTATTTTAACCCTTAAGCCCAGAAAATGGGTTGGAATCAAAATGGGAGCCAAAGCTTTTGTTGCTTTTTGGAGGAAAAAAGATATTGGCAATATAATTACCAAATTTTATTATTTCTCTTCACTGGTATATATTTTATTTTCCAATCTTATTATTTACAGTTTTACTCTGCTGGAAAAATATATTTCAGAAAGCTATAAA
Source organism: Eumetopias jubatus (assembly GCF_037043125.1). Classification (NCBI taxonomy): domain Eukaryota; kingdom Metazoa; phylum Chordata; class Mammalia; order Carnivora; family Otariidae; genus Eumetopias; species Eumetopias jubatus. The sequence continues at coordinate 126,349,473 of NW_028274809.1, forward strand.
TCCATCAGCTACCCACTTTTCTGCAAGGATAAATTCTCATTGTTTTCTATGTAGCAATCATTATGTCACAATGTCCTGTGTTCCAATTTTTTTTCATTTCTATTTAAGAGGCAATGAGCAAGGCATGATGTCTTTCAAGATCATAGTGATCATTCACAGAACTGAGTAACAATCAATGAAATGGTAACCCAAGACCTGAATAAACATAAGCATTTAGTGCTAGAAAATGTCAACCCCTTGCTTCAAAAGGGCAAAAATGTCACTGGACCAAAGCTGGTATGTTTTTATTTCATACAGTGAACTTATCCTGAAATTCTCCAAAGGATCCATTTAATTCTTATTAAGAGGCATGTGTTGAATTATGAATGACACTGATGATAAAACAGTGCTTGATTATGTCAGCTGTATTATTCAGCAATGTCATTCACTGCATTTAAGCCTTCTGGGCATTTAGAAAGTCCTTACCTTCTAATTTCCTCTTGTCATCCAAATGCAGCCTAACAGCTATTTACCAAAGAATCTGATGGTTACCTTTAATCATATGATAACCTTTTTTTTTTCTTTCAAAGCACATAAATGGAAGTTCTAAATGAATGCTAGGGCTTTATAGCAGATTATTGTAAGTAGTACCATAGATCATACCCCATCTGCCTTATCCATAAGATGAACTTAAGGTTCTTAATACAAAGGATGTACCTAAGACAAAGAAACAAATAGTGACCTCTAAATATATATATATATTTTCATATATATTACTTAGTCATTATCCAGTTTAGTGGATCTTAAATTGTGGAAAATATGAAAAAAAAAAAGCACATTCTTTGCTTAATGTCCTTCACAGACTGCTTCTGCAGCTTCCTGTTCTGTGTTGAGCTCTACATGAATGACTGGCACAAGTTTTAAAATGTAATCACTGCACAGAACAGGTCGGTTGTGTTTGATTGCATCTTCACAATCATTTTATAAAGGAGAGAAGTCAGATGTTACTATATACCTTCCTCTCTGGTTGGTTCTAAGTTTCATTATTTAACCACGTTATGTAAAAAACAATTGCAGAATGGAAGGGTTTAGCCTGACATGCAAGGTCAGGTGGAGTGGGTGATGGAGTCTGGGAGCAGGACCCATGGTGGTGGGGTGGTGTTGGGAAATGAGCTGGCCCAGTGGGGAGCTCATTTTCACTGCTGACCACCCTCCTGGGGCTCCCAGCCTGAACTCTGTACACAGGGATTCCAGAAGGACCCAGAAATGACAACAAGACCACATTTGTTTGCATCGTTCAGTCAGACGGATTCTTCAGATAGTCTAAACACTACCCTTTTGTCTTTCAGAGGACAAAACTACATTTGATAATTTAATGATAGTTTTTCATAGATTGGAAAGGATTTTCGTTAAAAGATGGCCACCAGATAAACATGACTGTTTTAATAATCTCATTTCCTTCTTAGTTTATATCAGAAAATTAGGCACCTAATTGTACCTTATTCATGCTATAACCTGAATTATATCCCTGACCTAAGAATTCAGAGTGGCATCAATCCATAGCATCTGAAAGCTTTCGCCAAGACATGTCAGAACTCCTTTAAGGAACAGTTCACTCCAAACTCTACACTTACACAACATCAGTGACCTCACAGTTAAAGTATGCCTTAATGATCCAATGGTAGAAGCAGTTCGTTAAATACATGGAATAGTTCTCATTGTTACCAGTGGGCATTTCCTAGAACTTTTGAACTGTTTCTAAATGCATAACCCCATGGTGTTTTCAAAGTTTGATTTACAAAAGAAACAGACACCGAAAAGATTTTCTATTCCAAAGCCTTCTCTTTTCTTTTTTTTTTTTCTTCCTTTTCTTTGTTTTCCTTTTTTTCTTTCTTTTTTTTTTTTTTTTCAGAAGTTGGATTGGAATAGATATCTCAAAGCTATTTTTGGTCACCAAATTCTTTCTTTCTCTGGGTCTAAAATCCTGAAAGGAGCCATGAGAGGTAAATCAATTTAACATACTGCTTCTTTCTACATGGGACCAAAACTAAATGATCTAAATTACTGTTGTCTTTCTTTAAACATTTACACACACTCATTCACTCACTTCCTTTTTCCTATTTCTCTTTCACATGGTTGGACTGCCCCTCTGACAGAGAGAAAAACAATGTTCATTGGGCCCCAGGGAAAGCAGTGTAGCTGCAAATGAAGGGTGGAGCAAGGTGGTGAAACAATGGGTGTGCTCTGAGTTGGCCTCAGGATATCCCCCGGGATTTCTCCCTGCCAGCGCCTGGTAGAAGCAAGATGTACAACGCAGGGTGGGGAAAGGCAGCTACGAGCCAACTCTCTTGGAGATACTACCATAAAAGGACGATCGAGAGATTATTTTTTTATTTTATCATAAATTATAGAATAAAACAAAGAGGATGAGTATCTCGAGATTTAAGCCCAGTTCTTCCTTTTTTCTTTAGAAAATGCTTCCCTAAGCTCAGAGAAACTTTTTACAGTGCCCATTTTGTGAACCCTCCATTCCATGTACAAAATGTACTGAAGAATAAATAGTACAGCAGAGCAGATAGCAGACCATGGAGCCAGACTGTCCTGAGTCTAAATCCTGGCTCCTACCATATCCTGTTCTATATCCTTTGTTTAATTTTCTTACTCGATAAGTGAAAATTAAATACCTACCTCGCAGAGTTCTAAGAAAATAGACGTAAACACACTAAGCACAGATCATTGCTCACAGTAAACACCCAATACCTCAATTGTAGTAGTAAACAAGATTATGATGAATGACTGATTGTAGCCCCTGACACATGTCTTCTTCTTAGCCCTCCTTTTTTTTTTTTTTTTTGGTGGGGGAGGGGCAGAGAGGGAGAGAGAATCTTAAGCAGGTTCCATGCTCAGTGTGGAGCCCAACTCAGGGCTTGATCTCACGACCCTGAGATCGTGACCTGAGCTGAAATCAAGAGTCAGACCCTTAACCAATGGAGCTACCCAGGCCCTCCAGCCCTCTCTTTTAAAAGGATCTGGGAAATGGGATTTCTCCCTGTGCTCCTGGAAAGGAGCATTGGGAGTTTCAGCAACTTCACTTGCCATTACTTTTGTTGTGATTGCATCTGAGATAGGGAAATCATAAAATTCATTGTCCAAACTAGGGCACTTCTGAGAGCTAAATGGAGTGCTAATCCAGTGGGACCCCAGGGCAATAGGCATAAACTGGACTCTCCTTGGAAACCCGGGAGCAGGACACCCTAATTACGGGACTATTTAGGAACCTGAGACCCTAAGCCTTCTTCCTGTTTCAAAGTCTGAATTTGGAGGGAAAGATGCTAATTTTCTCAAAAGTCTATTCTCCTATTTGAAGAAGAGTAGGAAATAAGTGCACTTGCTATTCTACCCAGATACTCCATTAAAAAAGAATTAGTCAAAACAACAAGGCATTATTACTGCTTTACTATGCCTATGTCAAAAATACTGGCTGGGTCATCAGGAACCCTGGGTTCATTGACCTGCTCGACAGTGACTGGCTGTGTTATTATAGTCCAGGGTCCAGTTATGCCACCTAGACATTCAGGGAGTTGGATCAGGGACTTCTTAGCTCTCCAACAGTTTAGAATTCTGTTTTTAATCTCCTGGAGCTCCAGAGTAGCGTTGTGTATCAATTTCAGTAACATTATCTTTTTCTAAACTCAGATTTTGCATCTTTCTGAAAGTAGCATTCAATTCAGGTTGTGAGCAACACACTCCTCCTAAAAGCACCACGAAGGAATGAATACTACTCATTTATCTTTATTGGGAGTATATTCTGTGCCAAACACCATGGTTTCATTTAAGCCCCCCAGCAACCCTCTGTGGTAGGCACTATCATTGTTTGGTAAGAGGGGAATCTGAGATACAGAGAAATCAAGTAACTAGTCAAGGTCTTGTAACTAGTAAGCGGTAGCGTGGCTGTAAATGGAGAGAATGGGACTTCAGAGTCTGTGTTCTTAACTTTGTGCCATTAGAGCAGAGAACAGACAGCAGAGGCCTCCAAATGTCCACTGCTGAATTGCAAGAAGCAGAATTTATTTAAAGATTTTTTTTTTTAAGATTTTATTTGTTTATTTGACAGAGAGAGAGAGAGAGAGAGAGAGCACAAGTAGGCAGAGAGGCAGGCAGAGGGAGAGGGAGAAGCAGGCTCTCTGCTGAGCAGGGAACCCGATGCGGGGCTCGATCCCAGGACCCTGGGATCATGACCTGAGCTGAAGGCAGCCACTTAACCAACTGAGCCACCCAGGCGCCCCGCAAGAAGCAGAATTTATTTAGAATTTAGAGAGTGAAGGAGTCATGTCTGTGGCCCACACCCTCAAATTGCTATCTTCTGGCCACGTTGTCCAGGAGAGCAAACTTGTCCTCAGTTGGATAAATATCCACAAGGTACATTTTAACACACAGCTGTCTGGAAAACGCTCAGTAACTTGAAAGTCCTGAAATATAAGTATCATTCTGATTGCTCTTTTGCTCATTGGAAACTCATTTCGAATTCTCACAAATGTGCATTGAACACTGACATGTGACGAAACTTTCAACTTGCATGACATTTTCTACCAAGCTTCTTAGCAGTTAACGCTTATTATTTTGCAGCACATTCAAGGCTTTGATAATTACTTTGCCAAAGACCAAAAGACAGTTTCTAATCAACTCACACATTTTATTATATGTTAAGAAATTCACAGAAGTCACAACTTACACTAACCCACATAATTTGCTTTCAGGAAATAATTTAAAAACATGAGTTACATTGATGTGAATTACAGAGCTACATGAGATTCACATGAAGTCTAAAGAAGATGGGTCTGAGTTTTGAATTTTGATTCTGGCAGGATCGATTATATTAACAGGTAAAAAAAATTGTATTCATGAAACATCACATACTGAACTCAGTTTTCTGGAGTCCTTCAAATAAGAATTTGACTTGCTTCAATCAGAGTGCTAGTACTGTCTTTAATTTTATATTTTTTAGGTTCAAATTTGTTGATTTTCAACTTTTCATCCATTCATTCACTCACTAATTCATTTTATTTAGCTAACCTTTTTGGAGCATCTAATGATTTCTTTCTTTCTTTCTTTCTTTTTTTAAGATTTATTTATTTGAGAGAGCGAGAATGAGAGAGAATACATGAGAGGGGGGAGGGTCAGAGGGAGAAGCAGGCTCCTCGCCGAGCTGGGAGCCCGATGCGGGACTCGATCCCAGGACTCTGGGATCATGACATAAGCCAAAGGCAGTCGCTTAACCAACTGAGCCACCCAGGCGCCCTAATGATTTCTTTCTATACTTCCTCTCGTCATGTTCTTTTACCAAGTTCTCAGGTCCTTGAATAAATCTGTGTTGCTTCATATTTGTTATATTTTACCCTGATTTGAATGCTGGATTTGGAAACTTAGTGTGAGATAGATCCCCTCCAAGGTTTTATAACTATAAATTTAGAAATACTGTCTACACAGGCTTCACTTCCTGAAATACAGTGGCAACTCATTTATTTGAAATACTTAAGATATGATTCTGACCTGCAGAAGTTATATTAGGCTGACATTCCCATAGCAGTTCAAATCATAGATTCTACCCAATTTGATTGTATTGTTGCCACTGACTCTATATCTAAGAGTCGCCTATAACCAGACTCTCTCCAAAAATCAGGCAGGGGTAGAACAGGAGGGATAACGAGATAGCAAATAACAATAAAATCAATAATAATCATATGAAATTCTGATGTGCAGATAACATTTCATATAATAGCTTCTTTTATGTGTTTCTAAAATGTAGGACTGAAATAGAGCAGTGCTATATGGTCAATGAGCAATGCAGACAGTGGGCGGTAAGTGCTCACCACACAGTATTTCTAGCAGGTGGAAGCCCTGCAACCAATCATCACCATCCCTCCAAAGACATTTGTCTTCAGACATTTGTGGAGGTTAGGTATTCTGGGGCAACCACTTCTCCTTTTCCTAAAGTCAGAGATTACAGACTGATTGTGTTTGAGGCAGAACCACCTGAGCCTTTAGTCAGCTTCTCAGTTAACAGATTCATTCATTCTGCAAATATTTGTAAACTGGACATTTTTCTAAATTCTGGAGGTAAATAATGAACATGGCTGAGATGCTCCTTGACCTCATAGAGTTTCTGGTCTGAGGGGAAAAGAAAATAACCAGACACAAATGAACAGATGTGACAATGACACATGATGACAATTGCTACCAAGGGGTACAGAGGGTGTTGTGATGAAGCATTGGAGAGTAACCAAGAGGAGGCTATTTAAGGCAGGTGCACAGGGAAGAGAAATTACAGTGGAGATCAGTTCTGGGAACACTTGGGCAAAGACCATACTGGGATGAGGGGGAACAGGTCCAAGGCCTTGAACTCTGCTATTTGCCAGGGCTGTGCTGGAGATGGGGGATTCAAAGGTATCCAAGAACAGCCATGGTCTTTGCTCCCATGAAGTTCACTGTCTCATGGGAAAATAAGGTTCCTGCCTTCAAGGAACTCATGAATGGTAGAGAAAATAGTCACGTAAGCAAGTCATTGTAATGTAGCAACATTCTCCAAGTATGACCATCATGGCAACAGAAGGAAGGGAATGATCCAATCTCCATGGGCAGAGCAACCGGTCAGAGAAGACTGCCCCAAGGAATTTGTCCAGGGCCACCTAGCTCATTAGTGGCAAAGCCAAGTCTCTAACGTGGGTTTCTCAACGCCTTATCCAGTGTTTTTTTTTTTTATTGTTTTTCATTATATTCCCAGTGGAACACACAAAAGCGATGGGAAAAATGAGGCAGCTAAGAGAACATTCATTCCCTGGACAAAGCCAGGAGCACCAACAAGATATTAGAGGTGGCACACTGCACATTTTCTAAGTATAGTACTTCTATGCTGAACTTCTTAGTCACTTCCAATGTCCCATCCAGAGCCCCCATAGAGAAGATCAACACATTCCCTGAAAATGCATTTACTCAGTCCAGTCATTGATCCAAAAATCTTTTTTCCTAAAACACTAATTTGTACAGGTCTTTAATTTTTTTCTTATCTGAGTATCTGTAGTAAGACACCTGCTCTGGGGGTCTTGCCTGGAAGGACGGGTTTCAAGGACGCTTGGTGGGTTGTACTGCGGTTTCCGAAAGCTGTTGTCCAATCTGCCATGAGTTGCTGTTTTCAATTACAGTGAAAACTATGCCTCTTTGTGCTTCTGCCTAGTTTTCCCCTAACACACCCACAGGGGTGAGCGGTTTCATTTCTTAGGCACCATCTCTCATTTTGATTTCTCAACATTGGGTCCTGTTGTGACCAAAACTCCAGGCCACGGCCCATTTCTTTCTCTTTAAACCTCAGTCCCCTTTGGAAAACAAATGAGCTTTCAAAAAACCCTGCAATTAGAATATAAATGCCATAATTTAACAGCTTCTGATTAGAATATAAATAACCTCCTAATAGCCCATGCAAACAAGGGTGTTAGTATATTATGCATCAGGGAGGGGCAACGGCACTAAGGGTGGTGGCTTCTCCTTCACTCACCCTCCAGCCTGGCAGTTGCAGGCCCTGTTTCTCTGAAAACAGATGGCCCTTCCTTCTCTAACTAAGCACAAGAGATCTGGAGTCTTTGCCATTTAATGATAGATTTGGCAGATGGCTTTCTTATTCTTCAAATAAATGTCATTTTGTCAATTACTCATGAAATCCTTCAGACAGCAGATCCGTAGGTCCCATGTGGGTTTGTAAATGTCCTGCTCAGCAATATGATTTGACGAAGGCCCTTACAGCAACAGGAGGAAGTGAGTACATCAGGGTCCTGGTTGGGACCGATCCCAATATCTGATCAAGAAGAGAAGAGTGGGGAACACACCCTTCTGGACTGTGAATGGAGAAAGGAAGCTGTTTTTCTTTTTTTTCCCCTTCAAGCCAATTAAGGAAAGCAGGGAGAGACACAAACTTTATTGAGTGCCTACTGTATTTCTGGAACAAAGCTGGATGCTCGTTTTCTCTCATTTGATTTTCAGAAAAAGGCTGTGAGATACTGATTATTATTCCCCTATGTAGAGATAAGAAAAGTGAATTTCAAAAAAATTTGAGTCCTTTGACCTTGTAACTTTCTGTACCAAAAACGTAGCCTGTCCTAGAAAGCTACCAGAAGAGAAATGAGCAGGACTGTAATATTTTTGTTATGCTAATGTATAAAGAAAGCAAGGAAAGAATGAAAAAAAGAGATATTGACTTTAAGAGTTAATTTCAAGACACAACGATCACGTAACAACAACAGACACAACTATCCCCTAACAATGAAGTGCTCATACTATACCCTAGGTGCCTACCAAAGAGTAATTTATCAGTTTTGTACCTTTCCTTCTTTCCTTCTCCATGATCCCACTGAAAAAGTTGGTATCCATACAGAATACTCAGGAAGATAGGTAAATGGATGACTCAATTCAGGAATCAGTGAGGGCTACTGAGGGTTTGATTTTGTTATGGTGATGCAGGAAGGAAGGACCGTAGTCTGGAGAGCGAGCTTGGGCGTTCAGAGTTACAAATAAAGTCAAAGCTTGAAAAATAAACACCTGGGTTTAGACATTATTGAGAGGCGGGAGCTATGACTGGCGGCAATGCAGGCAGAAGGCTCGTACAGTGGCCAATTTGAGAACACAGTAGAGACATTTTAAGAAAAATAGAGGGGATCTAAGCAGAAGTCTGGGGGCCATCAGAGGAGACCCTGCCAGGGAGAGCAAGTCTGTGGGCGGAGCGGGCAGGGGGCTGCTTGGGCCGGTTACTAAGAACTGAGAGATTCCTGTGCTTTAGGCACCCCACAGAAACTCTAGTTTTTGTGGAAAGCTTCCAGACAACTCTCTGAGGTGACCACTGAGGTCTCTCTTTACAAGTTAATACACAGAAGCGCAGAGACCTGAAGCAACCCCCCCTGAGTCCCACAGCTATTAGGTGGTGCAGAGTCAGTAGAATCTGGCTGACACCAGAGTCCCTGCTCTGTCTCCTGCTCTGTGTTTCCAAAAGGCTGTATGACAGTGGGGGCGGGGGGTTCCCCCAGGTACTGCCAAAAGGCCAGGAACTCTGAGAACAAACAAACAAACATAAACTCTCTACTTGCTTAAGAACAAATAAAGCTGAGATCAAGGAAGATTAGATTGGAACTGAGGCAAGCGGTCAGGGTGAACTGACGCACAGGGACAGTTACTGCAAACAGTGAACATTTATTAAGCAATCACCCTGAGCTCTTAACCTGCAAGCGATGATCACTGCTTTAACCTGGCTTAGAAGAGAGCCCAACTTTCTTAGTACGTATGTACACATACATCTCTACAATGTGTATTGCTTGTACCTTGAGATTCTCTTGAATGCCAGTAAACTAACTTGGGTACTTTAAATAGAGCATACACACACACGCTCTCACACACACACACACACACACACTCTCTCACACACACTCACACACGTACTCACACTCACACACGTACTCACACACACTCTCTCACACACACTCTCACACACTCACACTCACACACACACTCTCACACACTCACACACACACTCTCTCTCACACACACACACACTCACATGGGATGTTTAGGGAAAGCACGAACATCTTTGTTTGATTCTGAGCCCAGTTCAGGAAGATTAATCCTCTTTCAGAAGCCTCTAAGCAGTCCCTAGAGGAGAAGAGAATGCTGATTATTTGCCTCCTTTGCCTAAAACCTCCACCGGGGAAGTTTCCTACCCTCTGTGCCTCCTTGAGAGGGAAGCCCTGCAGGACTTGTGTTGGCCTCCCTTGGACCCTGCCCTGGCCACAGCTGCCTGGACTGGAGGTGCCCACCCCCACCCCCCCGCCCCCGCACAGGCAGCCATTCCGTGGGCTGGCTAAGGATTTACAGTATGGCCCCAAATAAAGGCAGGCTAAGCCAATCAACACTCTCTTGGGACTGTGAATTGAGAAAAGTATACTTGAAATCAGCTCATGCATGGGGTACAAAAAAGGAAATAGCTTTATTATTTTTTTCTCCGGCCAAGGCCTCCTTGGGATTTCCCTTTTGTGTTTCTCTTGGTAATATCTTAGGCAGACACCATAGGTTTCTACTTAACTTTCAGTTATTTTAAGAAGACTTTATCTCCTTTTTTAGTAATTATGATTCATTTTCATATATTAAGAAGTGCAGCACAGTCCAATTTTAAAATTTCAACCTCACATCTAATTCAAAGCAGTCATGTACCCCCTAAACTCCCAGCTGGGGACTAACTCAAGGTGGGGGCCCTGTGGTAGGGAAGGGAAGCCAGGGCTATGTTTTTGCTCTTTGTATCTCCTTCTCTCTCTTCCAACCCTGGTGTCCTGGGGTCTCAGGGCAAGGACAGAGGAAAAGGACATTTTGTATGTGGTTGGTGCTGGCTGTATTTTGGTTATCAGTAGCATCTTTCTGCTTCTTTCCCCAGAGGGCACATCTGTGGGTTTTTCCCACTGCCCATCACGTATCCAAGGCAAGGCACTTTCTGACCTCTTGAGACACTTTTCAACCCCGACCTTTGGCTTTCAACCTCACAGCTTCTCACTTCTAGGCCCTCCCCACAGGTAAGAATCTAGCAAGGGAGAACTTTCAGACAGCTGTTGTGGTACATACTTGAAGGTGGGGAAGTCTCAGTTCCCTGCCTCACCCCACAGTTGGGGTCTGCTGGTCCACTGGTTGTCCCTGCTCACTTTGTTCCCTGGCTTTTGGAGTCAGCCTTCACCTTAGCAATCTCCAGGCCAGGAGCAACAGGCCCTATGTGGCATGTAGGTCCACACTCTGGAGGACTCACATCAAGATTTCTCAAGAGCCCTCCTGCTGCACAGTACTCTGGTCACTATGCTGTCATGGGCCTTTGATTCTGGAGGTCAGGGACTTCTAGCTGGGGAGGGTCATGTCAGTGTCTCTCATAGCTTCTTGCATTTGATTTAAGGCCTGTGTGAGCAGCTCACACTACACACCTTCCTAGGCTTCTCCAATATTTTCCTAATTCAAACTACCCTTTTATATTAGTGATTTCTCTCACCCTTTCTCCCTCCCCTGAATAAATTCTGGTCTTCTGCTCAGAAGGCTGAGAGAGACTGGATGAGGTGAAGGTGGGAGTAAGGTTCAAAAGACTACACTAAGGGCTGGAGAGAGGAGACACCTGGCCGCCATTCTACATTCTTTCTGAAAATCAGGGATTCTGTACCTATTAGCTTCAGTTTTGAGGCTTTAGCTAAAATTCTAAAAAATCAAATGAGTAAACAGAGAAGCCTACTGGTAGAGAACAGACAGAGATAAAACAGATAATATGAGAGAGCAAGAAGGGGAGCTAAAGAAAGAGAGACAGAGAAAAAATGAGAGAGAGATCATCAGGCCATAGAAGAGGGAGAGAAGTCAGTTCCTAGAGTCGACAGCTGAGAGCTTTCCAGTTCCAGCTGTTCTCCCATCCCCAGCTTATAACTGACTAAACAAAACAAAACAGAACAAAATCCCACTAGCAATTTACTTGAGCAACTTGGGTGAATCTCTGTTCCAAAGAAGTGTGACTAAAATAGTGAGAGTGCCTTCTGGAATACTCCACTTCTTCCCAGGGAATTTCTCTGGACAGATCAGAGGTCAGCCATTCTCTGCCATACTTAGAACTAGAAAAAGCAACCAGAACTCTGGAGACCTCCCCATCTGGGTGCCTGAGCTGTTCCTGAGGTCAGGCTGAAAAAAAAACCTCCAAAGAAATAGGAGGAGGAACAGTTATTTTCTGACCAAAGGTATTTTAAGGTCCTTCCTGATGGCATCTGTAAAACTGAGTGATTGACCATCAAATTGTTTCAGAGAATGTACAATATTCTGTATGCTGTGCACAGCAACTTAAATATGGGCTTTTTTGGAATAATGACACTCAAGGGTTCAGATGGCTCCAGCAGAACAATATGCATGTGATAGATTTTCATTTGCATCATTAGCGAACAAAACCCTCAGATCAGAAATAGTAAATTGAAGCACATGGAGATTTTCTTGCTGTTGAGAATCTTGCTGTGGCTTTATTACAAATACTCTGTTTCTAGCTCTTTGTGGTAGACTGCTTGCAAAGATAGATGCAACCATCTTTTGCATAGTGACCCCGCCATTTCTTCCATGAAGAACTAAAGTCTAGTTCCCTACCCCTTGACTCTCGGCTGACATTGGGAATTGTGTTGACCAGTAGAATGTGGTAGAAGTGAAGTCATATGATCTGCAAGCCTCTGCCTTAAGAGGTCTTGCAGCTTCTATTTTCTCCCCCTTGTGGCCCTGAGACCATGAATGGTTAGCCTCCTTGAGGATGAAAGACTGCCCGGGGAGAGAGGCCTGGCTGACAGCTGGGTCCAGGCAGTGAGAACATCTTGGGTAGTCCTATCCTACCCAGCTGCTAGATGACTGTATGTATTGCTCAAGACCAAGCAGCAAAAGAACCACCCCACTGAGCTCAGCCCAGATTGCTGACCCACAGAGCTGCTAACAAAGAAAGAGTATATTTAAACTGCCAAATTGTGGGGGTTTTGTTACAAGGAAATAGGTAATTGACACAAAGTTATACCATTTTCCTCATGAGCAGGTAGGCTTTTACCACTGTGCAGGAGGATGTTGGGACGGCCATCAGAGTAACTAGCCAGCCTTAGAATTGAAGAAGCTTCTCTCGCCAGGTTATGTTGTGAGGAGCTTGTTGTCATAAGAGAACATTTTATTATTAAGCAATGGGAAGAGCAGGAGTTCTGTCCCCTCAAGCTATGGGGGAGTGAGATTTCAGTGGGGTGGCAGTACTCGCTCTTTGGGCTGTTTCATATGTGAAAAAGTTTGCCTACAGACATGCCTGGGAGAGAGAGGGCAGAGTTTTAAGCCAGGGTGAAAACCTAAGATGGATCTTATTTGCATGGATCAGCAGTGACATTACACAGGGCTTTTCACTTTTCTTTCCCTTCTGCCAACTATTGCAACTAATTGAGAATTCTGGGACTTAAATCTGGAGGATATTATACAGAGCATACAACTGAGCAACAACGGACACCAGCTATTGTCAGAGAGATGGTGGGGACTTTTAAAATAGACAAAAAGCTTATCAAAGCAAATGTAAAATGGGTTTATCCTGTTAAATCCAATGGCAAGAATAAAACCTCATGTGATGATTGGCATACACAAAGAGAGAGTGTTCCAGGGGCACGGTCCTGTTCTTCTTCATCGAATAGCTACACTGGAATGCCACTGGTCCTTACCCAACTAATTTTCCTCCCTGACTGAGAAAAATAATCTCCATGCTATTTATCTAAAATCTCAAAATGAAATATGGTAAAATAAATACCCTGTTGCTCTTCTTCTTGCATCTCTCTATCAGGGGTCCCCCTTGTAGAAGAAAACATTCTGCCTCACAGCCAGCAGATGTGTGGAGAAGAGTATATTCTGCACTCATGGATTCCATATAAAGGAATCCAAGAACTCCAGGAAGTTCTGCCCAAGAATACTTCAAACTCCCACACATCTGGGCTATGAGCTTCTCATCACCTGCCTTGGCTCTAGGGTACTTCTGTAATGGGACAACTCAGGCACAGCATCTCTGGGGATAAAAAATGTTAGTGCTTACTTTGTACTAGTAGACAAACAAAAAATTTGCTTTTGCAATAGGGGTGAGACACAGGTGTCAAGGCTTCCGTTTTGCACCTTTGAAATCATCCTCAAGTTCAATTTTAAGAAAATTAATTTTAGATTAACTGCAACCACTCCAAAATTCTAGCCAAAGGGTGAGGAGGGAGAGCTGTGGGGTAAGGTGTTGAGATATTACATTCTCACAGAACTCTAAACAATGAAATGTTACATGCAAGTGCTTTCAAAAAGTAGAAAAATATCATCTAATACAATGATTTATTTATTTGTTGACTTTTAAACAAAACTGAAAGAGCAATCTTTCATGGGCAAATAAAAAATTCAATGGTAAGGAAATTAAGGATATGAAAGTTCTTCATACATAGTGGGTTCTCATTTAGCATTTAATAATTATATGGAGAAGTATATTCAATATTTACACTTAACAAACAGCTCCCATTGTGCACTCATCTCAATTATGCCTAGTCCAGGAGGAGAGTCTAATAGCTCAGACCCTAAGTGGTCATTCAGAAGCCCCCTATCTCCCCTATTCTTCCCTAGCCTAAGAAATTATTTGGCCTGAATCATTTAGTTTGCCTCTAGGAATTGATTAATTTAAATACTTACCCAAACTCCATTTTTTATAGTGACAATGACAGTTGTATTAGCCAGAAACTATCTTGAAGGACCTTGAGCAACAAACCTGACGTATCTAGCTTAATGAATCATGATGTGATTTTGTGCCCAAGATGATGTAAATGGGAACGATCTAGCAAAGATTTTGGCCCCACAGAATGCAGTCATGGTGTCTGGCAAAATACTATCCAAGAGCTCTTCCTGACATGGACATCTTCATTATTGGACATCTTCATTATTTTCATTTCTAATTATTTTCACTTTATTATATCATATTTAGTGAGGTATTCAGTGAATATATTTACTTCTTTAATACATTGTCATTTCATATGGGGAATGATAAGAGGACTCTTCTCAGATGTAAAAGACAAGCTCTGGTTCCACCTGCTCTGTGCTCTTAGGGAAGTAAAATAAAAACAGCTGACATAGTAAAAGCTCATTCTGTGCAAAGAGCTTACAGAGTACTTTATAAGCCAAGTTTTCCTTTAATCTTTACAATGGTCCCATTAGGCAGACAATATTATCTCTCTTTCCAAATGCAGAAACCACGTCTCAGGTGGTTAAGTGATTTGCACAGGCTCATCAGCTGATGCAGAGGCAGGATTTGAACCCATACCTTTCAGACTCCAGTGAGATCTCATGTCAGCTGCTCTAAGGCTAAATCTCAGCTCTGCCACTTACCAGCTAGGTAGACTTAGAAGTTATTTTGTGTGTGCTTTTGTTTCCTGTTTGTAATACAGGAAAGATATTCTTTAGTCCAGAATACTGGGAGGATTGAATGGGACATATTATGGAAAGGGTTTCCCATGTAGTAGTCCCCAATTCCTAAATAAAGCCTATTTCCTTCACTTTCCTCCTTGCCTGGTTTCCCTCTCTGAGGAAGGCCTTAGAGCTGTAGAGGTTTCAGAAAGCAGCTGGTGTGGTCTCTTTCAATTTATAGATAAGAAAATGAAGACCCACAGAAGGGACTTGCCTCAAATCACAGCTGGTTAGTGAGTAGTTTGTGTTCTCATAGTAGTCATTTTCACTTTGTTATTGGAATGACACTCAGACCTAGTTTGATCAAATTACCTAGAATCCAGATAACCTAGATTCTAGACAATTAGCAAAATCTTAGTTATTGTATTTTGTTTGTTTTTGGATTCTAGGCTACCTAACACATTTATTGTGTATATGCTCCTGTATAAAAGGGCCTTTAAAGTTATTTTCTTAGTCTGAAATGCACTTCTCTTAAATTCGTGGCTTTCTGCTTCTCATCTTTCAGGCCTTAGCTCAAATATAACCTCCTTGAGAGGCTTTTCCTGGTGGTCTTAATCAGGCCTCTCCAGCCCCCACCACCTCAGCCAGTTACTTTCCATCATGTCATCTTGTTTATTTCCTTAGAGGCAATTAATACAGTCTCTGATTATTGTGTTTATAACTGACCTGTTTACTATTTCTCTGGCTACACCAGAACATAAATACCATGAACAGGATCTCATCAGCATTTGTTCATTTTGGTACCCCCAGCCCTAAATCAGAGCATGTCACCTAATAAATAGGTTCAAAAGAAACACTGGTTCAATGAACATCTCTACCCATCCAACCATCCACCTCCCACCCATCCATCAATCCATCCACCCATCACTCTTCCTTGAAAGATCTCAAAACACTTTAAAATACAGATGATGGCTTGATAATTTAGGTTTCAAGTGAAAAATAAATATGTCATTGCCTTTGGGGGTCAGGGTAAAGAGGTCATAAGTGAACTCCATGTTCAATATTCAAATAGAAAGTGAAGCCAGTACATTCAACTGCCATGAGTGACTGACTTTAAAATACTTAATCGGAAGCAGTAAGAAGTTTAAAAACCTCCCTAATTAATACAAGCAAGAAGAGTCATTATGAAATACAGCTTGTCTGAAGTTTTATTTTTAGCACAGTGGTTTTAATTCTTTCGAAACACGTTGCCAGGAAAGTTTCATGTTCCTTTTTCTCTATTCACAGAAATTCTTTTCTGCCACTTGAGTGCCAAGTCTGGAGACTCGCATAAAGTGTCTTGCAGCCTCAACAGCCTGTTCTAGGGATGGAGAATGACACTATCTTTCTTCCATTTGCCCAGTAGGTGTTTCTTATTTGGCTCTATACCTGAATGTGAAATGAGCGATTTAAAAAAAAAAAAAATCCTTTTAATGTTGTAAGTCTTTGGGGCATTTATTTTTCAGTCTTTACCCTAGAGAATCCTGAGGGTTGAATTCTTAGAGTAAACTTTATTCTAAAGAAGAACTTAGGTAAAAATAAGATTCAGTAATGGGCACGGCAGAAATAAAATAGAAGAGGCAATGTGACAGATGGAGTAGATTATACTAAGGATAATTTTGAACTTGTTCATCTTCATAAATATTGGCTTTTGTCACAAGTTTACTTTACTGAGCAACTTTCTTGTTTTTTTTTTTTTTAAGAAGTCAGGTATGTAGGAAGAAACATAGAGTTTTAGAGAGAGAATGTAGATCTGTTTTTCTTAACAGAATGTGATCTTTATCATTGACGATTTGGGTATGCACAGGGGTCTCATAATTGCTATTGTTTCAAACCATTCCCCAACACACTTTCTTTCCAAAATAAAAGTTCATGCACTAGAAGAGTGGTGAAATTTCTAGAAAGTAAAATGTAAGCTTTCCATAACTCTTCTGATATAGTAAGTTTCAATGTATCCAAAATTAGCATGACTATCATTTCAGTTTGCATGGGATAGTTCCATGTCATGCCTCAAATCCAAGCATAATAATTATTTGCACCTCCTTTCACTCTCAAAAGTACCTGGCTTAGACAATAAATTGTATGATATGATCACCCTAACAACAGTCATTTTTAAACTTTGCGATCCTTTGGTAAAGAAGCAATGTCTTTCTAATCTCTTTCCCTAAAACCTAACATCATGTCTGGTACAGGTTTAAGATGCATACAAATTCTTTGACATTGGTCTCATTTAGAGGTGGGTTCTAGCTCCCTTTTTCTTGAATGTTGGCCAGTCTCTGACTACTTTGGACATTAAAGTATGTTGGAAGTCATTCAATGTCCATTTCAAGTCTATCTTTCACCCTTTTTCTGGATTCCCAAACCAGTATTAAGAAGTCCTCTACTCCGCTGAAAAAAGCATGTGGACAGAGAATGGAAAGGGGGGCCTGCTAAGCCCACCTTCTACTTACGTCACCCACCAAGGCATCAGGCCTGTGGAAGAAGCCATCTTGGACCCTCCAGAGCAGATCAGTCGGCAGCTGATATAAACAAGTGACTCAGTGTCACTTATTGAACATAATAATTGCTCAGCTGAGTGCTGCCTAAATTCCTGACACACAAAATTGTGAGATATAATAAACTGATTATTGTTTTAAGCCACCAAATATTTGTTATATAATAATGAAAAATCAAAACAGTAACCCTCAGTAAATATTTCTGGACCTGAATTGACCAAAATGTCCCAAATTTGGGCATTTGGGGCTCTGCTCTTGATATTAACCCTCCTCAACTCCAGCTCCACATAATTAAGATTCACACAAGATAAAAATGAGAAAGAGGAATTTTAAATAATTTAACTTATTTTTTTGTGTCAAGTTAATATTTGGGTGAAGACTAATTCAAGCAATAATTTAATAATTGCCTACGTGACAAAATCACATTTGTATTATGGATAATGATAAGCCATAAATCTCTAGATTTCTAAATAATAATTGTCGTTAAAACTCATCCTGTAGTCATTTACCATATTCTGTTAACAATTTTCTCCTTATATGGGTACTGAAAGTAAAACTTGTAACAGTTTCATGGTTTATGGATATAAAAACACATGGATTCTCAAACTATTCTTGTCTTCAAAGCCAACTTAATGGGGCACAAAAAGTTTACATTAGTAGCATACAATTTGGGGTCAGTTACACTTGGTTTCTAATCCCAGCAAACCACTTATTAGGATGATCTTGTGCAAGTCACTTCGTTTCTTTGAGCTTTGGTTTCTTCATCTGTAGATTGGGAATAGTAATAACATCTCCAAGAGTTGTAGGGTGCGTTAAATGAGACAATGGATTGGTCCAATATCTGGTATCTAGTTGTAATACTGGTATTTTTTTTAAATTTTATTTTATTATGTTACATTAGTCACCATACAATACATCATTAGTTTTTGATGTAGTGATCCATGATTCATTGTTTTTATATAACACCCAGTGCTCCGTGCAGTACATACCCTCCTTAATACCCATCACTGGGCTAACCCATCCCCCCACCACCCTCCCCTCTAAAACCCTTTTAGAGGTTTTGTTTGTTTCTCAGAGTCCATAGTCTCTCATGGTTCATCTCTCCCTCTGATTCCCCCCCACCTCATTTTTCCCTTCCTTCTCCTAATGTCCTCCATGTTATTCCTTATGTTCCACAAGTAAGTGAAACCATATGATAATTGACTTCCTCTGCTTGACTTCTTTCACTTAGCATCATCTCCTCCAGTCCCATCCATGTTGATGTAAAAGTTGGGTATTCATACTTTATGATGGCTGAGTAATATTCCATTGTATATATGGACCACATCTTCTTTATCCATTCATCGGTTGAAGGGCATCTCGGCTCTTTCCACAGTTTGGCTATTGCGGACATTGCTGCTATGAACATTGGGGTGCGTATGGCCCTTCTTTTCACTACATCTGTGTCTTTGGCACAAAAACCCAGGAGTGCAATTGCTGGGTCATAGGGTAGCTCTATTTTTCAAAGTGCTGGAACACACAATCCTAAAATTTATATGGAATCAAAAAAGACCCCCAAATCGCCAAGGAAATGTTGAAAAAGAAAAACAAAGCTGGGGGCATCATGTTGCCTGATTTCAAGCTATATTACAAAGCAGTGATCACCAAGATAGCATGGTACTGGCACAAAAACAGACATATAGACCAACGGAACAGAATAGGGAGCCCAGATATGGACCCTCAACTCTGTGGTCAAATAATCTTCAACAAAGCAGGAAAAAATATGCAATGGAAAAAAAATAAACAGTCTCTTCAATAAATGGTGCTGGGAAAATTGGATAGCCTCATGCAGAAGAATGAAACTCGACCATTCTCTAACACCCTACACAAAGATAAACTCAAAATGTATGAAAGACCTCAATGTGGGACAGGAGTCCATCAAAATCCTAGAGGAGAACATAGGCAGTAACTCTTTGACATCGGCCATAGCAACCTCTTTCAAGATACATCTCCAAAGGCTAGGGAAACAAAAGCAAAAATGAACTTTTGGGACTTCATCAAGACAAAAAGCTTCTGCACAGCAAAGGAAACAGTCAACAAAACAAAGAGGCAACCCACAGAATGTGAGAAGATATTTGCAAATGACACTACAGATAAAGGGCTGGTATCCAGGATCTATAAAGAAATTCTCAAACTCAACACTGAAAAACAAATAATCAAGTTAAAAAATGGGCAGAAGACATGAACAGACACTTCTCCAAAGAAGACATACAAATGGCTAACAGACACATGAAAAAAAGTTCATCGTCATTAGCCATCAGGAAAATTCAAATCAAAACCACACTGAGATACCCCCTTACACCACTTAGAATGGCAAAAATTGACAAGGCAAGAAACAACAAATGTTGGAGAGGTTGTGGAGAAAGGGAAACCCTCTTACACTGTTGGTGGGAATGCAAGTTGGTACTGCCACTTTGGAAAACAGTGTAGAGGTGCCTCAGAAAATTAAAAATAGAGCTACCTTATGACCCAGCAATTGTACTACTGGGTATTTACCCCAAAGAAATAGTAGCTATTTTTTAATGATAGTACCAACTTATACCATCATAAAGAATAAAATACTTAGGAATAAATTCAACAAAAGCTGTGTCTGACATGTATACTGCAAACAGAAAACATCACTGAAGTTGAAGAAGTCAATGACATCTCTTATGCATGGACTGGTAGACTTAATATCGATATGATGGCAATACTCCTCAAATTAATCCAGACTCCTAACAAAATCCAAGTTACCTATTCTACAGAAATTGTAGATTTTAAAATTCACAGGGAAATGCAAGTCTTGAGGAAGAAGCCAGGATGGTCTTGAGGAAGAAGAGCAAACTTACAGGACTCAAACTTACTAACTTTAAAACATAACAAACCTACAGTAATCAAAACAATGTGTTACTGGCATAATGATTGACATATAGATCAAAAGAATTGAATTAAGTCCAAAAATGAACCCTACATCCATGACCAACTGATTTTCAATTGAGGTACCAAGACTATTCAGTGGAGAAAGAATAGTCTTTTCAAAATAAATGGTGCTGGGACAACTGGATAACCACAAGCAAAAGAATGAAGTTGGAACGTACCTTATACCATATGCAAAAATTAACTCAAAATGGGTCAAACACCTAGATGTAGGAACTAAAACTAAAAAACTCTTGGGGAAAAACAAGGGGGGAAATTGTATCCTCAGATTAGGCAATGGATCCTTAGATATAAGACCAGAAGCACAGGCAGCAAAACAAAAAAGAGATAAATTGCACTTCATCTAAATTAAAAACTTTTGTGTTGCAAAGGGCACAATCAAGAAAATGAAAAGATAAATCACAAAATTGGAGGAAATATTTGCAAATCACATATCTGATAAGGGATTAGCATTCAGAATATGCAAAGAACCTTTAAAACTCATCAATAAAAGGGTAGATAACCCAATTTTAAAATGGGCAAAAATAGGGGCTCCTGGATGGCTCAGTCGATTAAGCATCTGCCTTCGGCTCAGGTCATGAACTCAGGGTCCTGGGATTGAGTCCTGCATCGAGCTCCTTGCTCAGCGGGGAGCCTGCTTCTCCCTCTGCCTGCCGCTCCCCTTGCTTGTGCTCTCCCTCTCTCTCTCTCTCTCTCTCTCAAGAAAATACATAAAATCTTTAAAAAAATAGGCAAAGTGTTTGAATAGGCATTTCTCTAAAGAAGATATACAACTGCCCAACATGCACATGAAAAGATGCTCAACCTCATTAGTCATTAGGGAAATGCAAATCAAAACTTTTCCCTATAAGATACCACTCCCCATTCACTAAGATGACTACAGTAAAAAAGAGGAACAGTAACAAGTGTTGGCCAGGATGTGGAGAAATTGGAACCACATACATTGCTGGTGGGTTAGTAAAATGGTACAGCCACTTTGGAAAAATAGTTTGGCAGAGTTATCTTATGACCCAATAATTTCATTCTTAAGTGTACAAACAAGAGAAATGAAAACATACGTCCATGCAAAAATGTGTACATGAATGTTCATCATTGTCAAAAAGTGGAAATTATCCAAATGTTCATTACCTGATAAACTGATAAAGAAAATGTGATATATTTATACAATGTGATGAACTGATAAAGAAAATGTGATATCTTTATACAATGGAACTAGTATCCAATGCTTAAAAAGGAATGAAATACTGATAAGTACTACCGCATGGATGAACCTTGAAGACATTATGCTGTGTTAAGCCAGACACACAAGCCTACATATTGTATGATTCCATTTCTATGAAATGCCAGAACAGGCAAATCCACAGACACAGAGCATAGCTGAGTGGTTCCAGGGGCTAGGGAAAGGGAGAATGGAGGATGTTTGCTAATGGGAATGGGGTTTCTTTTTGGGGTGATGAGAATGTTCTGGAACTAGCAGTGATGATTTAACAATGTCGGAAATATTCTAAAATCACAGAATTGTACACTTTAAAAGGGTGAATTTTATGGTATGTGAATTATATCTCAAAAAAATGCAATAGAGTAAGGTAGAAAGTTAAAATATAATTTACTGAAAATAAAAACAGGTAAATTTCTGTGAAGTATTCTGCCTGTGGTGCAAAAACTGTTAGGTTAATTCATGATTCTACCTTGGTTAGTCAGAAGTGAAAGTTCTGGAAATACTTCTGCCTGGATTTTGCATACTGCTAAGTCTTCTGCAGTTGACTGAAGGGAAGGAGGCTTTGATCCAAAGAATATTCTCCAGAGTCAGACTTTGGGGTTTCTTTTCCTACCTACCGCCGATACTCATCCTATGGCCCTTGACAAGCCACTCCTCACTAGAGCAGGACTCATTTCTCTTTGTAAAAGGGACTGGTTGCTCTGTCTCTAGCCCCCTGGAGCAATGCTGAGAATAAGCATACACAAAATAACTGCATGGCATTTTATAATTCTGACTGCTTTGGAAATACAAACTAATAATAGAAATCCTTCTTTCTTATAATTGACTTTAAAAGGGCAAGCAGACCTAATCCCTAATGTCTTTCTAAATTCAGATGCAATCATTAGCGAGAGGTTAACTCGAATTTAAAAGTTATTCTATAGTAAATAAATAACAATAATAAACTTTCCTTTTGAATTGCATGAGCTAAAATTCTGGCATAAAAGTATTATGCAACTGACATCAGACCTGCAACAGTGGATGGTTCCTTCAGAGAAGAAATGTATTTATTGGCAAGAATTGATGGCATTTTTCCATACCAATTTTAATACATCAGTCAAGGAGGCTAATATATTACAGTCAACAATTAATGACCTGCGAATCTGTAATAAATGGAGACTTTGCAAATCACTGTTTTGCTCTCAAATGAAGACATCCTTATTCTCTCCTCTCCCAGCCCACTCCAACCCTAATTTCCCTAGGTGGGAGTAATCCTTGAGCATGTGCATGCATGCGTGCATGCGTGCGTGCGTGTGAGTATGTGTGTGTGCACCAACCCTTTGAGCAGCATGAACTGTGAGCTTTTTCATCTTTGATTCCTCAGAATTCTATAGAGTGATGGGCAGTCAGTAGACTTTAATGAATAAGTAAATGTAAATTGCTTATAAATTTCCATTTGAACACAAGCATAGCATCAGCCAGAAGGAGGTTCCTGAGTTTGTTCCCAGATTGCTGAGTGGTAGCACAGGTTTGAAGTCATCAGGGAAATGCTGGTGTGGACCCCATGGGACACTTGCAGTAACACACTTGAAAATAGGAAACACGTGAAGCAGAGGTTCTTAGCGTGGAAGAATTCAAGCAAGTTAATGATGCTGTTCACTCTTGGTCCATGCCAGCCACACTCTTGCTTTGCCTTGCTCTTCTCCCACCACTCTATTTACATTCTCAGCATCTTACTCCCACTTTCCTGCTTTATTTTTCTCCATAGCAATTATCACTATGTATTCTAAGTATTTATTTATTGCCTGTCTCCCCTCTTGCCTTACCAGAAAGTAAATTCTGATTTTATATAGTCTGTTTTTCCCCTGCTCTATATTTCATACTAGAAATAGTTCCTGGAAATAGCAGCTGCTCAATAAGTATTTGGAAGGAAGGAAGGAAGGAAGGAAGGAAGGAAGGAAGGAAGGAAGGAAGGAAAGGAGTAAGACAGGAAGAAGGAAGGGAAGAAATGAGGGAATGAGAGAAAAAAGGGGGAAATGGAAGAAAAAAAGGAACATCAATGTAAAACATATGATCTATAAAGAGCTTGCGATCTTTATATATGTATATTAAAAGAACTTTTAATTATCCTCAGGATAATTTAGATGCCTGTGGAAACCCATACTCTCAAGGGGATTCCAATGAGAAGACAATGGCCAGGACTTTAAATCCCAGTTCTTTCAGACCAGAGACCCCTGCGGGTTACCCGAGAAGGGCAAGTGTGCCTAGACCAACCCTGTACTGATCCCACGGTCCTAAGAACTTTCCCTAGAGCACTCTGAACCCTGTACCTCTCCAGTGAGGGTCTTTGGTGTAAACATGTTAGGACATGTTCACGCCCTGGGGTGATAGAAATTATAAAGTCTATTTAGCTAGAAAACATGCTTAACTTATGATTCCATCACTCCTGCACATCTGTTCATTCATTCCACAAATATTTATTGAGCACCTACTAAGTGCCCAGCCCTATGCCAGGTACTATGTATTTGATGCTGAAGAAATCAACACACACCTCACAGTATTATCAGGAAAAGGACACAGGTAAGTACTAAAATACATGTTAAAATACTGGAAGCACAGGGAGGTATCAAAACATATATGGGCCCCTGGGTGGCTCAGTTGGTTAAGCAACTGCCTTCAGCTCAGGTCACGATCCTGGAGTCCCGGGATCGAGTCCTGCATCACGCTCCCTGCTCGGCAGGGAGTCTGCTTCTCCCTCTGACCCTCCCCCCTCTCATGCTCTCTCTCTCTCTCTCATTCTCTCTCTCAAATAAATAAATAAATAAATCTTAAAAAAAGAAAACATATAGCAGAGGCTCTGAAAATGCAGATTTAAAGTTCAACATGTAGACAATATGCAGATATTCTAAATATTTCCCTGACTTGCTTGGGGGATATTCTGGGGAAAATTAAGCAGTTATTTAACTTATTCTTACAACATAGGCATGTAAACTTCCTTTAGAATCCTTAATTTGCCTTGAAAGTTTTAGACCTGTCTAAAGGTCACCTTGCCTCTTCACTTTACATATGCAAACATACCATAATATTTTGATGTAAGTAGCTGAGCCCACCATTTTACATTAGCCCAATATAATGTGAAGGTTTCCTCCAACCTACCTATACTACTTAAGCCAGTAAATCACTTCCTTTTTTTTTAAGATTTTATTTATTTATTTGAGAGAGAAAGCGCACAAGAAATGGGAGAGGGAGAAGCACATTTCCCACTGAGCAGGGAGCCTGGTGTGGGCCTTGATTCCAGATCCCTGAGATCATGACCTCAGCCGAAGTCAGACACTTAACCAACTGAGCCACCCAGGTTCCCCAAATCTATCACTTCTACTTACTGTACTTTTTTCTGTAAAAAAAAAAAATATATATATATATATATATATCATATATATATATGGTATCTATTTTTTAAGTGGTAAGATATACAAAACATAAAATTTACCATTTTGACCAGTTACACATTCACATTGTTGTGGAACCATCACCACCATCCATCCACAGAACTTTTTCATCTTCCCAAACCCAAACTCTGTCCCCTCTCAGCAGTAACTTCTCATTACCCCCTCCCCCAGTCCTGGGAAACCACTGCTCTGCTTTATGTCTCTATGAATTTGACTACTCTAGGCCCCTTATCATAAGTGGAATCATACATTGTTTGTCCTTTTGTTAAGTAGCTTATTCTACTTAACATAATGTCTTCAAGTTTCATCTATGTTGTAGCATGTGTCGAGATCCTGCCTTTTTAAGGCCACATTATGCTTTAGTTGCATGTCTACCACATTTTGTGTATCCATTCATCAGTTGAAGGACATTTGAATTGTTTCCACCTTTTGGTATTGTGAGTCATGTTGCTATGAACAAAAGTGTACAAATAGGATTATTATGTTTCTATAGTGCTTTTAACTTTGCAGAGTACTCTTAGGTCTACAATTCATAAGTGCTGTGGAAAACAGAGTAGATCGTACTTTCCCCTTCTGGCACATAAGAAACCCAAATTGTTAAAAGTTAAGTCTCTTGTTAATTTAGGGACAGTTTCTGCCTCTTAGTCTGAAGTGTCTTTTTCTCAATATACTTTTTCTTCTTCACACCGGTGATTTTTCACCAGCTGAAGACACCAGAGATGCAAAGGCAAAAATATCCACATTGAGATGCAATTGGAGGGCAGATCAAAAGTTTTATTTTACTTGGGCATGCCACAAGAAATCAGTAGGCCCAAAGTTTGAGGGAAAATCAATTTTTAAGATTTATCTTTCAGGCATCAGATGCAGCTGTTGTTTCTCTAGCAAAATGACATTCTGGGCTAACTAATCCAGACTTAGTGTCCCCCTGACCCCCTGACCCCACTCCAACTACACCACTGCTGATAAAATTCAAACTTTGCATATACTATGAGCTGGGAAACTATGTCTATTGCCCAAACAAAATATTTAAATCTTGATTACTCACAGGCTTAAATCATACCTGATATGATTTCACATTCTGTTCTTGGATAACCATCTTCATTAAATTCCAGAGATGCCAATGCTCTGTTTGAACAGAGCTTTTGAAAAGTTGAGAGGTCCTCTGAGGACCTTTGAGGGAGGAGAGTAGAGGCTAGGTATGCAGGCGGGGCAGGGTGAGTGGCGGTGTATGCCCAGTGAAGGCTCCAGCCCAGGTAGAACCAGGATTTTTCTTGTAACTGATTCATATTTGTACATTTTTTTCTTCGCTAAATTGATATGTTTCTTTATGTCAATAACATTAAGCAAGATTTCGTTTTCTGAAATAGCACTATTATCTGTGCTAGTTCTTATAGTTTTTCACTGTCTGAAAAGATATTTCTGACAGTTAAAATTTCTCTAATTGTTAAAATCTCTCTAATTAGAATAATCCCATGTCAGTGGGAGCGATCCTGAGTCCTGTGGTTTTGCCTGGCTGTCTGCTTTCTGCCTTCACTTGCTGGCCCTGACCAAGCCTAGGCCCTTGCGATGTGCAGTTGTCTTCTTTGATGGTAACTCTTGCGGGTGGTTCTCACTGCTGTGTCAGGGAGGTAGGACACTAAATAACTATTTGATTTGTGCTGTTAGTTCCTAGATGGTATTGCTTCCTCGGTAAGGTAGCCAAATTTAGCAAATAAAAATATACCTAGTTAAAACTGAATTCCAGATCAACAACAAGTAACTTTTTATAAGCATGTTCCATGCCATATTTGGGACATACTTATACTAAAAATTTATTTGATGTTTACCTGAAATTAAAATTTGACTGGGTGCCTTGTATTTTATCTGGTAACCTTACTTCTTAGATTTCTGCAAGGAAGACTAGTCAAAGAGCCAGAGCTCATCGCGTCATTAATAAAAACAGAATCAATTGCTCTTGAACCCAGAAAGCAAGTTCAAATGTCAGTAAGTGTAATGCGGTCTGAGCCTAGGGATTTGGAGTCACCTAAATCGGATACCAAATCACAGTGTTGGGGTTATAAGAAAAGAGATACAGAGGATTTGCCTCTCAACTTCTGGTTCTCCTTTGGAAACAAATACTGATAAAGTCTACCTTCCCAAGTGACTGATCTGAAAAGCACGGTTCGTAAAGGCAGTCAAGGGAAGAGGAAGTAAGAAGGTAAGACAAGCTCTGACATATACTGAATTTTGTTAGTCCTGAAAATTTGGGCGTAGTAGGGACTCTACTAGGGAGTATATGTATGTGTGTAGGGAAGGGCGGAGGAGGAGGAGAGAAGAATAATATAACCTCCCAGAAAGAAAAACAAATCTCATTATATTCTAATAAACACACAGGCTCACAAATATATCATCATTAATTTATTTCTTGCCCAGGCCCCAAAACTGTTTACCAGAGATTCCCAATCAGTTTGAAGTTATCATGCTTCTTAACTTGATTATATGGAGATACTCTATTGCATGTACGAAATGAAGTTAAATTTTGCTTTATTTTGAAAATTTTGTAATTGAAAGACTACCAGAGATGTTATCAAAATACTGTTTGAAAGCAATACTCTTCTTAAACAGACTTGCCCAGAGAGGTTGGAAGTCCAATCAGTGTGTGAGACTAGTCAAGGGCACAGGATAATCCTGATTTGCCCTCTGGCAAATCACAGGCCTTTGCTTGACCTTTACATGTCTCCCCATTCTTTTTTTTTTTTTTTTAAAGATTTTATTTATTTATTTGAGAGAGAGAGAGAATGAGAGATAGAAAGCATGAGAGGGAAGAGGGTCAGAGGGAGAAGCAGACTCCCTGCCGAGCAGGAAGCCCGATGCGGGACTCGATCCCGGGACTCCAGGATCATGACCTGAGCCGAAGGCAGTCGCTTAACCAACTGAGCCACCCAGGCGCCCCATGTCTCCCCATTCTTAAACAGACTTGCCCAGAGAGGTTGGAAGTCCAATTAGTGTGTGAGACTAGTCAAGGGCACAGGAGAATCCTGATTTGCCCTCTGGCAAATCACGGGCCTTTGCTTGACCTTTACATGTCTCCCCATTTACCTAAGCTGATAAACCAAGTGTTTGCTAATGTACCTCAGTGTGTCCTGGGATTGGGTCAAGTCTCTATTGAGGATATAAAAAAAAAAAAAGAGGATAGAATGACTATTCTTGAGGTGCTTCCAATCCAGTTTTATTGAGAAAACTCTCACCCTCTGTACCAGATGTGGTCCCTATGCTTTTAGCTGCTTTCCTGGAAACAACAAACCAAAATCTGTGCAAATAGGACCTACGCCATGCTCTATTATACTTCCCTCAAAGCTGCCTCAGAAGAGATCATAAATGGGTAAAAATAAGCTCATATTCATTAATTTGAAAACTGCCACAATCCTATCATGGATAAGGAGACAAAGTTTTCCCAAAGAGGAAATATAAAAAGCTTATGAATGTATGAGAAAAAAATTGGTCTCAATAGCACCAAACAATAATACTACAAGTTAAAATGAGACACTGTTTTCTCCATAAAGTTAGCAAGGTTTTGAGAACATAACAAATTCAGGGTCAGTGAGAGTGAGATGAGGTGTTTATTACCTTCCACTGTTGATGGTAGTTTGAATTAAAGCACCTTTTCTAGAAAATAACACTCTAATATCAAATAATATTGCTTTCAATGATAGAAATCTTAGAACTATTCTTAGTAAAGGATCCCAGACTGTAGGAACAAAAAATTGAAGCAGCATTTAAAAAAATTACAAATGCTGGGGAGCCTGGGGGGCTCAGTCGTGAAGCATCTGCCTTTGGCTCAGGTCATGATCCCAGGGTTCTGGGATCGAGCCCCACATTGGGCTCTCTTAGCGGGAAGCCTGCTTCTCCCTCTCCCACTCACCCTGCTTGTGTTCCCTCTCTCTCTTTAAATAAATAAAATCTTAAAAATAAAAACAAAAAAACCATCTGCCTTCAGCTTAGGTCATGACCCCAGGGTCCTGGGATCGAACCCCGCATTGGGCTCCCTGCTAGGTGGGAAGCCTGCTTCTCCCTCTCCCTCTCCCCCTGCTTGTGTTCCCTCTCTCACTGTCTCTCTCTCTGTCAAATAAATAAAATCTTTAAAAAAAAAAAAATAAAAAAATACAAATGCTATAAACTAAGTAAATGTTTCATTGCTTGGAGATAGTTTATTACATTTTGTATGTGCAAAAGAGGAAATATTGTGCATCAAATATTTGTCATGAATTTTTTATTATGAATTTTAAAAACATGGGAAAATGCCTTAGTTATATTTAATATACTTAGTTATATTTAAATAACAAAGAGCAATGCAAATTATATAGACTTTGGGATCAATTATTTAAAAACAGTAGAAAAAAACTGTGAAGAAATATACAAAATGTTAACAGTGGTTATCCTTAAGGGAGTACCATTATAAGTGATTTTTTTTCTTTCATTTTTTACCCTTTTCTATATTGCCCAAATGTTCTGTGGCAGTCAGAAAAAAAATATATACAAGTGGTCAGCTGGATACCCAGAGCATGGTTCTAGGAATAGAGACTATGAAAATATTGTTTACTCATTTATTCTTCACACCTGCTATCTGTGTAAGTTTGGGGTAAATCACTTAAGAAAACATGAGTTTTCTCACCTATAAATGGGGGCAATATTGCACTAGACTTCCTCCTAGCTTTGTTATGATAATCATTTGAAAGGATGAATATGAAGAAATGCCTTCTAAATCATAAAATACTTTAAAAATCTGAAAGATGAATTGGGGTTGATCTTAGGACATATTTCTCTGTGGTGACTACTGGTGTGAGGGTACAGTCTGTGTCCATGCAACATAAACAAACCACATGGCTTAACTGAGGACCAAACTCCTCTAACTCACTGGGAGCCTTCTCCAGGCTCTTTCTTTGCATGGGTTCCTGTCCATGGTGCCGGAGAGGGAGGGAGGCCATAGTCTTAAGCGATGGGGGAAATAAAGTGGGGTTGGCCATGTGGGCCAGACCATGAAGGGACTTAGAAAGTCAGGCAGAAAGCTTTACAGATTTGACCTGGACTGTTTAGGATAGAGCTATGTTAGGTGTTGTTTCATTTGCTTTGGGCCTGTGTCACAAAAGGCAGCTGGTCAGGGGACATTAGCCTGAGTAGCCAGTTTGCTGGATGGACTTAAGGGTCAGGCGAGTGGAGAGAGAGGTCTAGCTAGGTCCGAGTTTTGGCAGTTCCTGAGAAAGGACATGGTGTGTCTGGACAAGGCCTTGGTGGAGGAAAGGTGGGGATGTCAGAGAGATTGCTCAGGGCAAGAATTGTGATGGAGGGAACCCAGAGGAAACAGAAGAAGGAAGACTCAGAGATATCACTGATATGTTTCCTCTGGGAGCCCGGAGGAGGGCTGCATTTCTTAGCAATCCCTCCTGAGAGACAGAATATACAAGGTGATGATGGCGAGGCCATATGTGACCACAGAGGTCTGACACAGCACCTCTGCATCAACCAGCCCAGGAAGCCAACCACAGCCTCCACAGCAATGGTCCAGAGCATTCAGGACTTCGCCAATGACTGTCAGCGTCCCTATTTTTAATCCCTGCTTCCAACTCAGGACTCATCAGCCAAAAATGCTCCTCTAAGCAATCATGTAGGAAGCCCCACTTCTAGCTAGCCCTCCTCCAGCTTCTGCACGCCAAAAACCTTCAATGGGGTCACACCCTGAGACTTCTCTTTTTCCCCCTGTAAAGCTTTCCCACTCCTCTGCCTGCCTTTGAATCTGTGTCAAGTGCATGTAATGGTGGCTGACTCTCCTGCTATCATAAATGCCAAATAAATTACCTCCATTTGTTCTCATTTGGGTGGTCTTCATTTATTTCCACCCTCCCATATCAGCCTTCAGCTCAGCCACTCCTCCCAATAGCAATATCTAGGGAGGCAATTTGGGGAAATTGAGGAAGGCATCACTAGGAATCACTTCTAGCCCCCAAGTGGACTCTGTGGCCTTGGGCCATCTCTTAACCTTTTGAGCACTTATCTCCTGAATCTTTAAATGAAACTTGTTTATCAAGGTGGTGAAATTCTGGTCTTTAGGAAGACCTAGCCAGTCCCGGTATAGAGAGGCAATCCAACAGATCCTTAACTATCTACAAATAATATTTCCGTGCCTGTAATTTCTGAACAGGGAGAGAGGGACAGAGAGAGAGAGAAGGAAAGTAAGAGGGAGGAAGGAGAGCAGGAAGGAGGAAGGCAGATGGGCTCTCGCAGATTTCACCAAAAGGGAAATGAGAGGCCCCTGATTCCAAACTCCCTTGAACGAGATCATCAGCTTCTGTTGTACTTGCCTAAGCCTGATGCTGCAGCAACTGTTCTTCCTCCATGATAAGTCTCACCTCGCTCCTCTGATGGCAGCTGGACAGCTTATAACAGGAAGGGAAGTGTCAATGTTGCCTCAACAGGAAGAATGGGAGCTGGGTTGTACAGACAGTGGTAGCTGTCCCAGTCCTTTCAGAGATAAAACACAGAAATTTCTTTGACCCAAGAAATCACAAGTCCTTTCCCCTCAGGACCTGAGAGGACAAGTGCTGAGGATGCACTAATTTTTCAACACCATACCACCATTCCACTGCCCTTTCCATCAAGTAAAACTACCCATGGAGGCTTTTTGCATTCTATCTATTTCCTCTTTGTGGCCCATTGTCACACATAACACTACACTCAGTAAGGATTTAGTAGCAGATCCATTCAATGAGTTTTTACAATTGTTGAGTTTTTGGTGTCATGGTGAGAAAGAACAAAACACCAAGGGTTCCATATAAATAGCACATGTCAGTTGAGGTTTCCTTCTGAGACTTATGGAACTGTGTTGATTTTGCATTGGGTGAAAATTCCCTTTAAGGCATTCCCAGCTTGCTACAACTGTTGAAATTTACAATGCTGTCTCTCACCTCGAAGAAATCCGACAGACCTGGCTTCAGCGCTCTCCCTTATACTTGCTGCTGTTTGGAGCAAGTCCTTTGCCCGCTTTGAACCTCAGATACCATGCTTTAAGTCAGCTTACTCCTCTTGACCAAAAAGATAACATGAGACTGTGCGAAAGACTGTTGATAAACTATGTTGTGATGTCCCAGTGATGAGAATAAAGGAGGGCCCAAGGGGTCCCTGTTATTGGGCTAGCATTTCAAGGTCAAGCACCAATCAGTGAATCATCCAACAACACAACCCAGGCTCCTCAGAGGCAAATTCCTGCTTCTTATTTAAAGTCACTGTTTGATTGTGTTTTACCTACTACTCCTTTTGGGTGGGGTTTAGAACAAGAGAATACCTGAACCCCCGGACATTTTATGCAATTTATGAAAAATCTTCAAAGTAGCAACCCTGTGGCATTTTTCAAGGAGTGTATGATCCAAAAAAAAAAAAAAAGTCAAGAACTTCTGATCTACTACTACAAAACATTCAGGAGGCAATCATGTTAAGGACAAAAAAAAAGGAAACCAATACACAGATACTTAATCTTTGTATGGTCAAGAATTAATGGTTACTTTGTACCTCTAAGTAAGTAATAAGCACATTCAATTATCTTTTAACCAGAAGCTAA
The DNA here is from genome assembly GCF_037043125.1 of Eumetopias jubatus. Taxonomy (NCBI): domain Eukaryota; kingdom Metazoa; phylum Chordata; class Mammalia; order Carnivora; family Otariidae; genus Eumetopias; species Eumetopias jubatus. The sequence continues at coordinate 126,382,137 of NW_028274809.1, forward strand.
ATGAAAATATTTTTTCTACCAGCTCCCTTCTCTTGCCAGTTTCTTTGTACTGGTTAATCCTGATGGAAAGACAATGCCTAACAGAATCATTTTAGGCAATGGAGTAATTACTACCTTGAATATTTTTTTCTGTTACAGAAGAAAGTGCTACTTTATTTTGGCTCTCCTATTTTTCTTTCAATAATGAGGCTAAGTGATGTTTAACCAACTAGAAGCTTGCTGGCTTTCAGAGGCAGCCATTGAGAAAGGACTGTTCTGAAATGAGAGAAGAGGGAACCATTAGACTAAAAATAAGATGAATTCCAAGCTTTGACTCTCTCCAGGGTTCTCTAGAGTCTTATAACTTATGCTTAATGAGGGTCCCCGGGGGAAGGTCATAAGTCAATGTCACTCTCCTGGTTCAGTGCGAGCCATTGAGCTAAATGTGTCGGTATATTTTGCCCTTGACCATGAGGACCCGGAATAAACCAAGGCATAAAATAACCTGACTTGCCCCCGAAGGAAGAGAAGCTTCTGCTAAAATGAGACTAAGCCATGTGGTAAGGTCTAAACATTCCTTGGACGCCAGGATTTTTAGCAGAATTTCTTGCAATGGCATGCCACAGTTTGTTAATCTCTAAATGGAGGAAATCCTTCCTAATCTCTAAATGGAGGAAAATTTATACATCTCCTCCATGAATCTTAGGAGAAATGGCCAGTGCTCCTGGGAATGCACTTGGTGCTGCTGTTTTAATGTTACTAATATGTGGATCGGGACTTACTGTGTAGAACCACACCATTTATGGGCTGGACATGATCTTAGATATCATGTTAGTATAGGAGTTACTGTACTGAGCTAGAAAGAAGATCCTTGGCAATATTAATAGAGTATTATGGTTAAGAGCAAGGCATCTGTATCCAGGTTGCTTGGATTTCCATCACTTCACTTCTCTACTTCAGTGACCTCATATGCAGAACACAGATAATTAAAGTACGAGATTCACAGGATGTTGTGAAGACTAAAGTGCCTAGAGTATCTGTTAAACTAAGTGCTAGGTAATGTTTGCTTATATTATCAAAGAATTTCACATAATATTAGTTATATGGTTTAAAATTTGTATGAACCACAAAAGAACCTTTGTATGTTTGAAAAGTGGTAAATCATATATATGGGAAACATTATCTATTCAGTTTACACAGTGTTGAGTGAACATTCTTGGACCAGTTGCAATTGCTAAAAATAAATGTTCTCTCCTATAGCCATTGTCCCAGAATTTGGGAACTAAGATTCATCTATCCATTCAGCATCTATTGAGCACCTACTATGTGTCAGCCACTGCTCTAACTATTGGAAATACAGCACTGAACAAAAGAGTCAAAAGTACCTGCCCTCATGAAGGTTATAGTTTGATGTAAAGAGTAAATTTTTTGGTCTATTTTTTTCATCTGAGGTTCAGAGAATCCAAAGTGCAAGTCAGGTTATTTTATGCCTTAGTTTACTCCAGGTCCCCATGGTCAATGGCAAAATATACCGACACATGACCTCAAAGGCTTGCACTGAATCAGGAGAGTGACGTTGACTTATGACCTTCCCCCTGGGGACCCTCATTAACCATAAGTTGTCCAAAGTCACACAGCTAATCCTAGATCTTATGATCCCTTATCACATCAGACTTAAAAAAAAAAAAAAACTTGTTTACCATGCAGCTTTAAAAATGTTCAGAAGATGTATTTGCTTGTCAAACTAGCTAATACAGAAACAGAGCAGCCACATAAATACACCGGCTGTTTCACATCTGACTAAGTCACGTGCCTTTTCAGCTCCTTGGGGCCACCACACGTCCCCCTCTGTCTCTCTTGTCATGTTCACCACACCATGCCATTTCTGTGACCTCCACTTAAGAAACTTCTGAAAGCTAAAGTGATGAGTGAGGACAACAGTGATGATAAAGGAAGGAGGATTTTCACTATGGAAATATTAAAGGAGAAACAACTTCATCTTGAGAATTTCAAGCTTTGTAGTCCATATTAGGTATGCTTCCACACCTGTTGAGATAAAATTCTTCTGTGGTTTTTATCTCTTTTCCAGACTTTCCAGGTTGTACCTTACCATGTTCAGAAATACTTACCCTGCCCTCTCAGAACTTATGGAATCAACTTAATTTAAATTTATTTTCTTTTTTCTTTTTTTTTAAAGATTTTATTTATTTGACAGAGAGAGCACAAGCAGAGGGAGAGAGAGGGAGAAGCAGGCTCCCTGCTGAGCAAGGAGCCCGATGTGGGACTCGATCCCAGGACCCTGGGATCATGACCCGGGCCGAAGGCAGCCACTTAACCGACTGAGCCACCCAGGCGCCCTAAATTTATTTTCATTTTCTTGTTTATATAGATATGTATAGGAAACTGGATAAATAGGCAGTTAAACATGTAGTTTTAGGGGTGTGTGTGTGTGTGCCCATTTATCTTCCCAACCGTTGCATTTCTTCATTTCTAAGACATCATTCTCTGAGATAGACCATGAGATTTTGTATGAAGAAAGAAAAATATCACTCAATGAAACTATCACTTGCCATCAACTGTAAAATTCATCCCGATTTCAGAGATGCAAAAATGTGAAAAGAGCTTGATAACTCTTCATTGGTAAAAAAGTTTTTCATATAATCCATTAAAAAATTATCCTTTTTAATGGATTCTGAATAATTGTTGCACTGAAACACTTTAGACTTAATTATTTCAAATATCCATCAAAAATGTCCCCTGAGGGGGAAAACAGTACAATGCTAAAACGAAGTCTGCACAAACTAAAATATTTATAGATGAAATGATGATGTCTTGGATTCACATCACAAAAATATCTGAGGTGGGCACCGTGGGAGCATACAGATAAAACAAGATTGGCTATGGGTTAATAATTGTTCAAGTTGGATTGCAAGGTAAAGGAGGGCTTAGTGTACTATTCTCTTAAAATTTCAGAAAAAAAAATTTCAGTCTATAACGTGTTAGTAATAGAACCTCCCATGAATCGGATTGGATCTTCTTATATAAAAGAGGTTCGTTTTATGCTCATGGTGGTATGTTCCAGATGGAGACTGTAAAAAACATTCCTGGGACTGTAAGTGATGAGGTGAGTGGAAGGTATGGTCATTGCTGGTCCTTCATCTTCTTTCTGAATACCTTATTTTGTTGAAGCTATCTGGGTCCTACCTTTTATTACAGTGAGAGTTGGCTAGTCCTTGTAATTGCTTCTAGCCCCAAAAGCCACCGTGCTACTTTATATCAGTATTTGGTCATCCTCAAAGGGTATACAAGGTTGGTATCAAGGATAATTAAAAGCAGCAACAATAGCAATTTAAAATTTAATTGAATGTTCCAGTCACTATGCTAAGTGGCTTACTTGCATGAGTTCATTTCTCATGACAACCCTAACTTGTTAATACTATTATGATTTTATTTTTACCCATGAGGACACAGACTGAGAAAACTTAAGTGCATTTCCCAAAGCTGGCAAGTGACAGGGCCTGGGTCTAACCCTAAGCATATACTTGAAACCATACTAGGTATTGCCTTCCTTCCTGTGATACTGGATTAAGAGTAATGGAAATCACAGCCTGCTGAGAATTACTTGCAGACAAGAACTAAAGACAGGCTCAAGCCAATAATCAGCAGATGCAGATGGGTGAAAAAGAGCACAGGCTCAGGAAAGCAACTCTTGTAGAAACAAATCAAAAGGAATGCAGAAACCTCTCCCAAGTAGATAAACATAGTCCCAGCAGTGGGGCAGGCAGAAGAGACCAGCTCATGGATGGTTTCCATTTTCTCCTGAGTCTTTAAATCATTTCAGAATGCACTCATACTTCATCAAACCTCTTATGCCTGGGTTTAGCTAGTCTGTTTACACATCATCTCCTGGACCTCACACGGTCCTTCTAGACTTCCTCAGCTTGTTCTACTCCATCCAGAATCTCAATGCTCATTAACTATCATGATATGAAGAGTATTTTCTTTTATGACTCTGTCCCTGCGGAGCCCTAACTCTCCAACCACACTTTGTTACAAAATCTAATCATTATTCTCAATCTTGTAGAAGATCCCAAAGATCTCTCCTGCCCTGCTAGGTTAAGTACTACCCTCCTCTCCATATTCACCCACAGGTGCCTCAATAACATTGAAATAAATAGATCTTTTGGAGTGGAAAGTCTTGAGGTCATCATCTGGATTGGCCCATCATTTGGACTTCAGGGTTTGAGGGTAGTTCAAGGATGGCACATGTATTCAGAAGCAATGGAAGTCACACCAGGGATGGGACAATGATGAGAAGCTTGTACTAGAGGTAGCACAGGGTTTGGTATAGCATTTTACATTTGCAACCTCCCCTATGCTTCTAACAATGTCACCAAAAATCACACCACCTTCTTTGTCTACACCATATGGAATTTACCATCCGCCAAAATCCTAAAGCCTTATTTTACAAGTACAGGTTTTTCCAATGTTTACTTGAGCATCTACATTTATGTCAAAGTAAATAATCTTACACTTACCAATGTTAAATAGTCTAGGTAAATTTAGATCATTATTCTAACCTGTTAAGATCTGTTTGGATTTCGATGATGTCAACACACTAATGTATTAATTCCTTTTGGCTTTTATATTCAGAAATCTGTTTAACATACATTTATCCAAGACACTGACAAAAGTATTTATTAGGATAGGACTAAGAACAGAGTTTTTTTATAAGTCATCAGACACTCCCCCACCAGTTGCTAAGAAGCACCCTCTAAGTATGTTCAACCAGTTATTAATCTGCTTAATTGCATTAACTCAGCTCATATTTCTTAATCTTGTCTCCAATTATATCATGAAGAAATTACACAATGCCCCCCTGAAGCTCATGAGCATTTTGTCTGTTGCATTTCCCTGAACTACTGTTTCCTTCTAATTTGGCCAGATTTAATTTGGCTAAAAGCAATTTGACAAAAAGCAATTTGGTCAAGAAGACAATTTTCTTAAAACAATGATCTAGATAAAGAAGAATAATGCCAATCAGTGTGGTTTCAAAGTTGGTCATTTCTGTGTAGTATTGGATAGAGTTGTGACCCATTTTGTACTTTATGTATTTTGTCAATATTATGGTTTTTCTCAACAGTTTGATTTTTAAAATTTCTAATTCATTTCTAGCCAGTTGTTCCTATCAAGCATTGCTATTATAATGCAGACTAACTGAAACGATATAACTGTTCAGCAATTAATTAGAAGAATGCAAATGCCCAACAATGGTGGATTGTTTTTTTAAAATATGCTAAGTTCCAAATACCACATGGTAGGTAAAATATCACATGTAGTCATAGGAAATGCATGTGGAAGGCCATCATACACTAATGTGGAATCATCGATTGATACTATTAAGTGGGATTATCTTTAAAAATGTGTTCTAGTTTGTATTATAATTTTCCATAATAAGCATGTGTTGCTTAAAAAGTCTAAAATAATACATAAATCATAACTGTAGTCAATTGTTCAATCACTCTATTCGTTTCGAGTATTTAGCTCCTTTTGTTGGATTCTTGTTCCCTAAGCAATTCCTTAATTGTTTAAACACAGTGTAAACAGAGCAATTGTTTGAAGATGAATTCTGGAAACTGTAAAAGAGTGTTTAAAGATACTTATAGTGCTGTAAAGCTGTCCCATGCTTCATCACTCATACTTTAATGCATAATGATGGAAGATGTTCATTTTTAACTAATCTGTTGAGTTGAACAATTTGCTTTTGACCAAATTACTTTTCGCTAAATACATACTACCATCGACCAAGCCGGTAATACATTAGAGAGAAAAAAAAAAACAAAACGCGACTATCCCGATGATTTCCTTTTAAGTGAATCTATCCTGGATTCTAGGGATCCACTGGCATCTCCTTTGGATACTCTGCAAACCATTCCTTTAATAACCCATTTTAGAATCTTGCCAGCTTGGGAAAGTTTAGCAGTATGTATAAGTTCCTTTTGAAGCTGTCTGAAGACACCAATGGGGAATAACCTCTTACTTGAAAATAAATGTTGAGGGCGCCTGGGTGGCTCCGTTGGTTAAGCGACTGCCTTCGGCTCAGGTCATGATCCTGGAGTCCCGGGATCTAGTCTCACATCGGGCTCCCTGCTGAGCAGGGAGTCTGCTTCTCCCTCTGACCCTCCCCCCTCTCATGCCCTCTCTCTCTCATTCTCTCTCTCTCAAATAAATAAATAAAATCTTAAAAAAAAGAAGGAAAGAAAGAAAATAAATGTTGATAAACTCAGCAAGGAGGCTATCCAAGCACTCTGTTCCAAGTACTTTATACTGACCTGTTCTCAAGGAAATTGCTCAATTTCTCCACCCTCCCATGTCTCTACAGTAGGAATTCAAGAATATGACATACATTTAATTTCTCCCACCCATAGTTTTCCCATGCTATTTTCCCTTGACCCACCTGCCTGTTATTACTATTATTTTAAAAATCAGTGTGACTCCAGGGGCCACAATTGCTGCTTGGCCCTGCTCTTCCCTCCTGGTCTACACTTAACGGCTGTTTGAGAGGGAAGGTGTATAGGAGTCAACAAAAGCTCCTGTGAGTTGCCAGCGAACCCTTCTTAAGCCTTCTAAATGTGGCTTCCAGGCAAACAGGTGATAGGTTGTACTTTATATGATTTTGCATAATGTACCATATTACATAAAACAAAATATTTAAATTATTTTCCATCTTCTCTGTAAAAGGACCCAGTCAGGATCATTAACTTTTAAGTTGTTGCCTTAGCCTTCCTAGGGTTTGTTTAAAATAAAATAAAATAAAATAAAATAAAATAAAATAAAATAAAATAAAATAAAATAAAATAAAGACATCTCTTTTTGTGTACTATTGGATAGAGCAAGTCTATTTGTTCAATAGACTTGCATGCCCATGGAATCTCAGTGAAAGCCTGTAGAAGGACTGAAGGAACTTGCTTCAGATGGGATGTGAAATCATCGCAGCTAATTTCCTATTCCTTCAGGCTTTCATTTATTCAGTAAAAAATGAAAAGTAAGAATAACAAAAATAAAGGAAACTATTAGCTCTAGAGACAAATGAGACATTCTTTATATGTGAGTTCTAGAATGGTGGTGATTTCATCAGGGTTTGGTTGTTAGAGTGACAGAGAATTCTTATTCCTAGTGCCTATAATTCTGGTGCCTTTGTCTACCTTTCAGGAACTGCCCTGCAAGCATTCCTATCAGAGTCTGAGCATAACTATGAGGAAAAGACCCAGGGCTGTCAAAGATGAAAAACACAAGAACCTGAGTGAATCTTGCAATGGAGAAACGTCATCTTTGATAAAAGAAAGAGAGAAATCTTGAAAAAAAATTTTTTTTCTGGTCTCTCATTAGGTTATTTTTTCCTGAACTGCCATAGGCAATATATTTTACCTCTGTTTCTGCCATTTTCTTCCCCCACCTCCTTTTTTGTTCTTTTAGTTTTATTATAAGAAGAAAAAGAATTATGAAGAATGGCTGTGATGTAGTGACTGGTTAATGAAGCTAACACACTGCCTAAATATTTATTCTCACATACGGGGTATTTGGATTGCAGATGTGTAGAAATGTTGTCAAGTTAAAAATAACTCTGTGAGGCAATGGCACACTGGAATGCTAATCCAAGCCCACTGCTTATCCTTCTGAGACTAGCATCCTGGGTGTCCTGGCTGCACAAAGTAAACAACCCCAGCCTTATTTCCTTAGGAATCTTCACCTTTTTTGCTTGAACTGTTTTAAAAAATGTGTGCCGAGACTAGTAAGAAACAGAGCAACAAGAGGAGGAGAAAAATCCTCACATAGCCCCTCTTGGTTCCAGAGACCCCCACATTGCATGCCTGGTGGGGAAATTTTCTTCCCTCCAGACCAAAGTTAGCTTCAACATTCTGATCCTTGGAGTGAATGAGTACCTCGCCTAAACTGTGTGCAGCTAATCAGTAATGTGGTTCAAAGGGTAGGCTCATGGAAATACCTGGAGCCAGGTGAGGCAGCTTAGTCCTGGAAGGGAGAAAGCCTGGGGGAGGGGAGATGGTATCTAGGCCAGCCCCCCCCCGCAACTGCTCCTTCAGACTTTAGGTGGGGTGCCCTAGCCCCTCTGGGCCTCACCTCAGCCTGTTGCATCAGGAGGCAATATGTATCACGGGACTGTGCCTTGGGGGCTGATAGATCAATGTAAACCACTATCCAGAATGAGAAAGAATAATGAGCAAGAATCTGAATGCTTTGTGTGGATGCTCATTGGTGCTGTCCTTGAGGAGGGCACAGGAAGGGGCTTAGGGACCTCAGGGGTAGTTTAAGATGCCCACAATATCTTCATCCCCAGGGAAGAGATAAAGGCAAGTAGGAGAGTAGGAGAAACATCTGGACAAAGATTTAAGAGAAAAGAAACAGTGTGAATATAGTGGAGGTCTTCTGAATGGTCTCCAGAACACAGAAAGAAGGTTTAGCATCATTTCTCCCTACAACAGAGAAATATTTTACAGTGATGCCCTCTTAGATATAGATTATTTACAGACCTAAAAGCAAGGCCTTGGGGTCTGATCAAACTTGAACAAAAACACTAAAAGTTCCTGTAAATTTCTCCAAAAAGATTGGGTTTCATTAACATTAGACACATAACTGCGTTATATACTGTTGAACTTGTTCTGCATCATTTTCTGTCTGACAAACCACTGGCTCTTAGTCTGCACACTGTAATAACTTCCAGCTTGCCAACTTAATTTGCCGCAATAACAAGGAACTGGTCTACACACAGCAACACCTGACGACAGCAGATTTCCCAGGTCTTGCAGAGAAGTGCTAACAAAATTGTGGCAAGGAGGGTTGCCCTAACCCCCTCTAACCCCCTCCCGTGCCGTAGCAAGCACCCAGCCACACTTGGGATAAAGACCCACAGACCTGGACTGACATTTGGTCACAATTCCACAGGGCTTTTCTCTCTACAGAATTAATCCTGCACACACACCCATTTTCAAGTGGCAAAGATAATTCGATCCCGTTTTAAAGGACACTGATTACTCTGAAACCAGAGAGAAAACCCAGCCCATCCTGGACACTTCCACACAAGTTGAAAAGTACAACAAATCGATGTGACGATTTCATTAGGGAAGAATTTTTTCTTTTTATAAGCAGTGGCTTTTTTTTTTGGTCTTTTTAAACCAAAGCTGTGTGTACATGTTTGACAGTGAGCTGTTATTCTTAAAGGCAGCAGGAAAGGCAGCATGTTAAAGTTTCACATTAAACAACAAACAGTTTCAAGGAACGTCCTCAAATTACATTCACAGTTTCAAAGTTCAAGAATTGTGGCAGAGCGCTGCTTACCTTACAGTCCCAGGTTCCAAGAGGTCTTTGAGTCTAAAGCAGTACATCACATGTGCAGGATTTATTTTCTCGCATAAAAGTCTAATCTGTCATAGCACCCAGCTCACCGGGAGGCACAAACCTCCTCTTCCTGAACACCAATGAGGGAACCAGAAGAGTACATGTGGGAAGTGGCTTCCCTGGGAGCCTGTCACAGTCTGCACATGCTCTCTGTGACGGAGGTGCCAAATCAACCTTGGCGTGAGGCTCACAAAGCACCTCATTGTGAGGTCCTGGCCAAGTCTTGGGGGAAGGAAAAGGTTATAAAAAACGGGCTCTAGCCAATCTGTAGTTTCCATGCTTTTGTTGGGATGGGCCTCTCATTCATTAAAAATAGAATTATTTTTCTATTAGCTTCCCGGGGAACAAGTAAGGCTTGTAACAACCCACCAATATGTTGAGATAAGAGGAAAAGCTTATCTCTCAGAACTCTACTCTGCTTCTGGCTGGTGTGAAGGAGGGCTCTGTAGTTAAAGCTCCATCTCACCTCTTAGAAAAGCGTCTACTCCTTAAGAACTGACAGGATGTTTTATCAGAAGGAAGTTCACAATTATAAGTGTACAATAATGTGTGCTAACCAGGCCCCAAATGAAAATCTACTGCATCTGTGACATTGACATAATCTCTCAAGTGGGCTTTTCCACATCAAGCTAGCTAGAAGTCATTGTGCAGAGCAAGTACATGTCCCCTTATGGGACAAAGATGTACAAGGACCCGAAAAACATTTGCTTTTACTTTCACATCCACCTGCTCCAATGTGCCACAGAAAAGCAAAGAGGTATTGGGTGAAAAAAAAAAATACGTCAAAATAATCAAACCTCTTCAAAATCCATAGCATAAAATGTGAGCCATGATTACTCTTGGCTTAGAATTTGATGTCATTTGGCCTTTCTGCAGCCCTTGGTAGGACTCTAGCCTGAGCAGTCAATGGTGAGCAGTTGCTTCTGGGCATAAATAAGAGAGAAAGACAACACCTTGAAGTAGACAGTGGGGCAAAGAGACCCATGTTCAAGTTCTGGATCTGGGTTATACAACGAGCTCTAAACCCAGGAAAATCTTGAGGTCTCTCTGGATCTTAGTTTCGTTTTCTTTCAAATGAAAGAGTTGGACTAGTAGTTCAGGAATAGAAAAATAAATGCAAAGACTCAAAGTGCAGTTCACTGGGTGGGCTAAGGTGAGGTGGAAAACACAGGTCTCTATTTTGGAAGTAGCTATTATTCCACAATAACTATTCCTAATTTGTTATGGGATGAATTATGTCAAAGCTTCTGACTTTTAAAAAGAAGCTAGAAGTTCAAATTTTTATGTGAACTCTAAGTTTTGTAAACCTCCTTATTCAAAATGTTTAATGAATATCATGAATACCAAGCAAAATCTATCTGCTGATTAAATTTGCCCTGCAGGCTGCCAATTTGGGACTTACAGACTAGATGATCTTGAGCCTTATCCTGCCAGAAAATGAATAATCCAGGGAAATTGGCCTCTAGAGATATTTTCAGTATATTTAGCAGTCAAGATAGGACTTAAAGAAGAGGCTGCCATGTACTTCTGTGGTGAAATTGGGGATCCTCACCTCCCTACTTCATCATGGTGACCACGGCTGATGACCTTACATGGTCAATTTTTTTTTTTGGATAGGGCTGGTGTAGAATCCGTGAGATCATTAGCATTCTTTAAGAATCTGATGAGTGAAAAAAGGCAGAACCCACACAGGGGAGAGATAAAAAAATATTGTTCCAGTAATATAAAAAGCAACCAGATGCAATGCTACCAGTCTTATCTCAAGACTGAAATACTGAAAGTAAAAGCAAAAGGTCCAATAGGGCTTACGATAAGTAGCTACGTTTTGTTGAGGGAAAGAAAAGGTTTATTGACTTGCTCAATAAAAGAGAGATGTTGGGGTGCAGGGTTGGAGATGTGTATAAAACAAAGTTGACTAAATAATTCTCTTCTTGGTCAATAGATAAAACTAAAGTCAGGAATACTCAGTCCTCAAGGTCTGACCGGTACAACGCTTCCTGAGCCACTGGATGAACTCTGACTGGGTGTAGAATCCCTCTTTGTGGGTTAGGACTCATCCTTATTGAGAGAGAGTAGTGCTGACTCACCAGGGACCAAGGCCAGAGCCCTGCAAACATGCTCAATAAATATTTGCCCTGCCTGATGAACCCTGGCAAGGAGACTGTGGACCAAAGACCAAGATGGGTAGGCAAAGCCTTTGATCTTTCAAGACTTGGCTGCAATCTGAGTCATTTCATCCCAGGGAATTTCCCTTATCCTCTCAGGCTGCCTAAGTATCCTTTATTTTACTCCTAGTTTAGTACTTAAATTGAATTTTGATTTTTTGTCTACTTGTCTTATTAAACTAATACTCTCTCACTCACTTTTTTATTTCTACAACCTAGCATATCCATGCTTGGCACAGGTAAGGAACTTAGTAAGTATTGGTTGAATGCATTAGTAAATAGAAAACTAATGACTAGAAGTAACATGTACACTATAAATGCAGTGAAATTAAAGTGATAAGGCAAGTCTTTGGAAGAAAATTCGGTTTAGATATGTATTTTTACGAGGATTATGTTTTCCCAAATGTATGGCTAATTTTTTTTTTCATTCTCTTATGGATTTTTAGTTTGCATTTGTTCAAAATAATGTTCCTTATTACAGTAGTTACTGCCCTCTGCCATAATCCAAGCTTTCTAAACATTTATGTTTCCTATGACCATCTATGGGAATGTTTTGGTCAGTAATGAGTGTACAGCTGACAGTCACCATAAATTGGCCACCCTCAAACCTCGTGTTGCTTTCACAAATGCAACAGAGGGAGTGAAGGTAATTCACTTAGCTCTGAGCAGTTTCATGGTAACCAATGACAGCAGCAACACATACTGCCACCAGGGCTCAAGGGACCAGGGAGCAGAATGCATGGAAATTACTCTTTTACACATAGCTTTGGTACTAACTGGAGAGAGCCTCCACTGTAAATTTCAAAATAAAATTAAAAATAGAAAATAAAACAAGATTTCAACTGAATTAAATTTGTTTTGACTAAAAGATTCTATGACTGAGAAATTGATGAATACAAAGAAATAAAGGAATGAAGGAAAAGCAATGTAGGTTATTGCTATTCATGACTGCATGGCTAACCACCCCCAGACATAGTAGCTTAAAACATCTATTTTATCATCTCTATGCTTCTGTAAATTGGGCGAATCTCCCTATCCATGTAATATTACCTAAGCTGCAATGACCTGGGGGCAGATCATTTGTTTTCCTTGTCTTTTTTGATAATAGACAGTCTAACAGGTGTGAGGTAATATTGTGATTTTGATTTGCATTTCCCTGATGATTAGTGATGTTGATTACCTCTTCCTGTACCTGTTTGCTATTTGTATGTCTTCACTGAAGTAAGTCTATTCAGGTTCTTTGCTCATTTTTATTTATTTATTACTTTTGCTATTGAGTTGCATGAACTCTTTATATATATGTTTTTTAAGATTTTATTTATTTATTTGACAGAGAGAGACACAGCGAGAGAGGGAACACAAGCAGGGGGAGTGGGAGAGGGAGAAGCAGGCTTCCCGCGGAGCAGGGAGCCCGCTGCGGGGCTCGATCCCAGGACCCTGGGATCATGACCTGAGCCGAAGGCAGATGCTTAATGACTGAGCCACCCAGGTGCCCCAAACTTTGTATACTTTGACTATTAACCCATTATTGGATACACTGTTTGCACATATTCTCTTCCTCTCCATGGATTACTTTTTAATTTTGTTTATTTATAGTTTCCTTTGCTGTATAGAAATATTTTCAGTTGATGTAGTCCCACTTGTTTATTTTTGCTTTTGTTGCCTTTGCTTTTGCTGTCAAATCCAAAAACTTACTGCCAAAAGCTGATGTTAAGGAGCTTACCTCCTATGTTTTCTCTAGGAGTTTTACAGTTTTAGTCTTACTTTCAAGTCTTTAATCCATCTTGAGTTGATTATTGTGTATGGGGTAGGATAGGTGTCTAGTTTTATTCTTTAGCATGGAGATACAGGTGTCCCCTGTTTTTCAAAAGTTCACATTATGCCATTTCACTTTTACAAATCTACATTAGTACTTGTTTTCACTAACCAAAAAAAAAAAAAAAAATCCAAAGAGGATTTTTTGCTTTTATGAAAAAAAGGTGAAAAGCAAAAGTAGTGCTCAGTGTTTGTTTTGCAGCAAGCCCTTGTAGATGCAGCTCATAGCCTGAGCAGCAAAGTGGCTCCGCCAAGCTCCTTCCCCAGAATTACACTCAGCATGTCAGCATCAAGCGGCCATAGCTTTGATCTGTGTCTATCTATGAGCATCTGTGTTTTATCTTGACTTATTTTGTGCATCCATTAGCAAGATGTGTCCTAAGGTATCAAAAAGCTTAAGAGAAGTTATTTTTGGGGTCTGGGAATACTTGAATTTTTTTTCATATAAATTAATGGTAATTGCTTCTTTGACTTAGGCCATTTAGCTTATGAAAAGGTCATAGGAATACTCTACTTCTGGGTAGCAGAAAACAGGATACAGTTTTCATAGCACCACTTACTGAAGACATTTTCCTTTCCTCATTGTATATAGTTAGTTCCTTTGTTAAAATTAATTGACCATATACGCATGGGTTTATTTCTGGGCTTTCCATTCTGTTCCATTGATCTATGTGCTTGTGTTTATGCTAATACTATACTGTTTTAATTACTATAGCTTTATCATGTAGTTTGATCAAGAAATGTGTTGCCTCCAGCTTTGTTCTTTCTCAAGATTGCTTTGGCTATTTGAGATATTTTGTGGTCCTAAACAAATTTTGGAATTGTTTTTTCTATTTCTGTGAAAAATGCCATTGGAATTTTGATAGAAATTGTATTAAATCTGTAAATTGCTTTGGGTAGTATGGACATTTTGATGATATTAATCTATCTAAAACATAAACATGGGATATCTTTTCATTTATTTTTGTCTTCTTTAATTTCTTTCACCAATGTTTTATAGTTTTCAGCATCCAGATCTTTTATCTCCCTGGTTAAATTTATTCCCAAGTATTTTATTATTTTTGAAGCTATTGTAAATGGGATTATTTTCTTAATTTCTCTTTCTGATAGTCCATTGTTAGTGTATTGAAATGCAACTGATTTTTGCATATTGATTTTATATCCTGCAACTTTACTGAATTTGTGTATTAATTCTAACAGGGTTTTTTGTTTTGTTGTTGTTTTGTGGAGTCTTTAGGGTTTTCTACATATAAGATCATGTCATCTGCAAATTTTACTTCTCACTTTCCAATTTGGATGCCTTTCTATTCTTTTTTTTCTTGCCTGATTGCTCTGGCTAGGACTTCTAATACTATGTTGAATAAAATTGCTGAGAGTGACATCTTTGTCTTGCCCCTGATCTTAGAAGAAAATCTTTCGGTTTTTCACTAGAGAGTACAATGTTAGCTGCAGGCTTGTCATGTATGGACTTTATTGTGTTGAAGTATGTCCATCTACAGTTGAGAGTTTTTATCAAAAAGATGTTGAATTTTGTCAAATAATTTTTATGCACCTATTGAGATTATCATATGATTTTTTTTTTAATTTTTTTATTGTTATGTTAATCACCATATATTACATCATTAGTTTTTGGTGCAGTGTTCCATGATTCATTGTTTGTTCATAACACCCAGTGCTCCATGCAGAACGTGCCCTCCTCAATACCCATCACCAGGCTAACCCATCCCCCTACCCCCCTCCCCTCTAGAACCCTCAGTTTGTTTTTCAGAGTCCATCATCTCTCATGGTTCGTCTCCCCCTCTGACATACTCCCCTTTTCTTCCTCTCCTGTTATCTTCTTCTTTTTCTTTTTTCTTAAAATATGTTGCGTTATTTGTTTCAGAAGTACAGAACTGTGATTCAACAGTCTTGCACAATTCACAGCGCTCACCGTAGCACATACCCTCCCCAATGTCTATCACCCAGCCACCCCATCCCTCCCACCCCCAACCACTCCAGTAACACTCAGTTTCTTTCCTGAGATTAAGAATTCCTCATATCAGTGAGGTCATGTGATACATGTCTTTCTCTGATTGACTTATTTCACTCAGCATAACACCCTCCAGTTCCATCCACGTCGTTGCAAATGGCAAGATCTCATTCCTTTTGATGGCTGCATAATATTCCATTGTGTATATATACCACATCTTTTTTATCCATTCATCTGTCGATGGGCATCTTGGCTCTTTCCACAGTTTGGCTATGGTGGACATTGCTGCTATAAACATTGGGGTACACGTACCCCTTCGGGTCCCTACATTTGTATCTTTGGGGTAAATACCCAGTAGTACAATTGCTGGATCGAACGGTAGCTCTAATTTGATTTTTATCCTTCATTTTGTTAATGTGATGTATCATATTTATTATTTTGCATGTATTGTACCATCTTTGCATCACAGAGATAAATCCCATTTGATCATGGTGTATGATCCTTTTAATGTATTGTTGAGTTTGGTTTACTAATATTTTGTTGAGGATTTTTGCTTCTATGTTCATCAAGGATATTGGCCTCTAATTTTCTTTTCATATAGTGTCTTTATCTGGCTTTTGTATCACATAATGCTGGCCTTGTAAAATGAGTTTGGAAGTACTCCTTCCTCTCCTAATTTTTGGATGAGTTTAAGAAGAATTTGTATTAATTCTTTAAATTTGGGGCATAATTCACCATTGAAGACATCTGGTCCTGGGCTTCTCTTTGTTGAGAAGTTTTTGATTACTAATTCAATCTCTTATTCATTATTAGATTGTTCAGATTTTCTATTTCTTCATCATTTAGTCTTGGTAGGTTGTACGTTTCTAGACATTTATTCATTTCTTATAGGTTATGTAATTTGTTACCTATAGTATGTAATTGTTCATAGTAGTTTCTTATAATCTTTAGTACTTCTGAGTTATCAGCTTTCATGTTTCCTCTTTCATTTCTGATTTTGTTTATTGAAGTCTTCCTTTTTCTAAGTTAATGTTAAATGGTTAGATAAGATACACCATGGTATTGCTGCATGGGCATCCATTTTGTTTGGCCAAGTCTGCAGGGGTCTTAAACTGACATTAGCCCCTAAAAAAGTGAGGCTGGGGCTATTTGTTTTGCCCTAGATAATAGTTCACAGAGTCACAAATAAAGTGAGTTCCTGATATGACTCACCCAATGGTCATTGTGATACAGATCTCCTCCACCTCACAAGCCTTTCCCTTCACATGCCCCTTAAAATATGCATTTATTACCTTGTTATTATCCTTGTGATAAGCTCCCCCATAAAGCTTGCCAAAACCCCATTCTTTTTTATATGAATTGGCCTATTTGGCTTTAGAATCCCAAAGCACCCCACCCTCGGACTCTCATAAAGACATGTGTCCCAAATCCTGCCACTCTCTCTGCCTGCAACTGTCTTGACATCCCCATGTGGCCCCTCAAGGCATGCTGTGTACTTCTTCCACAGTCTCTGAGCAACAAACTTCTCTATTTCAATTCCCTTGTGGTCTTTTGTTGACCCAGGTTTACCATCCAATATCCAGCGGCTCTACTTAGCAAATGTTAATTTTAAAAGTCACAACTGTTAGTCTAGCTAAATTCATCAATTTTATCTTTTCAAAACATCAGCCTTTAGGGGGTCCTGGGTGGCTTGGTTAGTTAAGCGTCCAACTCTTGATTTCAGTTCAGGTCATGACCTCAGGGTCAGGAGATTGAGCTCCATGTCGGTCTCTGCGCTAAACATAGAGCCTGCTTGAGATTCTGTCTCTCCCTAGGCATGGAGCCTACTTATGATTCTGTCCCTCCCCACCACTTGCGTGCATACACTCACACATTCCCTCTCTCTTTCTAAAAAAATAAATAAATAAAATTTAAAAAAATCAGCTTTTAGTTTCATTGATCTTTTCTGCTGTTTTTCTGGTATCTATTTAATTTATATCTGCTCTGATCTTTATTTCCTTCCTTTTGCTAACTCTGGGCCTAGTTTGTTCTTCTTTTTCTAGTACTTTGAGGTGTAAAGTTATGTTGTTTAAGATCTTCCTTTTTTCCTAATGCAGGTAGGCATTTATCAGTATAAACTTCCCTCTTGGAACTGCTTTTGCTGCATCCCTTAAGTTTTGGTATGTTGTTTTTTCATTTTCATTTCTCCCAAGATTTTTTTAAACTTCTGTTTGGGTTTCTTCCTTGAGCCACTGGATGTTCCAGAGTGTGTATTTGTGTATTTTCCAGTTTTCTTCCTGTAATTTATTTCTAGTTTTATACCCCCGTCATAGGAAAAGCTACTTGGTATGATTTTAGTCTTCTCAAGTTTATTAAGATTTGTTTGGTAGCCTAACATATATATTTACCTTTACCAGCATGCTGTGTATTTTCATACGTTTTCAGTTACTAATTAGTCCTTTCATTTCAGCTTGAGGAGTTCCCTTTAACATTTCTCATAAGCCTGGTCCAGTGCTATTGAACTCTTTCAGCTTTTCATTGGAAAACTCTATCTCTTTTTGTGTGTGGTGTAAGGAAATGGTCCAGTTTCATTCTTCTGCATGTGGTTGTCCAATTTTCCCAATACCATTTGTTGAACAGACTGTCTTTTTTCCACTGGACATTCTTTCCTGCTTTGTCAAAGATTAGTTGACCATAGAGTTGAGGGTCCATTTGTGGGCTCTCTATTCCATTCCACTGATCTATGTGTCTGTTTTTGTGCCCGTGCCATACTGTCTTGATGATTACAGCTTTGTAATAGAGCTTGAAGTCTGGAATTGTGATGCTGCCGTCTTTGCTTTTCTTTTTCAACATTCCTCTGGCTATTCGAGGTCTTTTCTGGTTCCATACAAATTTTAGGATTATTTGTTCCATTTCTTTGAAACACGTGGATGGTATTTTGATAGGGATTGTACTGAATGTGTAGATTGCTCTAGGTAGTATTGACGTCTTCACAATATTTGTTCTTCCAATCCATGAGCATGGAACGTTTTTCCATTTCTTTATGTCTTCCTCAATTTCTTTCATGAGTATTTTATAGTTTTCTGAGTACAGATCCTTTGCCTCTTTGGTTAGATTTAGTCCTAGGTATCTTTGTTTAGTACTTTTTAACATTTTCTCTTTGCTGAAATTCTTACTTTATACATTTATTGCTCTCCTGACCTTGCTGAGCATTGTTATGACTGTTATTTGATCTCACTATGAGATAAAGTACTTATCTTCATTTCATTAAGATCTCTTTCTGGAGATTTATCCTGTTCTTTTTTGAAACAAATTTTTTTGAAAGATTTTTTGAAAGAAATTGAGGAAGACACAAAGAAATGGAAAAACATTCCATGCTCATGGATTGGAAGAACAAATATTGTGAAGAAGTCAATGCTACCTAGAGCGATCTACACATTCAGTGCAATCCCTATCAAAATACCATCCATTGTTTCCTTGACTCTGTGTGTTGGTTTCTATGTGTTAAGTAAAATAGTCACCTCTCCAGTCTTGACAGGCTGGTCTCATGTAAGAGTAGAGCCTCATCAGTCTGCCTAGCCTGAGCTTCTGGTTGCCCCTCAAACCTTTGTGATTGTACATTCCACTGTCTTTGTTCTTAGTGGTTCCCAATGGTTGAGGGTATACCAAGAGTCATTTGTGTTCCAAAGACGAGGATCACAGTAATCACCTTGATACATGGTGGTTAGAAGCTGGACCCTCAGGCAGCTGCTGGAAAAACATGCAGTTAAACTCCTTCCAGGGAGAAACTGGCATATGGGTGATTTTTTTTCTGTTACCTCTCTGCTGAGGCCAGGTATATTGCTGTGGGAGTTGCTCCTATACCTGTTTAAAAATTGCTTCTTTGTTTGCTGTAGACCTGTGGGATCCATGAATGCAAGCCCTATTGGATATCAGAGCTAGGTGATTTGGGGGTCCATCCCTTCGGTGACAGACATAAAGGTTTGGGCACTAGATGTGTGAACATTCTCCTTCCAGGAAGATACCTGTGACATTCTTCTTCCAAAGAGATACTGGAAACTTGGTTTTACTGTTGAAGTGAGCCAGAGGGATAAGGTGGGGAAATGCCCATCAGCTCTCTGGTGCTCTTGGGAGAACCACAATGAACACCTAAATGCATCTAATTAGAGGCCAGACACTAGGGCAGCAGTTTGTAACATATACCGTCAAATACCTTCCTAGGAAAGACTGAGGGATGGGCATTTTTGCCTGTTCCCTCTGCATTGAACCCAATGGGGCTAACCATAGTGAGTGCTTACACACGCATTAAGATCTGTTTCTTTGATGCACATCATATCTCTGATAAGGGTTTAATATCCAAAATATACAAAGAACGCATACAACTCAAAAACAAAAAAAAACCCCCAAAAACAATCCCGTTAAAAAAATGAGCAGGGCAAGTGAATAGACATTGTTTCTAAAGAAGACATTCGGGTGGCCAACAGGTACATGAAAAGATGCATTAATCATCAGAGAAATGCAAATCAAACCACAATGAGCTATTACTTCATACCTGTTAACATGTTTGCTATCAATAAGATAAGAGATGATAAGTGTTGTCAAAGATGTGGAGAAAAGGGAACTCTTATGCATTGTTGACAGGAATGTAAATTCGTACAGCCACTCTGGGAAACAGTATGGATGTTCATCAAGAAATTAAAAAATAAGACTATCCGCGGAGCAAGATGGCAGAGGAGTAGGAGACCTAGATTTCGTCTCGTCTCAGGAATTCAGCTGAATAGGGATCAAACGATTCGGAACACCTACAAACTCAACAGGAGATTGAAGAAAAGAATAGCAACAACTCTCTGAAAAGAAAAGCGACCACTTACTGGAAGGTTAGGACGTGCGGAGAAGTGAATCCGAGGTGATATTTGGGAGGATAGATGGTGGGGAAGGGGGCCTCCGTTGGCCGCTTCTGGCAAGTGATAGAGCTGGGGAGCACAAAATCGGAACTTTTAGAAGCTGGCTCCGCTGAGGGACGTCGCTCCAGTGGCTAAGTGGGGGGTGGAACCCTCGCGGGACAGTGTGGTCTCAGGACCCTCGGGGTCACAGAAAGACTGGGGGAGCCTGAGTGCGGCAGAGCTCCCAGGTATTGGAGTGGGGAAGCCGGCTGCGGAGACGGAGCCGAGGCGTGGGCTCTCAGCTCGGGGTGGCCATAAACTGTGATCCGTGGCCCAGTCGGGCCACTGCTCCTCCAGCAGGGACCCAACAAGCGGCAGATCCGGGGAGACTCCCCTCCCTCCCCCGGGAGGAACAGCGTGGGAGCGCACCGCAGGGATCTGCTGGGTTTAGAGACTCCACACGGGGTCGAGTGCCAGAGATAGAAACACTCGGTCACAGGCCGGGTGAGCATGCAGTGCGGCCAGAGACCAGGGAGACGGGAGTGACTACTTTTCTCTGGGGGCGCACAGAGGAACGGGGCCCCGAGTTCTCAGCGCCTCCGAGTGGAGATTGGGAGGACACCATTTTCACCCTAGTCCTCCAAAGCTGTACCAGAAATTGCAGAGAACAAAAGCTCCTGAGAACAAACCCGAGCAGCTTGCTTAGCCCGGACAGACAAGGGTGGGGTAATTCCGCCTCCAGCAAAGACATTTGGGAACCAGGGCAACAGGCCTCTCCCCCAGAAGATCAGCACGAACAGCTAGCAAGCCAAGACCAAGTTTACCGATCAAGGAGAACGGGAGAACTCCAGCGCTAGGGGAATACTGCACATAGAATTCATGGCTTTTTTTAACCATGATTAATTAGTTTTTCAAAGTTAATTTTTTAACTGTTTTTTTTTTTAATTTTTCTTTTTCCCTTTTTCAATCAACATCTTATCAATCCCTTTTTTTAAAAAAACATTTTTTATTTTTCATTTTTAGAGTCATATCTTATCCCTTCATAGTAGTTACCCTTATTTTTGGCATATATATGTATAAGTTGTTCTCTCTTTAAAATTTTGAGGTACAGTTTCTTCTAACAGATCAAAATATACCCTAAATCACTAGTGTATGGCTTTGTTCTAGTCTCTTGCCTGATCACATTCTCTCCCTTTTTTTTTTAATCTTCTTTCTCTTTTCAAACAACTTCTTATCTTATCAATTCCTCTTATAAAACCTTTTATAATTTTCATCTTTACAGTTATCTTCCATCCCTTCATTGAATCAACCCTTATTTTGTACATATATAAGTCTTTCCTCCTTTAAAATTTTAGGAGGCACTTTCTTCTAACAGACCAAAATACGCCCAAAATCTAGTGTGTGGCACTAATCTATGCACTAGTCTGATCATATTTGATCATACTCTGTTTTTTTTATTGTTCTGTTTTTGTTTTTATCTTTTTCTTTGTTTTTTTCTTCCTTTTTTCTTTCTTTCCCTTTCTTTTCCCCTGGTTTCAGGACATTTCTGATTTGTATAGAGTATATTTGCTGGGGACGTAGTTAACCTGTTAGCATTTTGTTCTCTCATTCATCTATTCTCCTATGGACAAAATGACAAGACGAAAAATATCACCTCAGCAAAAAGAACAAGAGATAGTACCGTCAGCCAGGGACCTACTCAATACGGACATTAGTGCGATGTCGGACCTAGAGTTCAGAATCATGACTTTAAAGATACTAGCTGGGCTTGAAAAAAGCATGGAAGTTATTAGAGAAACCCTTTCTGGAGAAATAAAAGAACTAAAATCTAGCCAAGTCGAAATCAAAAAGGCTATTGATGAGGTGCAATCAAAAATGGGGGCACTAACTGCTAGGATAAATGAGGCAGAAGAGAGAATCAGTGATATAGAAGACCAAATGATGGAAAATAAAGAGGCTGAGGAAAAAGAGGGAGAAACAACTACAGGATCACGAGGGCAGAATTCGAGAGATAAATGATACGATAAGACGAAACAACATTAGAATAATTGGGATCCCAGAAGAAGAAGAAAGAGAGAGAGGGGCAGAAGGTAGGAGGAGCAAATAATAGCAGAGAACTTCCCTAATGTGAGGAAGGAAACAGGCATCAAAATCCAGGAGGCACAGAGAACCCCTCTCAAAATCAATAAAAATAGGTCAAAACCCTGACATCTAATAGTAAAACTCACGAGTCTCAGAGACAAAGAGAAAAATCCTGAAAGCAGCTTGGGAGAAGAGATATGTAACCTACAATGGTAGAAATATTAGATTGGCAACAGACCTATCCACAGAGACCTGGCAGGCCAGAAAGGACTGGCATGATATCTTCAGAGCACTAAACAAGAAAAATATGCAGCCAAGAATATTATATCCAGCTAGGCTCGCATTGAAAATTGAAGGAGGGATTAAAAAGCTTCCAGGACAAACAAAAACTAAAAGAATTTGCAAACACGAAACCAGCCCTCCAAGAAATATTGAAAGGTGTCCTCTAAGCAAAGAGAGAGCCTACAAGCAGCATAGATCAGAAAGGAACACAGACAATATACAGTAACAGTCACCTTACAGGCAATAGAATGGCACTAAATTCATACCTTTCAATAGTTACCCTGAATGTAAATGGGCTAAATGCCCCAATCAAGAGACACAGGCTATCAGATTGGATTAAAAAACAAGACCCATCGATATGCTGTCTGCAAGAGACTCATTTTAGACCCAAAGACACCCCCATATTGAAAGTGAGGGGGTGGGAAACCATTTACCATGCTAATGGACACCAAAAGAAAGCTGGGGTGGCAATCCTTATATCAGACAAATTAGATTTTAAAACAAAGACTGTAATAAGAGATGAGGAAGGACACTATATCCTACTTAAAGGGTCTATCCAACAAGAAGATCTAACAATTGTAAATATCTATGCCCCGAACATGGGAGCAGCCAATTATATAAGGCAATTAATAACAAAAGCAAAGAAACACATCGACAACAATACAATAATAGTGGGGGACTTTAACACCCCCCTGAGTGAAATGGACAGATCATCTAAGCAAAAGATCAACAAGGAAATAAAGACTTTAAATGACACACTGGATCAAATGGACTTCACAGACATATTCAGAACATTCCATCCCAAAGCAACAGAATACACATTCTTCTCTAGTGCCCATGGAACATTCTCCAGAATTGATCACATCCTAGGTCCCAAATCAGGTCTCAACTGGTACCAAAAGACTGGGATTATTCCCTGCATGTTTTCAGACCACAGTGCTTTGAAACTAGAACTCAATCACAAGAGGAAAGCCGGAAAGAACTCAAATACATGGAGGCTAAAGAGCATCCTACTAAAGAATGAATGGGTCAACCAGGAAATTGAAGAATTAAAAAAAATTCATGGAAACCAATGAAAATGAAAACACAACTGTTCAAAATCTTTGGGATGCAGCAAAGGAAGTCCTGAGAGGAAAGTATATAGCAATACAAGCCTTTCTCAAGAAACAAGAAAGGTCTCAAATACACAACCTAACCCTATACCTAAAGGAGCTGGAGAAAGAACAGCAAATAAAGCCTAAACCCAGCAGGAGAAGAGAAATAATAAAGATCAGAGCAGAAATCAATGAACTAGAAACCAAAAGAACAGTAGAACAGATCAACAAAACTAGGGCTGGTTCTTTGAAAGAATTAACAAGATTGATAAACCCCTGGCCAGACTTATCCAAAAGAAAAGAGAAATGACCCAAATCAACAAAATCATGAATGAAAGAGGAGAGATCACAACCAACACCAAAGAAATACAAACAATTATAAGAACATATTATAAGCAACTCTATGCCAGCAAATTAGATAACCTGGAAGAAATGGGTGCATTCCTAGAGATGTATCAACTACCACAATTGAACCAGGAAGAAATAGAAAACCTGAACAGACCTATAACCACTAAGGAAATTGAAGCAGTCATCAAAAATCTCCCAACAAACAAAAGCCCAGGCCAGATGGCTTCCCAGGGGAATTCTATCAGACATTTCAAGAAGAATTAATACCTATTCTCCTGAAACTGTTCCAAAAAATAGAAATGGAAGGAAAACTCCCAAACTCATTTTATGAGGCCACCATTACCTTGATCCCCAAACCAGACAAAGACCCCATCAAAAAGGAGAATTACAGACCAATATCCTTGATGAACAGGGATGCAAAAATTCTCACCAAAATACTAGCCAATAGGATCCAACAGTACATTAAAAGGATTATTCACCTTGACCAAGTGAGATTTATCCCTGGGCTGCAAGGTTGGTTCAACATCCGCAAATCAATCAATGTGATACAATACATTAACAAAAGAAAGAACGAAAACCATATGGTCCTCTCAATAGATGCAGAAAAAGCATTTGACAAAGTACAGCATCCTTTCTTGATCAAAACTCTTCAGAGTATAGGGATAGAGGGTACATACCTCATTGTCATAAAAGCCATCCATGAAAAACCTACAGCCAATATCATTCTCAATGGGGAAAAGCTGAGAGCTTTCCCCTAAGATCAGGAACGCGGCAGGGATGTCCACTATCACCACTGTTATTCAACATAGTATTAGAAGTCCTAGCCACAGCAATCACACAACAAAAAGAAATCATAGGCATCCAAATCGGCAAAGAGGAAGTCAAACTCTCACTCTTTGCCGATGATATGATACTGTATGTGGAAAACCCAAAAGACTCCCCCCCAAAACTGCTAGAACTCATACAGGAATTCAGTAAAGTGGCAGGATATCAAATCAATGCTCAGAAATCAGTGGCATTCCTACACCAACAACAAGACTGAAGGGAGAGAAATTAAGGAGTCGATCCAATTTACAATTGTACCCAAAACCATAAGATACCTAGGAATAAATCTAACCAAAGAGGCAAAGGATCTGTACTCAGAAAACTATAAAATACTCATGAAAGAAATTGAGGAAGACACAAAGAAATGGAAAAACGTTCCATGCTCATGGATTGGAAGAACCAACATTGTGAAGATGTCAATGCTACCTACAGCAATCTACACATTCAATGCAATCCCCATCAAATACCACCCACTTATTTCAAAGAAATGGAACGAATAATCCTAAAATTTCTTTGGAACCAGAAGAGACCCCGAATAGCAGAGGAATGTTGAAAAAGAAAAGCAAAGCTGGCAGCATCACAATTCCAGACTTCCAGCTCTATTACAAAGCTGTCATCATCAAGACAGTATGGTACTGGCACAAAAACAGACACATAGATCAATGGAACAGAACAGAGAGCCCAGAAATGGACCTCAACTCTATGGTCAACTAACCTTTGACAAAGTAGGAAAGGACGTCCAATGGAAAAAAGACAGTCTCTTCAACAAATGGTGTTGGGAAAATTGGATAGCCACATGCAGAAGAATGAAACTGGACCATTTCCTTACACCACACACAAAAATAGATTCCAAATGGTTGAAAGACCTAAATTTGAGACAGGAGTCCATGAAAATCCTAAAGGAGAACACAGGCAGCAACCTCTTCGACCTCAGCCGCAGCAACTTCTTCCTAGAAACATCGCCAATGGCAAGGGAAGCAAGGGCAAAAATGAACTATTGGGATTTCATCAAGATAAAAAGCTTTTGCACAGCAAAAGAAACAGTCCACAAAACCAAAAGACAACCGACAGAATGGGAGAAAATTTTTGCAAATGACATATCAGATAAAGGGCTAGTATCCAAAATCTATAAAGAACTTATCAAACTCAACACCCAAAGAACAAATAATCCAATCAAGAAATGGGCAGAAGACATGAACAGACATTTTTCCAAAGAAGACATCCAAATGGGCAACAGACACATGAAAAAGTGCTCAACACCGCTCGGCATCAGGGAAATCCAAATCCAAACCTCAATGAGATACCACCTCACACCAGTCAGAATGGCTAAAATTAACAAGTCAGGAAATAACAGATGTTGGCAGCAATGTGGAGAAAGGGGAGCCCTCCTACACTGTTGGTGGGAATGCAAGCTGGTGCAACCCCTCTGGAAAACAGTATGGAGGTTCCTCAAACAGTTGAAAATAGAGCTACTGTACGATCCAGCAATTGCACTACTGGGTATTTACCACAAAGATACAAATGTAGGGATCCAAAGGGGTACGTGCACCCCAATGTTTATAGCAGCAATGTCCACATTAGCCAAACTGTGGAAAGGGTCAAGATGTGCATGGACAGATGAATGGATAAAGAAGAAGTGGTATATATACACAATGGAATATTATGCAGCCATCAAAAGGAATGAGATCTTGCCATTTGCACCGACGTGGATGGAACTGGAGGGTGTTATGCTGAGTGAAATAAGTCAATCAGAGAAAGACATGTATCATATGACCTCACTGATATGAGGCATTCTTAATCTCAGGAAACAAACTGAGGGTTGCTGGAGTGGTGGGGGGTGGGAGGGATGGGGCGGCTGGGTGATAGACATTGGGGAGTGTATGTGCTATGGTGAGTGCTGTGAATTGTGCAAGACTGTTGAATCACAGATCTGTACCTCTGAAACAAATAATGCAATATATGTTAAGAAAAAAAAAAGAAGAAGAAGATAGCAGGAGGGGGAGAATGAAGGGGAGTAAATCGGAGGGGGAGATGAACCATGAGAGACGATGGACTCTGAAAAACAAACTGAGGGTTCTAGAGGGGAGGGGGGTGGGGCGATGGGTTAGCCTGGTGATGGGTATTAAAGAGGGCATGTTCTGTGTGGAGCACTGGGTGTTATGCACAAACAATGAATCATGGAACACTACATCAAAATCTAATGATGTAATGTATGGTGATTAACATAACAATAAAAAAGACATCAGTAGCAAAAAAGATAAATAAAAACAACTCTATGTTTAGAAATTAAATACATTTCTAAATAAAAAAAGACTATCATATAATTCAGGAATTCTATTTCTGGGAAATAAGGAAAAAAACTTTATTGAAGGAAATAAAATCACTATCTTGAAAAAAATATCTGTACCTTCATATTCACTGCAGCATTATTTACAACAGTCAAGACATGGGAACAACCTACGTGTCCACTGATGAAGATGAATGGATACAGAAATTTTACATATAAATATTTATATAAACATACATAATTATATTATATATCAGATACAAATTGATATAAAATTACATATATATATATATATATATCCAGCCATTTGCAATAACATGGATGGACCTTAAGAATATTATGCTAAGTGAAATAAGTCAGATAGAGAAAGACTAATACTGCATGATCTCACTTATATGTAGAATCTAAAAATACACAAGCTCATAGATACAGAAAACAGATTTGTGATGGCTAGAGCTGGGGGTAGGGTGGGGGTTGGAGGAATGGGTGAAGGTAGGTAAAATGGGTGAAAGTGATCAAAATGTACTTCCAGTGGTAAGATAAATAAGTTCTGGGGATGGAATGTACAGCATGGTGACTAAAGTTACTGTATCATATATTTGAAAGTTGCTAAGAGAGTAAATCTTAAAACAAGAAAAGAAAATTGAAATGTATGTGAGGTGATGGATGTTAACTAACATTATTGTGGTAATCATTTTTTTTTAAAGATTTTATTTATTTATTTAATAGAGAGAGCGAGAGAGCACAAACAGGGGCAACAGTAGAGGGAGAGGGAGAAGCAGGCTCCCCACCAAGCAGGGAGCTCGATGCGGGGCTCGATCCCAGGACCCTGGGATCATGACCTGAGCCGAAGGCAGACGCTTAACCATCTGAGCCACCCAGGCGCCCCTATTGTGGTAATCATTTAAAATATATACATATATGAAATCATCATGTCATGCATCTAGAATTAATACAATGTTATATGTCATTATATCTTAATAAAACTGAGGGAGGGAAACTGCTCCTTTGCTGTAGTTTTGTGATATTTGTGAACAAAAGCCATGTTGGCTTTCAGAGCTAGCTGCTTTGGGTCCCCATTCCTCAGAGGGAGTCTTAAAAGTTGGGGTGCTTGATGTGTGATCCAAACACTGTGCTCCTCAAGAAATTGGGAATTGGAAGTTCCCTCCCAACTGAATGCTGCTGTGCCGGGGGGAGGTTTATGGTGGGAGCATGTCTCAGCCTTCCTATTCATTTTGGTGTGGTAATTTTATCATGTAGGAGTCACTCAGCTAGTTTCTGGATTTCTCTCAGAGGGTATTGCTGCTTGTGTAGCTATATATTCAGTGCATGCACGGGAAGAGGGAGGTTCAGAAGCCTTCTATATTGCCAGGTTGGTTCCTCTCCACAGTACTTTTAGATCCATATTTTAGAGTAGTGATTCCCCAACCTGGAGGGAAGAGTGAGCCTTAGGGCACAGAGATAGCAGGAATGTGGTGGGAGAGGTAAAGGGGCAGTCAGGCAGTATTACCTCAGAAGCATTTCTAATGTAAACATGACAGGGTTCCATCTTTAATTGGCTAAATCTATTATTTGAAGGGGAAGGCAATAGGGGGGAAATGGAGGGATGCATTTTGACAAGAGCTCTCTAGATAGGATGCCGATGTGCTCCTCAGTTTAGCTGAGAATCCTAAAAGAGATACAAGAATGAAATTTATCTTAAAAAAAAAACAAGATTATAAAACAAAAACAAGCAGAAGTGAAAAATAAGCAGATACATATGAAAAAGAACCATTTAGTCAAAGAGAGAATTAATGAATTCTTAAAAACAGAATAGAATCAACAGTTAAACAATATTTAAAGAGAAAACAGCTGAGATGTTCCCAGAGACATTAGTTCTTACATTCAAGTTATATAAAGTTCCTAGCAGGATAAGTAAAAATAAATCCATACTTGACATGAAATCTTGGGTTAAAATCTAGACTCTCCTACTAAATGTGTCATATTTCAAGTTACTTTATTTCTCTAAGTGCGAATTTTTTTATTAAAGTAGTGATGGGATCTGCCTTTGGCAAATTTTAAAGGATCGCAAATTCTATGACACCTTTCCTCACAAAAGCTGGGGTCTATGTCCCCTACTCTTGAATCTGTGTGGCCTTGTGACTGCTTCAGGCAGTGGAGTTTGGCGGGATCAGTGCTTTGTGATTCCTGAGGCTTTTTTTTTTTTTTTTAAAGATTTTATTTATTTATTTGAGAGAGAGAGAATGAGAGAGAGAGCACATGAGGGGGGGAGGGTCAGAGGGAGAAGCAGACTTGCGGGACTCGATCCAGGGACTCCAGGATCATGACCTGAGCCAAAGGCAGTTGCTTAACCAGCTGAGCCACCCAGGCGCCCCCTGAGGCTGTCTTAAAAAGTCTTGCAGCTTCTGTCTGGTGCTCTTGGAATAGCTGCTCCCCCTTTTGGGATGCTACCTCTCAGAACCCAGCTGCTGTGCTCTGAGGAGCACACATCACATAAGGAGCTATGTATAAGTGCTCCAGTCAAGTCTCAGCTGAACCCAGCTTTTATGTCATCCTAGGTCAGACAGACATGTGGGTGAAGAAATGTTTCGTGGATTTTGGTTCCCAGCTGTTAAAGCAATGTCCAGCTGAGGCCTCGGGCATTGTGAAAAGCACCTACTCATGCTGTGTCTGTTGGAATTCCCAATTCAGAATTCGTGCACATAACAACACTGTTGTTTGATGCCACTGTTTGGGATAGTTTGTTATGAAGCAGTAGATAACCAGGGAACTACACTGCAGAGCTGTTGCAAAGGGACTGAATGACACAATGTATATGACTACCCGGCACACAGTTTCATTAAATTCATATTGGTTTCAAGGTACAGGAGGGACATCTACACAGATGTTTCGAATTGTAACAGTATTAGTAGTAGATCCCATGCACATTTCCCAGCACATCTGATGTGCCCAGTACTGTTCTCAGTGCTTTACATATACTTAACTCATATAGTCCTCAGAATAATTCCACAAGGAAAGCCATTAGTGATGCCATGTCACCGAGGAGGACACAGAGTGCCGCAGAGAGGCTAAGTCTCTTGTACCATTTCCACGGGCAGCAAGTTGATGGACTGGGTTTCGAACTCAGGCAGTTTGATTGCAGGGCCCCTGCTCTTAGCCACACTGTCCCGTGAAAGAGTGAGCTGGGCTGGAATTGGTCACTTGGGAACCGTGGACCATAAGCCTTGGAAGTAGATTGTCTCAGGAGTGGGTATACAGTGATAAGAGAGCTAAGTGTGGGCCTTGAGAAATCCTACTAGCAAAGGGAAGGGCCGAGAAGACAGAGCAAGAGTGCTCCAAGAGGGGAAAAGGGTGCATGGCAGGAGTCCAAGGAGGGAGCAGAATTGGAAAGGAATTTGGAAGCGTGTCCATCCTTCTCCTACGGGGGCCCAGGCTTCTGGGGGCGGGGAGAAGTGCAATACCCCCCCCCCCAGGAGTTTGACTTGGATGCTAAGCATAGACCCGAGTGTAACTATAACTAAGCCCATAGCAAAAACATGAAAACTCTGCTGACGTATCCAATTAACATCTCTTCTCATTAAAGGCTAAGATCCCTTTTCCCAGGAGAGCTTCCAAGTTTATTTGAACAAGGAGAGATCTAATTGTTTCTAAAAAGTATAATCTTTCTGGTTAAAGCCCAAGACATGCCAGACACAGAAAAGCCAATTTGCTCACCCCTTTATCCCTTCAGAGCGATGACCCTAGAAAATCTCTCTCTAAACACACCATGAGCCACACTGACAAGTTTACCACTCTGAGCCTCCACTTTGCTTATTCTCACGCAGACTACCTCCAAAATTAGTCCCCCAAACTGGGTCGTGTGGTTGGAAGTAAAAGAATGGTATTCCCTTTTTATGTATATTATTAAGGATCGTGTCTGTGACCTGATTCCTTCATCTATAAAAGGGAGAGAATTCAGTGATGATGAGCTCTAAATGGGGGGTGAGGTTCTGAAGGGAATTTTGGCTGAGGACAGGAGAGTAGGACTTGCAACCCTGTGTTTGGGAGACAAAATTTACCAGTTTTGGGTGAGATTTCTGGGTTGGGGACTGCCAGGGTTTAGATGCAGGCAGGGTATCATTTTAAAATGGAAAATGTATTTTAAAATGAAAGTAGGCCAAACCTCCTCATTGCTTGTATGTTTTCTCTGTAAATATTGCCATCTCGAACACTGATCATTCGGTTTAAATATGCTCTTCGAGGTCAATGACATGACAACACCGTGGTCTCAGACCTTTCCCCTAGGACCGTCCTTTCCTCCCAGTCTCCTCAAAATCCTTAAACTCCCAGGCTTTTCGGTCTCCCTGAACAGCTCATTTGCTATCACAGGAAAGTAGACTTTTGCTTACAGGCTGCCAGGGCAAAAGAAATATTTAGATCCCCTTTCAAGACATGAGCTCAAATTTGCTCTGAGAGTTGTTGCTTTTGCTCTCTTGCACTCCATGACCTGCATGAGGCTGCACTCAAAGTGTTTTCAAGATCCTGGTGTTGGGGGGTAAGGTTGAGGGATGTTGCAGTGATCAGCACCATGAGTTTTTATCCCTGTGTGAGCAAGTTTTTTCACCTCTCTGGGCCTTGATTTCCTCATCAACAAAACAAGATATTAGCATTGACCTCATAGGGCCTTTGTAAGGATTTCACCTAATGGAAATCAACAGTCCCACACAATGCCTGGCAAAGAGAGGGTGCTCCATCAATCGTAGCAATCTCCAAATTCCTATTGTCTGCCTTGGTCCACTCTCCTTGTCTATGTCTTCCTTTCTCTTATCTCCTTCCTCCTGACATCAAAGGACAGATTCCTCATCATTCCTCCTCCAAACAAATGAGCTATGCGTGGGTAAGTAGAGCAGCCCCCTGAGAGAGTAAAATGGGGAGCTTTAAGCAGTCCTTCTCATGACATCCCTAAAGTGGCCCCAGCTAAACTCTGTCCCAGGCAGAGGAGGTGGAGAGATTCTGTGAATGAGTGTGTGCTCTCACTATACACCTGAAGGGGGTCTCTCACGAGTGTCCCATTTCTGTGATACACAGTTCCTATGCTGTTGAAACAGGCCCTAATTATACCCACCTGCCTTTTAACTCCAGAGTAGCTCAGTGAATTTGGAGGCCCCCCTTTCCATATTTGCCTTCATGGACTCAAGTTCACCAAGTGAGCATAGCTCACACTAGGGAAGCTGCTGTGGGTTCGCCATGTGGCTCATCAGTATGTCTTCACATGGCTGGCCACAAAGACACAGAATCAAGAGGCAGGTTGCTAGCATTTCTTTTTCATTTGTCTAATGAATCAAGAATAGGTGTACTGGCCCAGCCCCCAGAGGATCCCACATGGGGAAACAACAGCTCCCAGATGGGCAGAGCTCTGAAAACCCATGGTAGGTCTTTAATCAGTTTGGTCTATCCTAAGGTGACTTTAAAACTCTTGTTCTTTTTCTATCACAGGAGTGGTGATTAGGAACATGTGTTTGGAAATCTGAAGACTACTTCCCACAGTTTTGAATTAAGAAAATTAGAAAACTATGGGTACCATGGATTCTTCCGTTGGGATGGTTACAACCCCACCCAGCAATTTCTGAAATCCAGTGATATGATATTTGATATTTGATACTAGTTTTCACTTTCAACATTATAGCTGAGTCAGTTAAAAATGTTTATATTTACTCTAAGCATTATATCTTCTACAGAGTTTGCTCTCTAGGTAAATTCCATTTTATCTAAATGTCTTAGGCACTGGTATAGTCAGCCTCCGATATACCAATGCATTGATTTTTCTGTTCAAGTTCTCTTTTTTGTTTTTAATTTTCATGTAGGACTAACTTCCTCAAAGACCTTTCTTTTATTCAGTTCATTGTACTTGAGATTTAACACAGAGTAAAAAAATACTGATTTTTGGATATCAAGAAGTGTAACTGACAATAGTGTAACTTTCAGCATAACATCATTCATTCTCACAAAAAGGAAAGTGCTCCTCACGTGCGAGGGTATCATACATTCAAGTCAAGGAAGCATGAAATTTGAGCTGTGCTGACCAATTTCACAAGATCCTCTGGTGACCAAAAGTAAGCATACGCAAGACATCCAGCTGGACCAAGGGTGCAGGAAGGCAACCAAGGCAACAGGCCCATGGGGGATCAAACTCGGCACCCCTCAAACATTATGGGCTCACACACTGAGCATGTGTGTCCTTGCCCCAGAGCAAAGTTTTAGGTGGTTTCTTCTCTATACATGCTCTGTGTCTAACCCCAAGTCATGTTTTCTGCTGAGCTGTATTTCCTCTTCGGCAGTTTGTAAGTCAGTTCTAAACGCAGGTGCTCCCTGCTCTCGCTCACCCTGGCCTGATCTAGGAGCAAATTGCCTTGGTTCCATTTGCCCGCCACGAGTGCTCCAGGGGAGTGAGCCCTGCTGGGCATTCTGCCTGCACAAGACCAGAACATGGCATTTGAAGAGGATCTTCTGCTACTGCTCAGGAAAACAACATTTCCAGCCTTGTAAAGCCAGCTTCTGCCCTATTTTCAGTCCAACTGGCCAGAAAAGAAAGCCATATAATCATGGAATTAAAATTCTAGAATCACTGTACTGTTGGAACCCCATATAATCCTGATTATTTAATCTAACTTCTGTTTCTAGATGATTGGACACTGAGGTACAGCAGCCCTGAAAAGATGAGGTTCTATCTTATTTTAAAAGACTCCCATATGAAAGAGATATGGGAAAATCTTTCTACTTTCCCCTCAATTATACTGGGAATCTTAAACTGCTCTAAAAAAAAAAAAAAAAAGTCTTACACACACCCACACACCCACACACACACGCTAGGTGACCAGTGTGGTGGCTAGAATGGAGGGAATAAAAGAAACCTCCTAGACAATAAAGCCAAAGAAGCAATATGGCAGGGGGTGGGGTGGGGGCGGGGGGAAGAGGGCCCTTAGAATAGGAGTTTCCTTGTTTGCCATGTGACAGATAAATTTTATGTTTGCTGGGCTGAACCTTAGTCTCCTCTTTATCTAACTTTGACTCATGTATCAGATCTCAGTATAAACATAAATTCCTAAGGGATCCTCCTGCCCCATGTAGATTAATACCCAAGTGATACACCCACTGTGTCCTGTACTCCTTCACAACACTTAACATGAATAAAATAAAATACTTTGGAGACTGTTTGCTTAATGCCTGTCTTCCCCCAAGTACAGATGAGCTCCAAAAGGCCAGAGCTGTGTCTCTCATGTTTTTCCCTGCATCCCAATGCCTAGTGCCTGGCACCTCTTAGGCACTGAAAAAGTCCTTGTTGAAAGACCACTGTGTCCAGCAGACAGCAGAGGAAGAAAATATGTCTACTAGCTATGCCTTCAGCTGGTCTCTATGCTAGGATATTAGCAATTAGCTCCTCTGTTCCTTATCTCAGGGAGATACCAGGCCCTAAATAGGTACATAAGTAAAAACAGTACTTACTTCTTGTCACAAAATGTCCTCCCTATGTGAGTGGCTCCTTCTCAGGCTACGCTTCTCAGACAAAGGATGCCTCTGCAGTTGTCCACATCCCACAGAAAAGAGAAGCCCAGTGTGTGGTAACCACTTCAGGGATGCTGGAGATCCAGACACCATAGGAAGAAGTAGCCATTTTAGATCAGTTTGTTGGCCCAATTCCAGCTTTCATAAACCAAGATATGCCCAAAAGCCTTTCTCTGATTAAACTCTGCCTGATGCAGTGTTTGACAACAGTGACTGGAAATCCTTACAGTTCAAGAACCTCTAATTATAGAGTCCTTAGATCAAAGACACGCCCTATTGGTATTTCTTTTCTTCTTCTTCTTTTTTTTTTTTTTTTTTAGCATTTCTAGAGCCACATCTAGAAAACCAAGTTTCTTGTGTTATTCTGAACCACATATATTTGAGAACAATTTGAGGAATGTCTTGTTAAAGCCTGACAGAGACAGATTTGTGATATATAGTCTCCTTTTCTGCACTGGTTGTTTCAAAAATCTGAGTAAGGTGTTTTAGATTTAGCAGTTAATTGCTACAATAACATTTAATATGATGATTCTACAAATTGCAGTAACTGTGGAATCTTGTTTGTTTCCATGCTCAGAAACACAGTCTGCATTCTGAAGTATACTTTACAATTTATTCAAAAGGTTTTTTGATTTGATTTGATTTCTGTCCTGGAAGTTTTGCAAAGGACTTCTGGCCAAGAATGATTTCGACCATGACATTTTCAGCCTGGAAAGACTGTAGTTGCTCTTCTTGAGGATGAAAAGTAACCTTGTTCCCTGTTCAGAGGGATTTAGGAGATGATTAAAAATTCACCAGGCTTTCTAACATCCCTTTTACTCTGTATTTCAGAGTGAGCAAATTCACATCATTCCATAAGATAAAGAAACTCATCGTTGATGTGAAAAATTATTGCCATCCTAATATTTTCTGCCATATTCCCTTTTCCATGGAGCCCTCCAAGGGCAGGCATGGAGGTTGTGGATTCACAGTATGAAAAAGGGGTCCAGCCACATGGAAACCTGTGACATCTCCCAGCCACAAAAAGAACAAAGAAAATTTCAGTCCCATACACATTTAAGTTTGTTTGACTCCTAGAAAAAAAAAAAAAAAGATTCCTATCCTCCATGGCTCTGGAAGTGCTGTGTGTGTCTCTGCTTTGATATGACTATAGTCTTATCTCTTCTGAAAACCTGGAAAACAAGTCTCACTTATTCTGAACAGGATGGAAAGAAGAGAGGGGCAGGAGGTACCTTTCACGGAATAATGAAAAGGGCACAGAAATCTATCCAGCCAAGTCCCGCTGGAAGAACAGACCCTCCATCTATTCGGAACACGTTATTTTCTGTATGCTCCAAATAAGTGTATTTGATGCACATGGGAGGTAAGTGTGAGGGGGGGTGGAGAGTGGATGGGAGAGGAATTCAATGCAATTTACTAGCTCTGCTGGGCTGATTATGAGCAGAGAGATTCTCCCAGTGGGGGCTCTTCCATTTCTGGGTCGGACATACTTTGAAATATACATATCAAAAGCATCACAAATTCCTTGTAGCAAACCTTACAGCAAAAAATTCTCCCTTAAATTGAAGCTTTTCACCTCTGACCCCAGAAACCGTTAACTCCCTCGCTGCTGCCAGCATGTAATGGAGAATTCTGTCCACCCTGGTTCCATGAGGGATAACAGATATCACCCGCCCTCAGCCCTGGCTTCTCCCAAGGAGACATTATTCAGACTTTTCCCTTACTTCTCGTAAAGAACCCATAAAGATGCCTTGACCACACAACAAAGAGATGTTCAAAAGCCAAGAAAATGATACTAAAACTACATCTCTGTGCTTTTTTTCTTTCTCTGCAGTTTTTCAAGCCTCTTCTCAATGCCCATTCCCCTGAGCTGTTTTCCTGAATTATCTCAAGTAAGAACGCTTTGTCCTGGCTTTGAACATTTTTCATCAAAAAGAGAACATTTTCAAAAAAAAGAGAGTAGTAAATATTCTCCTAGGCACAAGATAATGCATTTTTGAAAAGTGAAAGACACACCAGGTTTTAACATATGAGTTGGCTCCATATTGGGAATTCGTCTCTAAGAAAGTTGTCCAAGAGACCATAGCTGTGTTTCCACACCGGCAGTGCCACAGTCTGCCCAACAGCGTTTAAGAAAAGGGGTAGGACAGTATTCCTAGCCCTGGAAATCCACAGTGGAGACCATTCTGGTGAAAAATTGCGTTTGCTTTGCTTTTCAGGGAGCCAAAGAATGTGATTAGGACTTCAACAATTTAAGTTTTATAGTTTTGACAGTGTGTAGATATATATCTAAATATAACTGGCACTCACATATATATTATGTATGTAATATACAGAGGGTTGTTATATTCTATCTACACTGGGTTTTTGTGTAATCTTTGATTAATTAATTAATTTCCTTTTTTGTGTCACATATCCAGAAAATGAAGGGTGTCCATAAATGCATTAAAGGGAAACTTGGTACACAACAGAAGTTGCTCCCTGTGTCAGGCCCTGTGACAACAGTACATAGACATGGGGGCATCAAACCGAAGATCTGAAGAGAACCTTAGCCCCTCTCCACTTCTATGTTCTAGGGGTAATTTGTTTAACCTCTGTCAGCCTCAGTTTATTTATTTACAAAATACAGCAAATAATTCTGCCTAGATCATAGGATAGTTACAAAGATTGGAAATAATATAGCTAAAATACCCGACTTAGTGGCTGCCACATGTGGGCTCACTAA
This sequence comes from Eumetopias jubatus, assembly GCF_037043125.1. Lineage (NCBI taxonomy): Eukaryota > Metazoa > Chordata > Mammalia > Carnivora > Otariidae > Eumetopias > Eumetopias jubatus. The sequence goes on from NW_028274809.1 coordinate 126,419,526, forward strand.
AAGAGTAGTTTGACTTAATACTGATGATCATCAGCGCTCAACGTGAGTAATGCCAAGAGTGAGCATGCAGTTCTGGTGCATAAAAATATGCTTGTACGTGAGTGATACTGTGAGGGCCACAGCTTGTGAGCAGCTTATCCAAACTCTGACCTTCTGTGTCCTTGACGTACGGGAGGATGACTGCCCATCATAGGAGCACACATTGGTCCCACCACAGCTGGGACACACACTGTGGCTGGCAAGTGGTAGCGTGCTCATTGAAAGCAGAAACCAGTTGAGGTACCTGCCGGTTTGCAAGCTCAGAGAAAGACCTATTGGTCCCTGGGTAGTCTTAACCTAGGCCTCCAAGACTCCGGTCCAAAAACACATTCTTAACCATGTGATTTCTCAAGAGGGACGCCTTCATCACTTCCGAGAAGTAATTGATTTTACATGCCCAGGCACTTGACAAATGCTCCCAATTTCCCATCACAAATTTCTCCATCATGCATAAGGCACCTACACAAGTTGTCCCTCGATATTACACTGGCCATCCAACTAGCTGGAGATGCCGTCTAAACTCAAATAACAATTCTGGATAAGCACCAGGATCTGAGTGTCCTATGGGGATAAATCATCCTGACTGTCACCTTTAGTCTTACTGAGAATGGAATGGAGATATAAATCAACCAATGAGTCAGTTGATCAATCCATAATACCCGTCAGAGCTGGGGTTAGATGCACCAGGAACATCACCTTACACAGAGCCAGCTAAGGAGTGTGAGCAGTTCTTACTCATTCCACATCCTCTCAGTCTTGACCCAGTACTTAGCAAAGGGCTTCAAATTGCTCCCCACTCCACAACCTGCAGGTCCTATAATCATCTACCCAACTGACCCTCTAAGGCTTTAGCTAAACCACAGCTTTCTTATCTAGGGCTGTGATATCCATCCTAACTTTTTCAGACCTTTCTAGGTCATGGATTCCATATATCATTCTCTCAATCACTGGTTAGAGTCTGACTGTGAACACACTGGTGCTCCAGAACCACAACATAATAGTTATTTTACTGTCCACAGTCTCTGTGCCTTATGTACTAAATTAGAATTCTTAATGCTTCTTGAAATAATATCTACTCTTTGGATATGATCTTGTCCTGAGCTTCAACTCTGCCTTACAGAGGCCATCTATTGCAGGTGGGTTTATTCTCCCAATGCATGCACCTGACTTCAGTGAACAGGGCCTTTCCTGACCTCAGCTCACTAAGCCTTTCCATTGGCCTTTGGTCTCTGCCTGTCCCCCATAGGTCTGAGTCTGTCTTATTATGATACTGGGTGAGTTACCCACCTCTCTAACCAGCTGTAGATAAAAATTCTAATCAGATCATCATCACTTATACAAGGTTCTGCTTACAAATTCAGGTAGCTTTCTCTAAATACCAGAACTTCACATCTTCATTGACAATAAGTTAAGTCTCCATCACCAAAAGCTTCCCTAACACAGTTTGCATATCCCTCTCACTGCTTTTCTTCTTCACTGTATCATCATTTGTAAGTCATTCTCCTTAGAGTGGCAGCTCCCAGAATGCAGGGCAGGGTCTAAGTCATCTTTCCAGCTCCAGCTGAAACACACAGTAGGTACTCAATAGATGTTCATTGAACAAATGCACGAATAAGGTGCCTTTCAGATCTCAAATTCTGTAATTCTGAAATCTATCTAATGACTCCTCTTAATTCTGAAGTCAATAAAATGCCAGTTGGTAGAGTCAAGGATTATATATACTTTGTCTCTTTATTCCTACTGCTTTTTCCATGACAGTGAGTGGTTGCTCTGTCTCTGTTTTATTAATTTTAACAACTAAAACAAAATAGATGCAGCTGCCATTTATTGAACACTTGCTTTTAGCCCTGTACCATGCTGAGGACTTCCACACATCCACTCAGTTAATCCTCCTCCACGTCCTATATTATCTCCTTTTTAAGCCCTAGAAAACAGTGATGTTTGCTTTCTACCCATGCTGAGAATCAAAACCTTTTGGGTGAGGGAGAAACGTTCCCTTTCTCCAGGAGTCCTTGTGTAGGACTTCTTTTTCAGTTGCTATTTGGGGCAGGGCTCAATCCCTGAGCACTCAAAACTTAATACTGTTCTCTCTTTCCATACCAGAAGCAAAGCAGAATTGAGAGATGCAACCAAGATAGGGAACTGGCGTTCTAATTTACTGCAGATAAAGATAGGAATTCTGATCTTACTGTCTCTCAGGCCATGCGGCAACCTTCAGTAGTCACCAGCTACAGTCAAAATTCGAATTAGATCATCATTACTTGTATAATGTTTGGCATACAAACTGCAATGACCAAGAGTTGCTAAAACCCTGTCCCCACCCCATCACCACATACCTCATCACCAGTTGACATTCAAAATCCATTAGTAGCATTATGCTTCTTCATTCTCCCCTCTACTTTCATTTTCTGATTAAAGGAAGCCAAAACACTGATGTACTCCATTCCAAATATGATGCAGAAGCCAATCTAATGAATTTATCCATGTATGTGGACATGTTTTCTTACCTATGGAAAGCAATAGGCTAAAACATATTCATGCAAACACATTGCAGTTGTCTTTCATTTGGAGTAAAAATTTGGCACAGCATACAGAAGCTATGTTAAAAGAATTAAATGTGATAAATAACTTGAATGAAAGAAAAATGCCTATTGTTAATAAAACTAGAAAGGAGACAGGCTCAAAGTGGAGTGAGATTTCTATTCTCTCTGCAACATGGCTACATTTTAAACAAGATAATGCCCTTTCTTCCCCTTCAGTAAACAGCTATCAGTTCATGAGTCACTCTGTAAGCATTCAACAGCTGGGCTCATAAATACCATACACCATCTGTTGCCCAAATTTATGAAATTCTGCCAACATCACTTCAGGATTAAAAACTTCAACCTTTTCCTTTTCCTCCCTTGGAACAAAACTAAAAAGGTAAGATGCGGGCATAGACTTGTAGAATTTTATAACAGGGACAAGAACAAACTAAGACATCCTTGTGATAATTTATTCTCAACAGTTGTATTAATAACTTTTTTCTGGTTAAGTAACAATGATTATGCTTTTCCAAAGGAAAAACTCAACAAATCTTTTTTAGCCCGTTTAACCAAAATTATTTTTTATCTGAGGCAACGCCAGACGATTCACTTAGAATTACCAAGATTTTATACATGTGTGTGTTTATAACTGTGTTATATATTATATATGTGTATCACATGTAACTACATGTTATATATTTTATATATGTGTGTGTGTGTATGTATACACATACAACAGTGTGTATATGTAACAGTAGTTAATATCTGTGAGATTCTATATTTTTAATAAAAATATCCATGACTAAAAAAAATATATCCATGATTTTATATGCAACTAATTCAGTCTTTGATTTGGTATGAATGTGATTTTTATGGCAAAAATAAAATAAAATAAAATAAAATAAAATAAAATAAAATAAAATCACAGCAGAAACCAACTTTATTTGCTCCCTGCTTGAGTATTTTGCCTTGAGTTGTCCATCCAACTAGCTAGTTGCCTTGACTGATTTTCTTGGTTTTGGGAATTCAACTTGATTTGAAACATGATCTTATGTAAAGTCCATGGAGCGACCCGCTACAGGTCATGTGCTTGGAAAGCACTGCCCAATTTCCCTGGTACTTGGAAGGATGACTCTTTCTTCTCATACTTCGCATACATCAGGTTAAGTCCAACTGAGGAACACAGAATATGAAAACAGAGCATTCTGAAAAAAAAATCAATGTAAAGATTCTGCAACCTGTAAGGAACCGGATCACATCTATTTTGCAATTCGTCTGCCCCACTTCTCAGCCACTTAAACTGGACTCTTGGTCACAGTTTAAAAAAATAACTGCTTTATTATAATTCACATAAAAAACTCACCATTTTAAGGTGAACCCCTGAGTGGTTTTTCATATATTAACAGTTATATGTTCATCATCACTAATTTTAGAATGTTTTATCACACCAGTGAACATTATTCCATACATAATTTGCTTCTCCTCAGCCACTGGCAATGGCTAATATACTTTCTGTCTCTGTGAATTTGCCTATTCTTGAAATTTCATATATATGGAATTACGCGGTATGTTGTCTTTCGTGTTCGCTCCTTTGACTTAGCGTAATGTTTTCAAGGTCCATCTATATTGCAGTATGTGTCAGTACTTCACATTATTTTTATGGCCAGATACAATTCCACTGTAGGGTGGTCCTATATTTTGTTTTTCCAGTCATCAGCTGATGATTATTTGGGTCATTTCCAGTTTCTGACCTTATGAACAATGATGCTATGAACATTCAAATACAAGGTTCTGTGTGGATATATGTTTTAAATTCTCTTGAATATTTACTGAGGAATAGAGTTGCTGGGTCATATGGTAATTCAATGTTGAACATTTTAAGGAGCTGCAACATCGTTTTTCCGAAATAGCTGCATCCTTTCACTTCCCCACCAATGTGTGAGGGTTTCAATTTCTCCACATCCTCGCCAACACTCGCTATTGTCTATCTTTTTTATTTTAGCCGTTCTAGTGGGTGTGAAGTGGTATTTTATTATGGTTTTGATTTGCATTTTTTTTTTAGAGAGAGAGAGAGTGCATGTGCAAGCAGGGAGTGGAGCTGGACGCAGGGCTCTATCCTAATCCTGAGTTCATGACCCGAGCCGAAATCAAGAGTTGGAAGCAATTGAGCCACCCAGGCTTTGCATTTCTGTAAATGACTAATGATGTTGAGCCTCTTTTCACGGGCTTATTGGCCATTCGTGTCTCTTCTCTGGAGAAATGTCTTTTCAAATCCTTTGCCCATTTGTAAATTATGTTATTTGTAGTTTTACTGTTGAATTTAAGAGTTCTTTATATTGTTTAAATACGAGTTCTTTGTTGTATATATAATTTGCAAGTATTTTCTTCCATTCTATGGTTTATCTGTTCGCTTTCTTCACGGTTTCCTTTGAGGCAAAAAGATTTAAATTTAGATGAAGTCCAACTGATGTATCTTTTTTCTTTTGTCACTTTTGCTTTTCGTGTCATATCTAAGAAATAATTGCTTAACTCAAGGTCATAAAGATTTGCTCCTACATTTTCCTTTAAGAGTTTTACATTCAGTCCTATGGTCCATTCCTTGTTCCCTCTTATTTATTGGCTTAGCAAACGATGCACGTTGTTTTCACATTTTTCATTTTCCAAGTCGGAGTTTGCTGATCAGGACGGTCAGACACACGGGTTTAACGATACCACGTAGTTCGAGTCACTACCAATTTAGTTCTGCTTCTAGACCGTCACATAGCCTTCTGTTCCCATGAAAGAAAGCAAACCAGAAGTACAACCCCCCCAAAGAAATGTTTTTCCTTTTCACAGAACATTCTTTCAAAGAAAGCACTATACTTTTTCTCCTAGATCTTGAAAACAGTGAAATTTATATATGATTTAAAATACCACTACGGGTTCTATCTCTAGCCTACAATAGTTTAAGGGTATCTGGCCTTTAAAACATGGAGCTACAAAATTGGGGTGTTCAATATTTTCATCCTTCTGTCTCCCTAAAACTAAAACAAGAACTGTAAATACAAAGTACTGAAACATACTCATGGTATTCAAAACATCAGTCACATAGTTTCAACACCAATTAGCTGGAAAATTGGTCTCTCTTTCTTTTTTTTTTTTCATTTCTTGCTTTGCCAGAGATCTAGCGAATAAATGACTTTTTCCTGTCCTACTTTCCCGATTGAGAATAAGGACACTGATATTTATTTCTTCCTCATCTCAGGAGACTAACGCTGTGTTTGAGCAGCATTAGCATGTTTTGTCTCAGAGCCTCAAGAAAGGGACAGCATGGACAGCCCCGAATGTCGCTAGTACAGTGACGGATCTCATGGTGTGGGTGATGCACGTTCCGACCGTGAACAGCAGACTAATTTTTCCGGCGCAATAACAATATCTAAGAACACTATGCCCCAGAGAGGGGTGTTAATCAGCTTCTCTACCTTACCTTCAACACAGAATCTGCTTGGAAAAACCACAAAATCTTGTCTTTTGTGTGCATTCTGCAAATTGGCAAATCATTTTTCCATGCTATGACTCCTCTCTGCTCTATTTCTAAGGAAATGCTCTTAGCACTGCAGCTGAAAAATTCATCTTCAGAGGAAGAACTCCTTGGTGATGAATGCAAACCACAGCATAGCAAGATCTATAATTTACTGTAGGATAGGAAAAGACAATACCCTATATTACATACACATAATTACCTATTAATTTATTTACATCTTTAAACAAAGAGCTAATCCAGTGAAATGATCTATTTTCAGTCTGATTTGATTAAATAAGGAAACTAGAAGACTGGAAGACTCTCTATTTTATTGTTGTGTTTTTACATTCCTTTCCTATTTTCAAGCAGCTGAAACCATAACAGCAGAGAGATTATATCTCATGAATCAGAAAAATGAAAATATAGCTGGGTGCATGAGTGAGGGAGGTATTTATGAGTTTTATGCACTATGTCTCTTCATAACATATAAAGAAAGTGTGCTGGGTTATATACTTTAGATCTGGAAAGTCCCCTGAGTTTCTTTGGGGTAAAGTTGCTGTGAACAATACAAAACAGATTTTCTTTCTGACATCAGTTGTATCTTATAGTCATAAGCTCTATAAAAAGAACAAAAGAAGAAAACTAACAGGTAGTGTCATTTAGTTCAGGAAGATCGTTTAATGTAAAATGTGTGTGGAAAATACAGAGGGTTGTGAAGTCTGTTCTCTGCCCCATCCCTAAAAATGAGTGGGCTTGTTTTGAAAAGTACAACTCTTACAGGTAATTCTGGTCACCTGAATTCATTTTTGGTTCTAGCTCCTGAGAAATATTACTGGGATTTAATTTTTAAATCTTGGATGATTTTCAAACATCAAGTTTAATTTAGTTTCATCAACATTTACTCTATTCAGTACTTGTCTTGTATAATGTTCAAGTATCCGTTGTATTTTGGTTTTAGTCTCACTTTTGGGGGGCCTGCCACCCTTTGGTGCCATGATTCCATTTCTCTCAGATGATCTTTTATGTGTCAGAGAGAAGTGGAGTTGTATAGGTGCAAAAGGAGGAGGATTTCTTGTTCTTTCAGTCCTCTCTGGCTTCCTTTTCTGTTATCCAAGGAGCAAGCCATCAAAAATTAATGTTGAGAGATGACAAGTATCTTGGCTATTCAAGTCAGTAGCAAAAATAATAATTTTTTCATGGACTTTGTACTTTCATAAGTGTGAATTATTCATGAAGTGCCAGTTTGGGTAAAAGTCAGCTCAGTGATAGATTTGAGCCAGTACCAGAAAATTTGCTAAGGAAAACGGCAACAGAGTAGAGCCTCAACATATCGTCGGGCAGTTAAAAAGCATCTCTACTCCTTTAGTCTTGAATTCAGGTTCTTAAAGTTGGTAAGTTAAAATTTCCGTAAGAATCAATTATCTTCTAACCTGAAAGTGAACCTTGGTATTGAATTATTAAAGATGGTAGCCCCTAGGGATCTACCAAGAAAGAAGAATGGCATTTTGCCCGAGAATTAGTTCACTCTATTTTTCCATGTCTCAAGCAGGGAGACAGACAGAAATCGCAGAGCAAGCACCAAATCAGCCCTCCCAAAGTGCATTCAGCCCCACTCTCAGAAACAAGGAAAGGGGATAATCAGGGCCACAGTGGGTGTATTCCTCTGGTGGCAAGGAACAAATTGGTGACAACCATTCATACTCTCCTCCAGAGGATGCCCTCCACCTAGGATACTCTAATTTGTCTCCAAGTAGCAAACATCCTATATAGGCCTTCTTTGTCCTTGGCCCAAGCCCCCTGAAAGGAAAAGAGCCACCACAGAAAGTCACATGAACTGATTATTCCTTTGCAAGTGATATCTTCGAGATAAGCTGAATCTCATTGATCTGACTCCAATGACATAGCTTAAGTAGTCCAGAACTAAAATGATCAGCAACTGTGAAGAATGAAATTCAGTAAGCCCGTTCTAAACAAGGTTTACTGGATGGTAGAAATGAGGAAGTGCGACCGGAAACACTAAAAGGAAAGTTCAAGCAGATGAAGGAAAGGGGAGTAGCGGGAGAAAGTCAGTTCCAGGTTTTCAACTTGGAGTCACGATTGACAGACATAAAGAAACACTCTGGAAAAACCTGTACAGTTCAACAGATGAGGTGGGAGTGGGGACTGTCATCAAATGTTCCAAGATACAGGCATGTCCTGCATGAAACACACACAAACCAAGTTTAAGTCACCAAACTGGCATCTCTGCTGGTAGGGTCCCTTATCCTAACCCTTATTTTTTTTCTTCCTCTTTTTTTTTTTTTTTTCTTCTTAGTGCTTTATTTTCTCTTATTAATTTAGGAATTTTCCAAATTGTTGTATTATGACTCCAAGTCATGCCTGGGGATAAATCTCAAAGGCAGGAAAACTGGAAATAAATAAATTATTCTAATGCTTTGGTTTGTCTTTTGTGCTATTTATAGTCTCTTCTGGGAATAAAAGTAGAGGGATCCATTAAGGGACTTGGCTTTTTTCTCCCACACATCAAAGAGGTCAAAGACATGTTGGACATTACTAGAAAAGGAATATAAATTAGACATGTTTCCACCTCTGTGCAAAACCATGATCCTACATACCTGCATCTCAAGCAAAGCTCACGGAAAGCCTAGACAGGGACAGTTACAGAGAGACAACAGGGGAGAAAGCCATGTGGCAGTGAACCAAGGCAAAACGTTCTAATTTAGTCTTTCGAAGGATCTGACTGGAGTCGATACAGTCACAAATGGTGCCAATGGTGCTTTGGTGGGGAGGGGACAACATTCTTCATGCTAAAGTTGACATCAAGGAAGACCACCGGGCCAACACTCAGCCCCTCTGCATGGCTTTCAAGATCCTTTCTAATCTGGCCTCTTCCTCCCTCTCCAGACTCAACTCCTCATCTCCTGTCCCCTACTCCACACCCACTAGACAGAAGTTCCAACTGTCCCGAGCTCCAGACAGGCCACGCTCCCTCCCAGCTCCTGATAACATCATTCCTGCCATCGCAGTTACTTTGCTGTTTCCTCTAGGACACGCTCCCTGAACCCCCTAATCAGCAGAGATATTGATATTCCTTGAAATAGACCTAATTTAAGGTGTCTTCTCAGCCCACATGGGTACATGAGCTCAATTAGGCCAGTCAGATTCTCTCCTGGGAATTTGGTTTGGAACCTAGCGTAATAACCCATTTTAGTTCACACTAGAAATAAGGAGAGAGGTAAACTCAGTTCGCTTGCCAATGTGGGGCATCCATATTCTGCCATGTGAATGAAGACATGATAATAACAATAACAATAATAATAATAATAATAATAATAATAATAATAGCCAGCCTCCAGAGAATGAAAGAGATGACCAGAAAGAAACAAATGTTCAAGAGCACATGGCCTCAGGAAGATGAAGAACAAGAAGCCAGCTGTCTTTCTTCCGACAGCCTCTATATACTACCCATTTGCTCTCCTGGGAATTACCTCTACCCCTATATTAAATTATCAATTTCTGCTACCCTTAGTGGGTTTCTGTCACTTGCATCCAAATGATTCCTGACTCAAACACTCCTCCTGTGTGTGCTGATGGCACTCTGTCCTTCTTCTAGCATTGTACCTGCTGTGTCTTTGCATTTGCTTATTTACTGACCTGGAGTTTTCACTGAGCTTTGCCTCCATTGGGACAAAGATTATATGTAACAGGGTCACAACATGTGGTATGAAGTATTGAATATGTAAGAAAATAAATATTTGTTGAATGAATGAATGACTACTTTTTAAAAAAGTATTTATTTGAGAGAGCGAGAAAGAGAGAGAGCGCACAAGTGGGGGGGGCAGAGGGAGAGGGAGAAGCAGACTCCCCACTGAGCAGGGAGCCTGGTACAGGACCTGATCCCAGGACTCTGGGATCGTGACCTGAGCCAAAGGCATATGCCTAACCAACTGAGCCACCCAGGTGCCCTGAATGAATGACTTCTTACAAAACTCCTTCTGATGCTACTTGGCTTGGGTGGACTACGGAACATTCTCAATTCTCTCTCCTCTGTGGCTGTCTAAGTTTTCAAGTCATAGCCCCCATTGAACATCTGTCCAATGTTTAACAAGAGGAAAAAAGTCTTCATATAGGGAGTTGTTGTCTAAGAATTCTTAATGAATTTTTTGGAACATTAGCTTATCTCACATTAGAAATCTGTGCAGGCCAGGGCGCCTGGGTGGCTCAGTCAGTTATAGGTCTGACTCTTGATTTCAGCTCAGGTCATGACCTCAGGGTTGTGAGATCGAGCCCCATGTGGAGCTCTGTGTTGGGTATGGATGGAGCCTGGTTAAGATTCTCTCTCTGCCCCTCCACCCACCCCCTCCCTACTTGTACTCCCTCTCTCTCTCTAAAAAAAAGAAAAGAAAAAGAAAAAGAAACCACTGCAGGCTTTCAGATTTTTTCCTCAACTTAAAAATAGTAAAAATAAAGACCAGTCAGAGAGATTCTGAATGTCAGAGGGCCTCACCGGCAGCTGCTGAGGGGCCACACAGGCAGCATGAGAAAGATGCAGGCAGCCTCTGAGAGCACAGACTAGGTCCCGGCCGGCGGCCAGCACAATAATGGGGACCTCTGTCCTACAATTGCAAAGAACTGAATTTGGCCAACAACCCCAAAAGAACTTAGAACTGCTCCATCCCCTAGAGCCTCCAGAAAGGAATGTAGGCCTTGATTTAGGCCTTGTGAGCTTCTAAGCAATTGAGCCTTGCTGTTCCTGGACTTCTGACCTTCAGCACTGTAAGATAATAAATACGTATCGCTTTAGGTGGCTAAATTTGTGGTAATTTGGTACAGCAACAATAAAAGACTAACATATGCAATAACTTGGATGGCTCCCAGGGCACGTATGCTGAATGAAAAAAATCCACTCTCCAAAGGTTACGTAATGAATTGTTCCATTTATATGATATTTTTGAAATGACTAATTATAGAAATGGAAAACAGAAAAAGGTTGGGGGAGGTGGGGAGGGAGCTGGATATGATTAAATGGACAGCATGATGGATCCTTGTGGTGATAAAATTATTCTGTAACTTGACTGTAGTGGTGGTTACATGAATCTACACAAGTGATAAATACACACACACACACACACACACACACACACACACGATTGCATGTAAAACTGATGGAACCTAAATAAGGTCAGTGGATTGTATCAATATCAATATCCTGGTTGTGATATTGCAACCTAGAGTTACACCAGACATGACCACTGGGGGAAACTGGATTAAGGGTACATGGTGGTGGTGGTGGGGGGTCTCTCTGTATTTCTTCTTATAACTACATGCTAATCTACAATTATCTCAAAATAAAAGGTTAATTTAAAAAGGATTTAATAGGGGCACCTGAGTGGCTCAGTTGTTAAGCATCTGCCTTCTGCATGGGTCATGATCCCAGGGTCCTGGAATCAGGCCCTGCATTGGGCTCCTTGCTTGGCTGGAGGCCTGCTTCTCCCTCCCCCACTTCCCCTGCTTGTGTTCCCTCTCTTGCTGTGTCTCTCTCTCTCTGTCAAATAAATGAATAAAATCTTTAAAAAAAATAAACAAAATAAGATAAAATAAAATAAATAAAAAATAAAAAGGATTTAATAGATATGCATGTGTTAAAAGTAATATTTCATTATTTGCGGTTTATGTATTCAGGCTATAAAAACCATTGTCCTCACTTAATCATCATAGTGAAAGCCAAAAGATTAAGTATATTACATCATCATTGCTTTGACTTCAGAATGAATTAAAAAGTAAGGGGAAGTCCAGCCCTGCCAATGTGTTGTTCACTTGAGCTTGCATTACAAAGGCTGTCTTTCAGCAACATTTTTTTCTGCAGACATCCGTTTAGAGGACATTCGTCCATTTGCTGGCAATTTGTTTCCTTAAAACTAGATAATGGTATTCACAAATCCCCTTAAACACAATATGTCAGTTTCCTCTTGCTGCTGTAACAAATTACCACAGATTTAGTGACTTAAAACAACACAAACTTAGTATTTTTACCATTCTGGAGGTGGGAAACCTAAAACGGGTGTCACTTGGGGAAAAATGAAGGTGTTAGCACGGCTGCGTTCTTGCTGGAGGCTGTCGGGGCCTCTCTGCTTCCATGACTGTCCAAGTTTGCCGAAGGTGTGCCTGCCCTTCTGGGCCTGTTGCCCCTCTGACAATCCTATCACTCTGACCTCTGCCTTAGTTGCTACCTCGCTCCCTGTGACCCTCCTGCCTCCCTCCTCCACTTACTGTAAGGACTCTGGTGATTCCTTTGGTCTTACCCAGTTAACCCGGATAAGCTCCCCATCTCCAGATCCTTTACTTAATTACATCAGCACAGTTCCTCTTAACATGGCAGGTAATAGCCCCAGGCTCCAGAGATGAAAGCACAGACCTCTTTGGGGCGCCGTTACTCTGCCTGCCACACAGGACACACACAAAGGGCAGCCCGTTGCACTGTGTGAAATTTTGTACAGATGCGTGAGGATGCCGCTGTCACTCCTCCGTGGTGGCACTGGCACTCTGGTCAGGCTATCTCATGGACCAGGTCCCATGAGCATTTCACCTAGAGAAGGCACCAGCTTTAATTTCTGTATTAAATATCATGAAAACTTAATACCCTTTTTATTTATTTATTTTGTTTAAACTGTTATACATTCTTACATTCTCTTTCCATGCCTCACTCGATGGCTGCCCGCTCCCAGCGTTGGGGGCCCCCAGTTATGGAGGCCGCTGCTCTCAACAAGCAGTATTCAACAGCTCCTCACATCTGGGTAGCAAGGTCCAGCCACAGACTTGTTGTCACAGTGTTTCATTTCACGGAACTGTTCATTCAGTGCAAACAGCCCTGCGAGGTAGATACAGTTTCCACTTTACACCAGAGCTTTCTCCAGCCGCAGAAGCTCAGGAACTTGAGGAAGGACAAACCTACAAATTTGCTAACTGAAGAACTGCAGTCTTCCATCACAGCCCCCACAGTCCCTCCACAACACCGAGAAAGGGTTCGGGGTAAAGGAGGAGCAAGGTTTTTGGCATCCAAGGAGAGAGCATCCTCAGTCTTCGAGAGAGAACCAGCAACACTAATGGCAGTGAAAGCAGAGAGCCTTGTTCAAAATGCAGGGTCATTTCACACTGGCTACCGAAACAGCAACTGATTTCCTCATGCTCAGACGCTTTACACAACCAGGACCAAGTCCAGCAACCAAAATCACTGCGGCTCCAAGAAGTCAGAAAAGAAAAGCTGTATTGTTTGGGGCACATTTTCTTTTCTTTTGTATTTCATGGGGTCACAAAATAGCTCTAAGTTCCCCCTCCGCCCCCCCTTTATGGCTTTCTTTTGGAGAGGACATTACAAATGATAGTGATTCCATGACAGGCCTTCTTTTTTCCTAAATGGTTCAGAGAACTCCAGAGGACACAAGGCTATTTTTATTCACTGGGGCTTGGGAGTCAAAATAGAGGAAGAGCTGTGCGCTGGTGTCCTTCTGATAAAGGGAACAAATGCATTCATGAGCGGTCTTGAAAGGATGACACAAGCTAATGGAAAATCAGGGAAATGCAGATGTAATTATACAGAAAATCACAAGACATGGACTTAGAGATAATTTGGAACAGCATGACTGAGCAGCAGAGGAATATGGAAATTGGTAACTGATCAACAGTAGTAGCTTGCCCAAATTTTGAGGGGTGATTTCAAAGGTCTGATGGACAGATTACCTAAAAGGCATTTAGTGGAGCTTAGCTCTGACATTGACTTACTTTAATATTTAACTAAATGCTAATTTTGGCCTCATGCATCATTTTATACATTCAATCCATGGAGTTGGAAACACTGATCTTTGAATTATTGTGGAACAAATTAATTAGACCTGTAAATGGCTTTTAAACTACAAATAACGAGAACCAAATACTTGAAAGCAACACCAACACTGGGGCTTGCAAAAAGTATATAGGTTTCCGTTTGCTGGGATAATTATCCATTTGTGAGAGTTGCATACGTAAGCCAAACCTCCTAATTGATTTACCTAGAAAATAACATTGAGGTCACATTATATTAGCAAAGGAAAATGGAAAGCAGAATTAATTACCTTGGTACTATAAGCTAGAGTAAACAAACATTGCTTCAGTTATCTGATTCTTTCAGATGAGACTTTTGGGGTATAAATGATCTGAATTGCTTTGTTACTGAATTTCACTTTGCTAAATTAGACAAAGTCTGAAAGAGTAAGAAAGCCAAATCCTCCTAGAAGACTTTCTGTTGAGTGTCTTCTACACGCTGAAATTGCCAGAATATGCCTTTTATATATTGGCCAAATATTTGACCAGCTCCTTAACTTTCCAGTTTTATAAGAATAAAAACTGAAATGGTCAAAATATTATTTGCACAACTGTCAACCAATTCAGTTACAATTACAGGAAAATAAAACACCATTCAGGAAGCTTGCTGAACACATGTACTATTATTAGATTTTTTTTATCGTAGCAATAGTTCTGGACCTCCCGATTTCGTGGATATGAAAAATTCAGAAAACACTTGGTTTTAGATCATTATACAACAGATTGCTCAAAAGGCTGGGGATTATAATTCAAGAGGAAGTTACTTTGGACCTGGGAAAATATACCTTTATTTTTCAAGGGCTTTGGTGTTTGGGATGCCCGACATTTTAAAGCAACATGGGATTGAAGAGCTGTTTAATCTAGTGGTATCTACTCACCACCCATTAGTCCTTTGCTGGGCTGCCTCCCTATGAATTTATAGGCCATTTCCCCAATTTTGGACAGGAAAAACGTTTTCCAGGAGGGGAAAAACCTTCAGTTTTGTTATTTGTTTCTTAAGTACAATTTCTAGGCCTTGTCCTAGATTTTCTGATTGAGCAGTTTTATGGGTGTGACCCTGAAATGCGTATTTTCGAAAAAGCATCCCAGGCGATTCTGTGATCCAACTTTTGTGGAAACCGCTGATGCTAGTCCAACCTCTTCGCTTTGGAGATACAGAACCTGAGGGCTGCCTTGTCCTGAGTCAGACGAGGGAGGAGAATCTAAGCTCCCTAACTCCTAGTCCCTTCTTGCTCCTCACCAAGCAGGCCTGCGGGTGAGATCCCTCCCATCCCCTATGAGTGTGAATTCAGAGTGAGGGGATCGTGAGGAGGTGCCCAACCCTGAACCACAAGCGGAGGGGAGAATGGCCAGCACTAAGGATTGTTAATTTGCCCCATTTCCTTCCCTGGGAAATTTTAAAACCAAGAGAAAAGTTTCACTGGCTGATAATTTAATAAATGAAATCCTGTCTGAAAATAGGGGAATGGGTTAGATAATATCTTAACGGTATCTCTCTAAGCCCCGAACATTCTATGCATCTGCAATTTAGTCACAAAAGGAGCCCATTTGCACTTTCACTTTCTTCTGTTAAAATGCTTTTCCCAGAAGCTTCCACAAATGGAAGAAACTTACTTTCCATTCCTTATTTCTACTTAGCTTTTCTTACCTGAAAGGATAACAACGCTGTAAACACTTACATATGCAAAACCTATCCCTCCCCGCCTTTGGCACTTAACACTTTCAGATCAAATCTACAGATGGCCTAAGTGGCCGGGCTTGCAGCTGGTTTAGCATAAATACAACAGCACCACCTTGTGTTGCATTCCTGGGAGAATATACCTCTAGCCAGACAAAAGCTTGGGTGAAGAGGGGTGGCGGAGCATACAGCAACCAGGCCTGCGTTTGCACTCCTGAAGGCAATACTGGCTCTTATCCCCCTCGTAGGCACTACCAGTCTACAATTTTCTCCTACAAAATTTACATATATTATTATACATACTAAATCTATGTACATAATCTAATATATAATTATTTCATATATATATTATATATATTCTATTAATATTTATTTTGTATTTTAAAAATATATTTTTTAAATATATAAATATAAAAATATATATTTTTGTATTTTAAAATATATATACACATATATATATTAATAAAAGCCTAGACGAGCACAATGCTTTAGTAAATATTTTACAGTCAACTTGAATTTCAAAGTACTTGAGGGTAGGGGCACCTGGGTGGCTCCCTAGGTTAAGCATCTGCCTTCAGCTCAGGTCATGATCCCAGGGTCCTGGGTATTGGATCCTGGGATCGAGCCCCTCGCTGGGCTCCTGAGCAGGGAGCCTGCTTCTCCCTCTCCTCCCCGCTCATGCTCTCTCTTTCTATCTCTGTCGCTCTGTCTCTGTCTCTCTCTCTCTCAAATAAATAAAATCTTAAAAAACAAAACAAATAAAACCAAAGTACTTGAAGGTAAAGGCACAGTTAATGCTACTGATGATTTCACACCTTTTTTTCTGAAGATTTACCCATATTTGGAGAGGTAGCTTTTAAATAATGCATTTGCCTATTAAACGAAGAAAAGGATTTTTCACATCTCTTTCACAATAATTCTATGATGAATAATATGGATAAAATAGTGCTATTGTGGGTAAAATCTTTATTCCCCAAGTAGTGCTGTAGAGTTTTATTCATATTTAATTTTCTCTATGGGGAAAGCTGAGAAATTAATATATGGATATCAACTTGGGGCTGAAGGACTATATTTATAAGACACCCAAATCACCAAAATAGAAACATTGCCCAAACAAATATGCCAGTTTTGTATGATTTTTTTCACCAGGAACAACACAGTTAATTAAGGAAAACTGTTTTCAATTGCAGTTTGAAATGTCAAGATCAGTATAACAAATTAGCAATTCTCTGCCCATGAAGTCATCTGGAAAATTGAGTCTGAGGGCTTACAACCTACACATGATTACAGAATGAGAAGTTAGCGGACCAGAAGGGAGGAAACTTCAGGGCCTTTCAGGGACAGGCCATGCCGAAAACCTTACCCAGAAAGCCCCACAAAAGGCTCAATCATGTCGCTGTTCAGTTGTAAGAGGAGGGTTCTGTCTTCTATGTTTGTTTGCCTCAGTTCACAACCCGAGTTAAAACCAAGAGTCGGACACCTAACCGACTGCACCACCCAGGCTCCCCACTCAAACACATTCTAAATTAATTCAAGTAAAACACTAACAGGAAAGGAAGTCTTTTTAAAATCCTACAGTGTATTCTAAAAAGAATTCCTTTATTTAGTTGTTACTTGAACTGCATCAATTTTGCCTTTATCATGGCCAATAGCTATTTTTATTCTTATCCAGATACATCTTGAAAAAAATTTTTTGGTCAAATGTGGGTCCTGAGGAGATCGTAGACTTAATTTCTAGGCTGTCTTAATTCTATACTGCCAGCTACATGGCTTCCCACTCAGGAGACAAGAAATTACTGTTGATAGTGGAATAATAATAATTTCCTAGACTGGTGGACTAATTTCAGAAACTGTTGGTGGTTATTAATTGGATGGAGCAAATATTAATTTGCTCAGGCTGCCGTAACAAAATACTACCGACAGAGTTGCTTAAACAACAGAAATTTATTTTCTCACAGTTCTGGAGGCTAGAGCCCAAAATCAAGATGCCAGCAGGGTTGGTTTCTTGCGAAGCCTTTCTTCCTGGCTTGCAGATGACCACCTTCTCACTGTGTCCTCACAAGACCTTTTATCTGTGTGCACGTGGAAAGAGAGAGTGCTCTGGTGTCTCTTCCTTTTCCTATAAGGCCGTCTGTCCCACTGTATTAGGGCTTCAACATACAAATTTTCGGGAGGCACAATTCAGTCCATAACCTTCTCTTCTCTGACCCCCCCCAAAATGTGTGTCCTTTTGGTATACAAAAAGCATTCACTCCCTGTCAACAACCCCAAATTCTTAACTCATTCCAGCATCCATTCCAAGTCCAAAGCCTAAATAGCACCTAAATCAGGTATCAGTGAAACTGGAGGCAAAATTTCTCTCCAGCTGTGAACCTGTGGAGCCAGGTAAGTTTTGCTCTTCCACAGTACAGTGGTAGTAGAGGCAAAGGATAGGTATTCCCGTTCCTAAAGGGAGAAACCGGAAACAAGAATGGGGTGATGGGTCCCAAGCAAGTCCAAAGTTTAGCAAGACAAATTCTGTTAATCTTAAGGCTTGAGAATAATACTCTTTGGCTCAATGCCCTTCCTGTAGGCCCACTAGACTAGTGATGTAGCACTCGGACAATTTCTAGAATATAGAAGATTCTTAAGACTCACCACATGTTCCTCTTTCTTTCTAAGTTTTATAGAAAGAACATGATTTCCTTTCACTTGTAATCTTTAGTTCTATAAACTCGCAGACCTGTATTTAAGTTAAAATAGTTCAAATGTGGATTTTGGTAAAGAGTTCAATATCAGCTTATTGACCTCTAAATTTGATGAAGAATGCGTCACCCACTCTGTAGTGAGCTTGACTTAAATAACTATTACATGGATGTCCAGTTGAACCAGAGGCTGGAATTCCAACAACAAATTCATGCAAATCAAGGAGATGGTAGCAGGGCCTTCCGTTTGCTACGGTTTGACAAGTGAACGAATATCCACAACATTCTTTGGAATGCTCGGACATCTTCCAAGTACGTCAAGATCATCAGCAAGTGGTTGCTAAAGAAAAACCAACCTCTGTTTTGGCCCAGAAGGCTGGACCTACTTTTCTCCATACCTAAAGGTCAACACTCAGTGAAGGCCCTCCAATACAGGTAACTCCTTCATCTGTCAGATACAACACAAAACCTCTTCTTCCCATGGATTTCACTGTGTACACTATGCTCCCAGGGTGCTCTGAGGTAGGCATCAACGCCACAAGACACGGTGAAGTAGAAGTCAGGAGAAAATACTGACACACTCTCCTTACTCTCGATGAAAATTGTCTGCGTGTGTGTTGAGGGGAGTCCTTTACAAAAATCTCCATAGCCAGAGCTCTGCTTTTTTTTAAAACTGGCCACAGATCCGTGGCAAAATTCCATGGAGTACGGATCAAAAATTCTTATGGAGAAGAATAGCCTGCTTGTTTTCAGAAGAAAGGCGGGAGAAGAGCCTAGAACCCCACCCACTAATGATATCAACATTTTCCAGAAAGCTTGCCCATAAAATGGTGCCTGCCTAGCTTCAGAGAGAAAGCATGATCACATGCCCACCCCCAATGTCAACCCTGTGCCACGAGCCTGCAGAACCTTAAGACCATGTACAGGATGGATTTCAATCTTCTCACTCCCTGCCCCCCAGCCCAAACACAAACGCTAACTTTGCCCTTCCTTTCTGCCCCTGCTGTCGGCACACCCCAGCACCGCGGCAAGAGAAAACTGGACGTTTTCCAGGAATCGCTTCAGTCTTGTTCAGATGAAAGGCAGGATGCCAGGGTGAGGCAATCTCGTTATTAATCAACCTTGATCTGCAGAAGATGAGACAGTCGCAGGGCTGGTGCTTTAAGTACCCTTTCAGCAGTGATGAAAGTCAAGCATTATTCGGCGAGCTTCTAAGTGGACACTTTAAATCATGCGAAAGTCTGTACTATTTCAGTGCTAGAGACAAGAACTAAAAGCAAATAATGTGCTATTGGTAAACTGCAGGAAACTGTAATTTTGAAGCCTGAACAGCTACCCCTGCTTATAAAGTGAGAGTCCATGTCAGGGAAGCTTTGGAGCTATTGGAATGTACCAGGGCTGGTTCCATCCAATTTGACTTCAAGGGCATTTAAGTGAAAATTTCCTTTAAATAGTCAAGGCTGAGGAGACAGAAGACCTTGGAAATCTATACATGTAATCCCTTGGGAAGCATTTCCAGCTTCACACATTGTAAAGCACATTATCTATCTTAGACAATCACTTCTGTAAACTATGCTTCTAGACCCTTCAGGTCCCTCCTCTTCCCTCCACCAGTACCTTCGGTTTGGGGGGTGCCCTCTCTCTTTCCTGAGCAGCCCGAGCACTTACTGTCTGCTCAGTGAGTGCACACTTTGACTTCTATTTATAATGTCCCACTTATTTCTGACATGTAATTAGAATCAATGTTACCCTTTCAGAAATTGATTTGTTTTACTTTGTAATTAAAAACTTTAAACAATATATACAAATAGCACATTAATTTAACTCTGAAATATTGAAATGGTATTTTATTTGTTTTCAATTCCATTGAGAAATGGAGAGATCATGGGCTGTGCTGTCAGGTGGATCAGGATTCAGACCCCAGTTTGGATGCACATGAGCTCTATAATTCTGAGCAGTTTGTTTCATGTCTTTGGACTTCAGTTTTCCTCATTTGTGAAACTGAATGATTATAGTAATGCCTTGCGCAATGTAAAGATTTAATGCAGTAAGATGCTAGCTGTCCATCATAGTACATCTAAGGGACTCAGTAAATGGGAGCCACCAGCAAAGGTAGAGGAATTGCAACAGGAGAAGTATTATGCACAGTACACTGTCTCCCTGCAAACGGCGGTTCTTGAGAAAAAGGATCACATCACACACTTCTAGACAAGCAACACTCAGTAAGTACCAGTTACAATGTACTGACATGAGTGCGTTGGGTATCAATATATTTGCCCAGTTAGAATAATGGGACAGAAGACTGGGTCACCAACTATTCTGAAGAATGAAACATGTTACACAGACAGAGTGCTTTGTTAGTGATATAAAAGTAAGAACTTTTTCTTTCACAAAGTCTTTGAGTTGTTTTAGGGTGAGGCAGGGGAGAGAAAGGAGAAAAGAGAGGAAGGGAAAGAAAGCCAAACCATTACAACAAGGGTTAAAGAACAAGTCATAGGGAACAAAGAGAAAGGAACTCATATTTGCTGAGCACTATATATTAGCACTTCATAAGAAACCCGCACTCTATCCTGAAATCTAAGTCCTGTTAGCCTCAGAGACCTTAGACAGACTTGCCCAAGTTCCCTCAGCCAAGAAGTAGTAGAACTGAAAATTATGCTCAGGGCTGTCTGCCTTCAAATGTGGATTCATTCATGGCTCTGTGCTGTCACTCTTTTGCACCAAAGAGCTAAGGATTGCTATTCTTCCCTGACCCTACCCTTCACATACGGCGATGCATAATTTGTCACTCAAACAGAACGTGGTTGAGAATGAAGGAGGGCACCGTTAATAGTTTGTCCAGGACAATAGGCCAAACTGCAACCTAATCTTGGGTAAGACTGGACATTTGGTCACACCAGCTTGAAAGAGTTGTTTCTACTCTGCACTTCTCAGCTCTCAAGCACTGAGAACTCATGCCATTATTTTCCTATTCATGCTATTCACTCTCTAAACAGCTCTTGGTAAGATCAGCAGAGACCTCCCTGTTCCTAAATCATAAAGTTTTTTTTTTTTTTTTTTTTTAGTTCTCATTTCACTTGACATCTCATTACATTTTACACTTTATTCTAGTGGTGATTTGCTCCTTTCTGATCTACTCCAATACCCCTGGCTTCCACACTAGTAGTTATCATCTCGTAACTGCAGCTTTTCCAACCCATTATCTTCTCCCCAGCTTTTGAAGTACTGGAGTGGGGAGGCCTGTGTGGCACATTAGGCCGAGCATTCAACTCTTAGTTTCGACTCAGGTCGTGATCTCAGGCTCATGAGATTAAGCCCTATGTCGGGCTCCCGGCTGAATGAGGAGTCTGCTTGAGATTCTCTCTCCCTCTCCCTCTGCCCCTCCCTACTCCCCTCCCCCAAATAACTAAATAAATCTTTAAAAATAAATAAAGGACTGGCAAGCCCTAAGGCTTGGTCAGAGGCCCTCTTCTGCTTTCTTCATTTAAATCTGA
Source organism: Eumetopias jubatus (assembly GCF_037043125.1). NCBI lineage: Eukaryota > Metazoa > Chordata > Mammalia > Carnivora > Otariidae > Eumetopias > Eumetopias jubatus. Next base: position 126,441,305 of record NW_028274809.1, read on the forward strand.
TTTCTTTCTATATGCTCTCCCTAGGGAACCTCATCTACCCTGATGGCTTCATATAACATCTTTAATAACCATCAAATTTATATTCCCAGTCCAGACCTTTCTTCTGAGCCCCAAGCTAATGGTTTACTTAACGTTGTTATGTGGATATTTAACAGGTACCTTAACATCAGTAAGCCCAAAACTCATCTCTTCCTTTCATCTGCAACAACTCAATTTCCCCCTAATGATCACTAGCTTAGGGAATGGCACTGCCGTCTATCCAAGTGTGTGAGAAACATCCTCACCCACCATATGCAATTGATCATCAGTGTTAAGTGTACCTTCTAAATACCCATCTCTCTTCATCTCTTCTGCAACAGCTTAGTCCTAACCAACATCATTTCTGTCTTCAGTTAGTATAATGGCTTCTAGACTCTCTCTCCCAAGCACTCCTGCCTCTCTCTAATTATCAACCTGCAATATCTGAACCACTCTCGTTTAAATCAACTCTTTTTCCTTCTCTCTCTTTTGCTCTACTAATCTATCAGATCCTCATACATTCCTTTTTGAATGTTCTCTTCTTTCATACTGGATAACATATTCATCTCCTGGATCTCAGATTGGATGTCCTGTCCTCAGAGAAGCTTTTTAGGGCCCCTAGACTAGGTTGAATTTCCCTACCAGATATTTTCATGGCTTGCCTATAATATTCTTTTGAGGCATTTATGAAAATTGTTGTCCCAGTCTTGTCTTTTGGCACGGCATAATTCTATTAGTTATTGATGTTATTCTAATGGTTTTGATCAGGTTCCACAGCATCACTCAGCAGCTATTATTAACATCCAATGGCCAGGCTGGACCAGGGGCCCATGATCCTGTAATTTCACTGGTCCACTTATTTTGAACTTGATGTATGAGACAATGACTTATAGTGGGGCTCTCTGATGATCTGACATGAGGCAAGAGCAAGAGAAAAATGCTGTGAGGGACTCCCTAAATTCCAATCTCCAAGATCTTCTTCAGTCAGATGAAACAGAAGCTGATCAGCACAGGGTGCTGGTAAGACAATGAAGAAATCAGAAAAAGCATGGCTCACACTGAGTAAAGTCAGGAGAACTGTAAATGGCAATGCCTGTGCATACTGGATGCTGGAGGTACAGAGAAGTGACAAAGCTGACTATAGATCTCAAATCTTCTCTGTCGCATACAACATGGTTTTGCACCACCCATAATGATGCCTTTTAAACATAAAAGGTAATGATGTGCCTATATAAGATATAACTTTAAAGGAATAAAACAGGCTTCATACACAGTTTGGGGAATTTTGTCTTTTTTTAAAAAGATTTATTTATTTGAGAGATTTAGAGCTCTTGAAAGCTTGGGAGCAGAAGGCGAGGGAGAGAGAATCTTGAGCAGACACCCTGCTGAGCATGGAGCCCAACACGGGGCTCGATCTCACAACCCTGAGATCATGACCTGAACAGAAATCAAGAGTCTGATGCTTAACTGACTGGGCCACCCAGGCACCCTGAGAATTCTGTCTTAATACTACATAGTTACTCCTTATATAGTTATTGCTATTTAAATGATTAGTTTTAGCATCATGACTCATCTAATCATTTGCATTTTATATTCCTGATACTCTTAAGTGCCTTAAAAACTCATTTGTTGGCAATTTAAATGCACTTTTATATTTGTAAATTACATATTCTATTAAAAAGCACTTTAATCTAAATGTAGGGATATGCCATAAAATGTTCTATTTGCATGTCAGGTTTATAGCTATCAAAACTTGCTATGGTGTATAAATTGAGCTTTGCTTTGATGCCAGTGTTCTTTTCCCCAGAGTTTATTCTTCTGGGATATCCAGCAATGTTAAAGTGTTTCTGTCAAAACTGTACCAACATCCTTGGGGTCCCTGGGTGGCTCAGTCAGTTAAGTGTTGGACTCTTGGTTTCAGCTTAGGTCATGATCTCAGTGTTGCAGGACTGAGCTTGCTCCACACTCAGGCTCCACACTCAGCAGGAATTCTGCTCGAGATTCTCTCTCAGGCTCCACACTCAGCAGGAATTCTGTCAGGCTCCACACTCAGCAGGAATTCTGCTCGAGATTCCTCTCTCTTCCTCTCCCTCTGTCCCTCCCCCCAACTTGGGCACACACACACTAAAAATAACTAACTAAATCTTTTTTAAAAACCTGCGCCAACAATCCTTTCTAACAGAGGCCTCTAGTATTGGAGATGAAGTGAGATGGTAGTGAATGGGGGTTCTAAAGTGAGGACTACACTTGTTGGCGATTTGAGAAAAGCAGGGTTGGAGCATGGCAAAAATGAAGTGAAGATGGGTCCCAGGAGGAGATGACTGAAGATGACCATGGGAGATGAAGTATGGAGATTATTCCCTGAGTTGTCTCTACATGGAACCAAGTGTTCTGTGAAGGGGAAAGAGCTGTTAGTGAGTTTATCAGATTCAACCCTAAGGGGACCACTAATCTGTTAACTAAGGCAAAGAGACCTTGGAAAAAGCTACAATTCATTTTATAACTACTGAGCTGGAAATATCTGTAGAGGTCATTTTGTTCAGCCCCCCTTAAAGTATAGAGCCATAAAACCCGGAGCCAAGGTATACGGAATTATCTTGGCTCTCGATGGAAGCCATAGAGAGATGATTTTTCAGGAGATGTTCAAAGATGACTAAAACACTCAGTTGAAGGAACTGATATTATTTAAATAGGTAAAAAGAAAGCTGAGAGATGATCTCCTCTCTGTGAAAATGATTCTGAGATATAAGCGATGTCAGCAATTAATGACACATATAACACGAACCATTTTATTGAACAAGCTTGATTTAAGAGGATACAAGCCAAATTTTATTCCTTATCACTAATCTCCTTTCAGCCTCCTGTGTTGAATTGTTCTTAACCCACCCCCTAGATGAAACTTCAGGAAATTACTGTAGTTCTCCCAATCCAGGCCAGTCCAGTGTAATAATCATAAAATTACAAATTCTCTTCCAGTGAAAAATAGCCCCCTTCTTGCAGCTCATGTTGGCCCAGGCCACTTCTCATCTTTCTCCTTTCTCCAGGGGTAGATAAGGCAAAGAATTGTCTAGCCTGGACGATATGGTTGTGATCTGGTGTGGGTACTGTCCAAATCCCGCAAATCCCAAATTCTGATTCTTTCTTTGTGGACTGCTTATTGGGTTCTTTGGAGACCCTCTCCCCCATGACTGGGGCTCTCCCTCTTCCAGTCCTCTCCTGTGGCTGGCTCTTGAGACCTTTCTCCTCTGTCACCTGCTTCCTCTGCTGGGCCATCTCATTCCTTTAAAAAAGTACTCTTGGGCAGAGTCCCTTTTGGAAGGACCCAAGACTGGCTGTCTCCCAAGATGAACTCTTGACCCTCGGGAAATTCAAGGTGTCTTTCCTTGCCCCATCAAACTCTGAAAGTGCAGACTATTCCTTATGTAGCTGGTGGCAGAGGAAGCCTCTTTAACTTTCCAGGCCTGAGGCAGATACCTGTCTCGGCATTCCTCAAATTCTAGGGAATGAACGCCAAGCTCTCTGAGTGGTTGTCTTGAAACAGCATTTCCTCAGCTGAAAGTGGAAGGAAGCATGTCTTTTTCCTTCATCAGGGGTGCAGGTGAGCTCAGAGTGCATAATACTGACAAAACTCTCTCAAACAGCCCTCACTGCCAGTGAATCCCTCTCCCATGCAGCAGGAGCGGGTGAGGGGCTGAAAAAATGTCGTAATTGCTTAGCATGTGGACAACAACTCATTAGGATGTGGGATCATTTGGCATCCACATTTTTGTTCTCCATTTTTAGGGCCTCTGTTGAAATTCCAAGACAGCAGAAGAGCTGGTTTAACATCCTGTTTTTACACAGATGGCCTGAAGTCATGTCCCTGTCATGCTCCCTGTGGTAGCAGAATTCTAAAGATGTCCCCACAAGATCCCCCTGCTCTGATTATTCAATCAAACACTAACCTAGGTTCTGCTATGAAGGCACATTGCAGATGTAAGGAGGGTCACTAATCAGTTGACCTTCAAACAGGGAAATTATCCTGGTAGACACATTGTAATCAAAAGAACCCTTAAAACCAGAAAAGGAAGGTGGCATAGTTAAAGAGATGCAACAGAATAGGAGAACAAGAGACATGTAACAGAAAGGGAGGTCGGAGAGATTCAAAGCATAAGAAGGACTCCATCTACCACTGCTGATTCTGAAGCTGCAGGAAAAGAGCCTTGAACCAAGAAACAAGGGCAGCCTCTAGAAGCTGAGAATGACTCCCAGCCATCAGTAAGCAAGAGCATAGGGACCTCAGTCTACAATCACATGGAACTGAGTTCTGCCAACAGCCTGATTGGGTCTGGAAGCAGATTTTTTTCCCCAGAGCCTTCTAATAGAAACCAAGTTGAGTGGCACTTTGATTTCAGCCTTGTGAGACTCTAAGCAGAGAAACCTGCACAGCCAGCCCAGATTTCTGACCCAGAGAACTGTGAGATAATAAATGTATATTGGCTCAAGCCTCTAAGTTTGTGATAATTTGCCAAAACAGCAGTAAGAAACACCTTCACCTCAATGTCACGGGCCACATGCTTCCAGGATCGCTGACTCTCTTCTTCCCCAGAGCTGGTGAGAGTTTAGAGAGAAGTGTGTGATCCCTTGTACTGGATGTGTTTGGGAGAGGTGAAAGGAGGATGGATTTGACATACCGGATACCCACACACAGTATACAGTGAAGACAATAGTTTATATTTATCCCATTCAGAAATGATTTGCTGCTGCCTCCTGAGTTCTTAAAACAAAGCAAACAAACAAAACTTTTGTGCTCAAAACTTTCTCTTTCCTAGGTCAACTTTCTTGCTAAGAACTGTGATCCTTCACAACCTCTATCTGATGGAGCGTTGTATTCAGGGGCAGAGAAAGGATGAAAAGGATTTTCTTTGCTGGAGATTTACCCAAGAGCCTCAGAATTGTATAGAAGAGAGGAGCTGGGATTTCAAGGAAGGCCAATGGATTACAGAAAGGCTTCTCGGAAATGAAGACTACCTGAGAAATTATTTCTTGCCTAAACTGTTCTTCATACTGTGCTACCCGATCTCAGACCCCTAAACCAAGCTGTTGTGGCATCCTAGGCAGAAATGACCACTGAATCTGAAAACCATGGATGTGGCCTTAGGAAGGTATCTCACCAGACCCATGCGTCCTATGAGCCCCGTGTCTCTGTTACAGATGCGAGAAAAACAAAGCCATTCTTAGGCTCTATAAGCATCTGGTTCCCTCTGATGTAGACCAGTCCCCACACTTCCTGAGGAGCAGGTTGTTTTCCTTGGTCAGACATGGATGAGTCTTAGGTGATAAGTCAATTGGGCTGGAAGGGGACAACATTTTCAAAGCTTCCTAATATTTTGCTTTGGGCTAATTAGTAGCCCTAGGACTGCCCCCCTCTTCTCTCAAGTAAGACACCTGGAAATGCAGAAATAGATTAGGAAGCAATTTACAAGTTGCCAGGGAGCTAAGACTAAGTTCTTTAAACACAAAATGTAAGCATTTCAAAAGAAAATATGTGAGGATGATCTTGTTGCTAATTTCCTGTTAACAATGAGAGGTGATATTAAAACACCATTAAAGGCATGGGAACTGGGCAAATTCTCTCTCAAGAGTTTGTCTGAACCTGAAAGACTATTTTCATAGTTACACCAAAAGATGTGTGAACCCAGACTGTCGGTAGTTTCCATATCTTAATTAAACCCCTGAAATTTAAGTACAAGGACATTAATAAAAAATATTGAAAAATGGAGGGTATTAATTGAAAATGCTAAGGAGGAAGAATCCAGAGGATAAGGCTTGCAAATAAAAGTCAGAAATAGGAGTGAAAAGAACAATCATGACATTTTGATTCATCTTCCACTGTATCATTCAGTGATTATAATTTGGCCACCCATGTTGTGAAAGTCTCCACAAGGAGCTTTTACAGAAAATAAAGATGGGGAAACAATGAAGTAATCCTGATTATTCGCTTTTATAATTTAAGATTGTTCCCCAAAGTGTGTTATTGAATGTTCTGTCCAGCAAAATTTCCTATGACTCAAACTATGAGATTATTACCACTTCCTCTGGGAAACTCTTTGCAGAATAATAGCTTTTATTATTAGGAATGCTTTTTTGAAGGTCAGCCAAATTTTCTCATTGTTCAACTGAATCTAAGATTTTGACTATAATTTTCCTGACCACCCCCAAACAAGTGCTTTCTTTCAAATACATATGGGTAATACTTCAAGATTTATCTAGCACTTGAAAAGCATAGCTTCCAAAGAATTTTGGTAGAATGAATGTTTCTAGATAAATGGCTGGATCAATAGATAAATCATTCTCTAGTCTACACCTTTGATTCCTCAATCTGCTTTCTGAAGGTCTTTGGTAGGGACGGTTATTTCTGGGGTAAAGGAGGTGAGAAAAGGCACCTCCATGCCTGCCCACTGTGCTTTAGCCGGGATCCCATTAGGGGACGTGATTTGGGACAATTACGGTATATTAGTTTTTTAGAGCTGTTGTAACACAGCCACAAATTGGGTGACATAAACAATAGAAATTTATTGTCTCATGGTTCTGGAGGCTAAAAGTCCAAGGTCAAGGTGTGGTCAGGGTTGCTTCCATCTGAGGGCTGTGAGAATGTGTTCCATGTTTCTCAGTTAGCTTCGGGTGGTTTGCATTCTGTAGCCTCTGGAGGCATCACTCCAATCTCTGCCTTCATCTTCACATGGCATTCTCATCATGTGCATGTCAGTGTCCATATTTCCCCCTTATAACGATACCAGTCATACTGGATTAAAGGCCCACCCTATACTTCAGTATAATCTAATGGAGATCAACTAATTACATCTGCAACCTTATTTCCAAATAAGATCACATTCTGAGGTACTTCAACATAAATTTCAGGGGGGACACAATTAAGTCATAACAGATAGGAATCATTCTTGATACCTCCTCCTTCTCTTCTCTTCCATGTCTAGTCACCAAAGAGTCTATTTTATCTTCTAATTATTTTTAGTATCCACTTAGTTTTTGTTTTGTTTTTAAAGTTTTTATGTATTTATTTGAGAGAGCGCGTGCGAGAGAGAGCTCAAGCAGGGGGAGCGGCAGGCAGAGGGGAAGAAGCAGGTTCCCTGCTGAGTAAGGAGCCCGATGAGGGGTTTGTTCCCAGGACTCTGGGATCATGACCTGAGCTGAAGGCAGATGCTTAACCGACTGAGCCACCGAGGCGCCCCTGGATCCACCTACTTTTACCTATCTGTGCTGTCACTTCTCTAGTCCAAGTTATCATATCTTGTCTTGATTACTTCAGTAGTCCCTAATTTAGCTCCCTGTTTCCAATTTTGCCATGTTCCAATCTACTGTGCACACTCTATTCAACATGATATTTTTAAAAGATAAATTTTTTTGTGTCATTCATCTCTTAACTCTCTTGACGGATTTGTGTTGCTCCTACAAACCAGCTTCTACCACCTTCACCAGGCTCATTTCCTAACCTGAACCTGCCCATTCTGTATTTTCCAGTCATATTGGATCTCCTTTCAGCTTTTCCAATTAATTAAACCAAACCTCAATGTACCCCAGGGCCCTTGCACATGCTGCTCCCCTGTCTGGGATACTGGTCTCCTCTTCCTGACTTGGGCAACTCCTCTTTACCCTTCCAGTTTCAGTTTAGATATCACTTCCTTCAGGAAGAATTTTCTACTCCCCACAACAGGTTGAGTTGCCTTTATTTAATTTCATGGCACATTGTGAGCCACCTTTTTAGTTCTTGCCAAAAATTTTAAATTGATTTCCTAGTATTTGTTTAGTTAATCTCTTGCCATAGGTTAAATGTTTCTGTATGTCCAAATTCATATGTTGAAACCTAACCCTTGACGTGATGGTTTTTGGAGGTGGGGCCTTTGGGGTGATTAGGTCATGAGGGTAGAGCCCTCATGAATGAGATTAGTGCCCTCATAAAAGAGGTCCCCAAAAGGCTCCTTGCCCCATCCATCATATGAGGACATAGTGAGAAGATGACCATCTATGAACCAGGAATCAAGCTCTCCCCAGACACTAAACCTGCTAGCACCTTGATCTTGGACTTCCCAGTCTCCAGAACTGTGAGACATAAATTTCTGTTGTTTATAAGCTCCCTGGTCTCTGGTAGTTTTGTTAGAGGGGTCCCAGTGGACTAAGACACTCTCCCATTAGACTCTAAGCTCCTTGAGGGCAAGTACTGAGTCTGCTGTTTTTCACCACTGCACTCTCAAGGCTTACCGTTCAGCTTGGTATGGAGAAGGAACCAAAAAATTGTTGTTGACTTAGTGGATAAATGAATAGATGAATGAAGGCATTTTCCTTCCCCTTATGTATTTTAAATGGCCGATTACTGCTCTACCTTTCACCTCAACAAACTACTAGTTTTACATTAAATACCTAGTATATTTCCTTTCAGCCACAAAATGGGTCATCACTAAATTGTCTTGTTAGTTAAGAAGTAAAGTGAAACCAGCATCAAGATTAGCACAGCATATACACAGATTGAACGGTTCTGTAACTGATTGTATATATGAATCCAAACCTCTCAATAGAGTAAATTCTTTAATATAGGCTGAGAGCATTACTGAGTTAATTAATTAGTTAATTTAGTCATTCATCATCTATTTATTGATCCCTAGTTATATGTTAGCACTGTCCTAGGCATTAAAAACAGAGCTGTGATCAAGAAGGACTGACCCCAGCCCTCATGGAGCTTACATTCTACTGAGTATGACAAACAGCAAATGGGAATAGAATAGAATGTCAGGTGGTGATAAGTACTATAAAATATATAATGAAGCAGGGGAAGAGGCTAACTAAAGAGACACAGTGGGTGTTATTTTGGATAGCAGCTGTCAGAGAGTACCTCTCTGAGGAAGTGAGATCTTAATAGAACCCTAAATCTAACCAAGGAATATTTAATGGGGAGAAGAAGTAGACAAAGAGAATGTGTGAGGCAGGAATGCTCGAAGCAGCAAGGATCCCATATGGCTGGGCAGAAGAAAGGGAAGTGGTAGAAGATGAGATGCAAGCAGAGGGCCAACTAACACACCTCGTAGTCCAGCTTAATGTCTAAGTTTTAGTCTAAATGTGACAAGAAGCCAGTGGAATTTTGAAGAAGGTACCAGTCTGTTTTTAGGTTATTTTGACTGCCATGTGGCAGAGACTGGCAGGGATCAAGAGTGCAGGCAAGCCCCAGCTGGTTAAAGGTCTCTTGCAGGTAAATATGTGAGAGGTGATCGTGGTGGGCAATCTTGTTGTGGGCTGCCAATCAGGAACCCCAGGGCTAATCCTTCTCAACAAGCTCTGCTCTCCTGCCTCATCTAAGTTTCACCCCACAAATGCTACAGGTACTGCTGTGTGAATCCAGACCCAGGCTGCTGTAAGTTATCCCCTCCATAGCCTCCGGCCTTTTCAAATGACTCAGCTCAGTAACTCACTCATCACATCCCTGTTCCTTCCCTTCTACATGTCCCACAGCCCAGTAGAGCAGTCCCCACACCCACATCCACAGTAAACTAGGTCTGCACTATCTCATCAGTCTGTGTGTGTAGGACTACATGTTCCCAGGTAAGGCCCCTGGGATGCCTGGGACTTGTACTGGGTATTGGCAATATGGACACCACTAGACCAGGAAGAAGAAGGCTCGATAATCTGTTTTGTTGTGAGCTCCATGGGGTGAGAGGGGGAGGGGAAAGGCATTGATAGGGAATTGTAAACTCATTGTAAACTCAGTCTAAGAAAGTGGCAGCTCCCTAAATGTTTGTTTAATGGGTAAATTAAGACATGACGGGATGTGTTTAGGGTTATAATTCAGGAGTTCATTGTGAAATAGGACAGAGTCTGAGAGAGGAGAGACATGTGTGGGTTGCTCCCCACACCTATACCAGCATATGTGTGTTTCAAATGACAAGAATTTGATCATTCATCATCAACACACTTCCCTTCATACCTTAAATTTATAAACAATGGAAAGAAACCATCTGTAACTGGAAGATCTTTGAAAGAACAGAGAAAGAAAATTAGAGCTATGGTGACAGACAGGGATAGCTCAGTGGAGGGCACTAACCCAGCCTTACTCCCACCCAACCATCAAGGCGGAAGAGTTTATTGCTGAGAGTCGTCATATAACCTGTTTTTGACTGATCCCTAGAGAAAGGTGCAGAATGACCTGTGGCCCCTCAGAAAAGATGGGGACCTCCGACAAGTCTCTGATGCTCGCTGATACGGCTTCCTCATCTGTATCTACCTCAAGCGATTATTGGGCCAGTCAATGGACACAGTGTAAACTGAGGTAACTGAGTTGTTTAACAAGAGGCAGAGGAAAGTGGGGTGAAAGCCTAAAGCACCTCCAGGAGGACCTGAGGCAGGAACTGGGTGGGGATCAGCACAGCTGCATAGAACAGGGAAGTCCCCCAGGGCAGGGGAGGTGATACAACTTCCAGTTGGAAAGACCCACAAAAAAAATGGATTATTTCCAGATTTTGCTACTCATAAATTAAAAGAAACAAACAAATAATTAGGGCAAAGTATTGCAATCCTGCAAAACTCTAGTTTTCTTTAAAGAACAAATAAATACCTCCTATGTTCCAAATATTGGCTATCACTTCCCAATAACATGCCTGAGACACAGATCTTTAATGGGCATAGCCATTTGTCCCTGTTGGCAAGTCTGTTGAATTTAAAAACTTTAATTTTTTTTCTTTAAATTCAGACTGTACTATTTTCTGATTTACCAAAAGTTACATTCAGAACTTTTGTCTACTTCCCAAGAGGGTATCTCAGGAGTCAGCAGCTGTATAAACACACAGTTCACTTAAGTGACATTGGGGATTGATAATATGTGCTACACAGGCATTTTAATCTTGTTTAAAAAAAAGCAGAAGCAGAAGTATAAAGAATTATGATGAGCCGCACACTGCGGGGAAAACAGTGACCCAACATGTCAAAAATGAGGTCCTCTTGCATAACCACACATCAGCGGCCCCAATGGGAGGAGAGCATTTCAAAGATAGGGATGGGAGAGAGCCCACTGTTATCATTTCACATAAAGGACAGTGGTAATGGACCATTAGAAAAGAAAAAATTACTGTCCCATTGTTCCTTTATGCAGACACGAACCATTTATTACAAATGTTAACCAGCCCACTGCCAGCCTGCTCAGCAGAGCCAAGGGAGCATAATGAGCCTTAGACCCCCAGGCATTCATTTGAATAAACTCCGTCCTGTGGCTGATCTAGGCAAACTTGCTCACCACATATTTTGCACTAACCCTACTCTCTTGAAAACAGCTTCTCCTTAAACCCCCACTTCTTCAGCCTTTGGAGGCTTCACACTTTTTAGCCTTCCTCTCTTGACTGAAGGTTCTTAAGGGCAAGGACCACCCCACTACTGCCTTCGTATTCCAACATGTAGCATGGTGTTGTTACACAGTGGACGCTCTTTCCCAGAAATAAGTTCTCCCTAAATGCTTCATTGAATAAGAGGCCCTATAATACAATAATGTCCTGTGCTGAATTCTTGCTGTCAAGTTGCCAAAGATAAAACAAAATTAGAATACCCAGCATTGGCAGTATTGGAGGGAATTTACTTTAGTATTGCCTGTCCACAAAGCAGTTTAGAAATAATATCAAAAGCTTTACAATTAGCATTCTTTTTTTTTTTCAAGCAAGAGAATTTAAAAAAAGGGGAGTGGGGGGCAAGAGAACCAAAGAACACACGTGGGGTGAAATGACAGTCCCGGATGGCTAGGTGCCCATGGCTGGCTCGGGGTGGAGGCGGCTCACACGCCTACGTGCACAGGGGCCCGTGCTGCCAAGCCAGTCCCGCGTCCCCCCACCCCGGCCCCACGCCAGTGGGACGACGAGGCACCTGCCCCAGAGGGACCGCTAGGCCTCTCTTACCGTCTGGACTCGGCTTCTCAGGCACTCCGCCCGCAGCGCTGACCGGAAGGGCTTGCTGGGACCAGGAAACGCCGCCACCGCTTGATCTCGCCACCCGCGGGAAGACCTGGAGGCCTCCGGAGGGCCAGGAGTCGGCAGCCCGGGGCCCTGCGGCCCTCCCCGCCTGAGGGAGCGCCCCTGGCAACATGGCCAAGAGGTAGGCGAGGGCCAGGCACAGTCACACGACCCCGCCCATGCAGGGAGGCGCAGGGCAGGAGGGTGGGGTCAGGTCAGGTCCGCGATGCGCAGCTCCCCCATCCCCCACTCTCCGCACATCTGTCCAGTGGTGGAGTGACCAAGAGGGGTCCCATTCCCATGAAGGGGCACCCCTCCTCTGGCTTGGCTTGGGCCCACCCAGGGAGAGTAGATCACCATTAAAAATTAGCATATCCTTAAACTAGGAATTCTAATTAAAACTTATCCTCAGGAATAGGATGTCATCGATTTGTTCTAATACTTACCTGCAAAGAAATTCAATGCAGCATTGCTCATCTTATTAGAAAATTGAAAACTAAACAAAATGTCCAATGTTAGGGGATTTGTAAAAAACTTCGGTCTTTGCAAAGGAATACTATACAGATATTTAAAATGATGTAAAGGGAGAAGATTTCTGTATGTGGAGAGAAATAAGAAAAGCAAATTATAAAACATAAAATGTCCCAAGTTTCCTTTTTAGAAAAAAATTTATATATATATATATATAAATAATATATGGGAAGTGAGGACTATGCTCATGCATAATGGTACTTATTTGTGAGTAATAAGAATATGAGGTTTTTTCGCTTTTTGTTCATCACTATCTTACATTACCTTATGATTACTCCAAAATGAATACATATTATTTATGCAATAAGGAAACACATGTTTTTATTTATTTGTTTAGTTTGTTATAAGAGGACCTGCATGAATACTTCCCGACTGGTAGACTTTCAGACACTAACATCAGTCCAGACAAACATTTAGGTCTCTGAAGTCTGAAGGCAGTGCGCCTTCTCTAATTGCTCAAAGGGCACTGTTTTGATTCTGAAATACCACACCCTGCAGAATAACCTGGTTTCCTAGCTTCTTATAACTATAAGCATCAGAAGGCAAATGATTTGGAAAAACCGGACCTCGCTGCTGAAAGGTATAAACTTAAAAAAAAGTTGCTCTGACTCAAGGTTTAGTTTTGTAGCCTGTTATACAGCAATACCATTAAATTATACTTTTTCATTCACTCTTTGTTGGGAGATTGTCCTATCCAAGAATTTTTCTAAGCTTCTAAATAGCCTTAATGGATTAACATTCCCAAGTCAAAGGAAAGTTTACTTTTTGGTACATTGGCTACTTTGTGCTCCAGGAACAAAGCCAAGGTCAAGGGAGATGCTATGCACACACACACACACACACACACACACACACACACACACACACAGATGTGTATCTATTGCTATATGTGTCTATATACTATATATCTATATAAATACAGATATTGAGAGAACAGAAAGTGTTCTCTGTTAATAAGCATCTTGTATTGGACACAGGAATCTACTCTTTGGTGAGTATTATAAAGTATTTCTTTTTTTCTTTAGCTAATTTTGCTTTGCAAATTCAGACATCTTTAGAGTATTCTTCTGTTTATCACTGAGAATAGCATTAAAGGGTGTATAGTAGGCATGAAAGAAATACTTGTAGTTGACTGAGCATGTATATCTGATTGAATCATAAAGAAGTCAGTGATAAAAAATGAGATTTTGAAATAGGTTGTGAATATTTTAGATGAGGACAAATGAATTTGAAATCTTTGCAAATAGCTTTTTTACCAATCCCCCTACTGACTCTAAGTGCTCTGTTACCTAGTGGAGAATGAACATTTTTTGTCAAAGCATTTAATCATATTTTTCTCTGCATATCTATGAGCAGTCTGCCCTTTTAGACTTTTGCCTATATATTTTGCCTATATATTTACTGTAAGTAACAATGCTTCACACATCACTGCTTTGTTGAGTTATAGTCTTCCATATTGTCCTGAATTGTTTTCAGGTAATAAATTAGGTTCTCTGGCATGTGCAGTAATATAAAGCATAATCCAACCTACCTGAAGAAGACACTCTGCGTCTGAGGCCTTGGAATCTAGTTCTGACTTCAGCAGTGCCTGGCAGTGTGATCCTGACCAAGGCTCATAGATTTTCTGAGTCTCTATTTTCACCCGTGTAAGGCCAGGAAGTTGTCACTAGATGAAAGGCTCTTTCCAGCTTTAATAGTGTTTGCAGTGAAATTATATGGAAACTGTCATTTGGAATAATTTATCACTGCTTTTCAAAGATTTAGGGTATAGATCAAGGCCTAGAGTGAGAGCAATCTTCTGATGCAGGAAAAGTCGCTTGGCATAAAATGCGCTTGCCTGTTCTGCCTCCTGGAGGCCAAGACGCAGAACTAATGCAGCTTCCGCAGCAGAACATGTGGTTTAAATGCATAAACTAAAACACAGGGGCTTTGAAAGTTTCCACAAATCACAATTGATCAAACCACCTACATGGAATGGTAGGTTTTCTCCGGGTAATTTTTTTTCTCCCTTCTTTCTTTCTGAAAGTTGTAAATTCAAGTTGGCCTGTGCTGTTTATGTTCAGCCTGGGAAGTTTTCCAATGACTCAGCCCCTGGCGCTGTATCTCCTATGTGCAACTTTTGCAGAAACTAACAAATCAGTGGTTGACATACACTTTTATTCCTCTGGGTTGTGCACTCAGCATCCTCCACAACCCTTGGGTCTATCTTAAAGACATTGATCTTAGAGAAGGGATCCCTTTTAATTCAAATAGGTATCAGTTTGATGCCTTTATGTAGGTGAGGAAAACTATGCTTGTTATATTTGGAGGTTTTCAATATGTGGCAGGGCAATGTTCTTTTCTTTAAAAGGCACTGTCATAGTTCTGTCTGTTTATCACAGTCCCTAGAGAGGGGCAGCTGTCTTCACTATGTGTGCTTTAGCAGATGCCAAACCCAAGTAAGAGATCTCTCATGATATTATTAGAGAATTAGCACATGTAATGCTCCAAATCTGCTAACTTGAACAAAGAATATGATATTAAGTTCTTTGAGGATTCCTTCAAAAGTAGTTCCCCAACTCCTTCTGGAAAGCAGTGGATAAAACTAAGGTACTTTAAAATAATATTTTACACTTATAAGACATGATTTTCAAACGTTACAGTGAAAAATATTACAGAATTAATCTCCATGTCAGTTTGAAGAGGGGAAGAATGTATTGGCATCATTATCTTATAAAGGTCAAAGAGAGGTTATAGAACCTGTCTAGCAAGTTACTGCAGGTTTGAAGTAGATCAGGAAAAAGACCAAGTCCTGCTGGTTGTAGTGGATATTATTATTCTTCTATTAGATGTTTTATTTCTATGTCACTTGCCCATTCATCAACCTATCCATCTAGTAACCAACGTTTATTGAGTTTGTCCTGTGTTCAAGGGACTGTTATAACTACTATAACTGACTGAAATATCTTCACCACAATCTTTTAAGGTAGATACTATCATTATCCTAATTTTAGGGATGAAGAAACTAAAACGCAGGGGCTGAGTAACTTACTCATTATTTTATATTTTTACTCGTTTATTTTATGCTGATTCTGCTGGTAAATGACAGAGCCATGTTTGAACTCAGGTAGTCTGAGGCTAGAATCCATGCTCTTAGTCATTCACTATGCCCCTTCCCAACCACAGTGGGTATTTCTTTTTTTTTTTTTTCTAATTTATTTTTAAAAGATTTTATTTATTTATTTGACAGAGAGAGACAGCGAGAACAGGAACACAAGCAGGGGGAGTGGGAGAGGGAGAAGCGGGCCTCCCGCCGAGCGGGGAGCGCGATGCGGGACTCGATCCCAGAACCCTGGGATCATGACCTGAGCCGAAGGCAGACGCTTAACGACTAAGCCACCCAGGCGCCCACACAGTGGGTATTTCTGAGCATGTACAGTACAGCAGAATGTGCCTGGATACCCAAAACTCAAGCTTAAATGTGGACAATGTCATAGGAGAGATGAAATACCACAGGTCTATAGATGTGCAAAGGAAGGAGGGATGAAGGGATGATGGTTATGGGAAGACTAATGATTGTGATATTGTGGAAAATTGGTCTTTTGTTATTTTCAAAATAACTCTTGAGTATTCCCTAAATTTGTATTTGATGGTATTTACATGTAGACACAGTGAATGCTATTGCTATGCCAGTTAAAAATAGATTATCTACTCTCTGTCTGCAGCAACACTTTGAAAGACTATTCTTCAGAGCCACATGAGCTTAATTACTCATTTTGCTTCAGTGTTAATTGTATTTTTTCTCCAATTGACCTAATCTTTCCATGAGTAAAATGACTACATCTCATTTTGATTTATAATTAAAAATTGTGCAAAGGCTGTAAACTGCTCCTGAATCTACTAAATCTTGCCTAGTAAAAGCAATACTCAATGACTTATGTGCATACCTGTCAGAATTAATTGGATTGTTACCTGAACGTTCATGAAATGCCATTCATTGCCTTTTAAAATGCTCATAATTTCAAGTTTACATTTTGATGAGTCTTGTCTCCTCCTTGAGTGGTCTTTTCCAGAGTCAACTCTCACTTCTCTGAAGTCCTATGACTCTTTCAGTAAGGGCCTCTACCATTAATTATATCTTATAATATATGCTCTCTGGCTTTACATTTTGAAGTACTAGGTCTTTCTAATTTGTTTGTCATCATCTCAAGTGTCATCATCTCAGGAGAAGTAAAAATGCCTTTATTTCTTACTGTAGTCACCTTCTGCTAGCTTTGAGCATGTAGAGATATAAATGAATGAATGCCATGGAGCTGTGTGAGTGTTGGTCGATGATCTGCTGATGTTTCTAGGTGTAATTCAGTCTAGTGGTCAGGTCCCTGGGCTGGAAATCAGGAGGTTTGAATTCTATTTCCCATTTCCTGTGACTTATGATACTTTACTTAAGCTCTCATTTTCTCCACAAATAACTTGAAGGAAGAGTCTTTGTCTAGACCAGTGGTTCTTAACCTTGACTGTGCTTTGGAATCACACTCACATGGGCTTCTACCTCCAGAGATTCTAATTCTATGGGTCTGAGCTTTGGAGTTTCAAGTGATTCTGTTGAGAAGCTGAAGTACATTGTCCAGCATTTTTTTCTTTTACTTCCAGCCTTAATATCTTCTCTTTCTCTGATCTTCCTCCTGTCACAAATGTAGTCTTCCTAAAATACAAATATGAGCATATCTACTTCATGCTAAAACTCTTAGTTATAAAATTGAGTGCTAGCTTCTTAGAATATCATACATAATATGCACTTCGCCTGACTCTCCAACCACATTCTACAGCACATCCCCCCCTTGCACATATGTCTCCATCCATGGTGTTCCATGTCTCTGCTTGTGCATGCATTGTTCTGCCCAGGATGATTACTTCCCCCGCCTTCCCAACTCTTCACTCATTGATCATCTACTACTCATCCTTGAAACATCAGCAAAGATATCACCTCTGTCAGGAAGTCTTTTGGACTTATCTGAGCAGATTTAATCATCCCTCTTCTATGCTAAGTGTGTATTTTATAACTACATTATTACTCTTTTCATACTATATTATAATAATTTCTTTGCAGATCTAATGTTTGAGGTTAAAAATTGTGTCTAATTCATCATGCTTTCTTAGCACATAGCACAGAGTAGGAACTCAATAAATCTCACTGAATTAAATTGAATTAATGTTAATAAAGACTCTAGAATTCCTTAAAAATAAGTACAAATGTACTTGGCTTAAAAAAAAAAAAGAGTGCAATGCAACAGGAAGATTCCTCAAATCAAATTTTTGTAAGATAATTTTAAGTACATCTGATATGTATACTGTCAAGGAATTTTTAAAGTCAATTGACTCCCTATTTTATTTTTGTATAAACCCAGGTTATTAACTGAACAAACATTTTTGAGTTCATTTTATTTGCTATGGTACTACTGCTTTCCTCAAGGAGCTCGATGGGAAACAAAGAAGTCAAAAAGCAATTACAATTTTGAAATGATCAAATGCTATGAGAGGGGTAAGCACACTTACCTCCAGGGTCAATTAACCCTGTCCTGGAGACATACCCAATATGACGGCTAAAATTTTACTCCTTTCTGTTTTACTCAAGAAAGCATGGTCAAACAAAAATTACTGAAAGGGATGGGTGGTATTATAGGACCAATCTTGCATATACCCAAGACTTTGAGTTTCAATACATCAGAAGCAAGTGTTTTTTTAAGTAAATAACTCACAAAACTTGATAATTTAGCAATTATAGTAACAGATTCCCTTGTGACATATTTTAGAACTAATTGCTATATACAGGTGCATGATACTATTTTGGAGGGAAGGAAGAGGAACAACTTCCTTTGTATATAGATGATGCATTTAGCCATGTACAGATTTAGATTACATAGTCTTTTAAGAATACACCCATGCATATTGTAACCAAGAGAAAGCTTCATCCTTTAGGGAATTAGCAAGATTTCAAATTTCGCTAGTATCACCAAGGTAGGGTGAGAGAAGAGTTATGATTTTATGTCTTTGATTCTATCTTCTCCCTTCACTTTTTTTTTTTTATTAACATATAGTGTATTATTTGCTTCAGGGGTACAGGTCTGTGATTCATCAGTCTTACACAATTCACAGCACTCACCATAGCACATACCCTCCCCAGTGTCCATCACCCAGCCACCCTGTCTCTCCCACCCCGCCTCCCCTCCTGCAACTCTCAGTTTGTTTCCTGAGATTAAGAGTCCTTATGGTTTGTCTCCCTCTCTGGTTTCATCTTGTTTCACTTCTCCCTCCCTTCCCCTATGATCCTCTGTCTTGTTTCTCAAATTCCTCATATCAGTGAGATCATGTGATACTTGCCTTTCTCTGATTGACTTATTTTGCTTAGCATGATACCCTCCAGTTCCATCCACGTCATTGCAAATGGCAAGATTTCATTTTTTGATGGCTGCATAATATTCCAGTGTGTGTGTGTGTGTGTGTGTGTGTGTGTGTGTGTGTGTATCACATCTTCTTTATCCATTCATCTGTTGATGGACATTTAGGCTCTTTCCATAGTTTGGCTATTGTGGACATTGCTGCTATAAACATTGGGGTGCACGTGCTCCTTCGGATCACTACGTTTGTATCTTTTCTCCCTTCACTTAGTGAGTCAGACTTTCTGAAACAGGAATCTGTCTACCATTAAATTTATAAGACATCTAATTTAGACCAACTTCCTTTATCAGCTCTGCATCTTAGCACATTTCCTTTTATTTCCCTAAAACAGTACCAGTGATTGATGGGCGATAATGTAATACATATACTACAATATAAATGACAACACCTGCATTACTCAGAACATGCAGATATGAGTGAGCTGATGTCATTACATTGAGGTGATTTCATTTAATCTGTAGGGCGGGTCAGTTGTGTCATTAGTACCATTAATCTCAAAGGGCATGTTAGACACGCACGCAGCTTAGCAAACACTTTTTACAAGAGTCCTAGATCCTAGCTCTATCTAAAAAGTCATCACATCATAAAGATAAAAAATCTAGCAAAAAATAAGAACGAAAGAACATGTATATCAGTCAGATGGCACAATAATCTTAGAACTCAGATATAAAATATGAAACTCACAGAATGCTAGAACCTAGTCAATGCATTGTGATTTTCTTATTTACTCTTATTTCTGTATTTATTCATAAGAGAACATGCTGAACAAGAGTATAAGTGATTACATGGACCAAATTTTTTAGAAACCAACATATAATGGGGCTCAGTGTAGTATAAGGTCCTTGATTACCTTGGTTACCTTGATTACCTTGATTACTTTGATTACCAAACTAGATTCCATTTATAAAATTACATAACCCATATTTTTTGGAGCCCATTTGGAACTATTTTGGACATTACTCATTAGATATGGCTTCCAGAGAGTTTAAAACTAATTTCTAACTACCAGATGATGACTACTATCATTGTACTCCTTAAATCAAACAAAACCTATAAAACTGTTGCTGTCAGATGCTTAATTGCACCCTTTCTTCTATCTGATCCCATTGTAAGATTTTATTAGGCTAAAGGCAGTAGAGTTCTTTATATTCCATAATCCTTTGTAGCCCTAAAAAAACACTGATACACCACTAATTCTATCTGTAACACTGAATGTCAGAAAATATATATAGATAGTTGATAGATTAGATAGATAGATAGATAGATAGATAGATAGATAGATAGATAGATAGATGATAGATAGATAGAATTTTTCTTCTCTAAGACTCTCTTGGCCCACCTATGAAAACAGATTAAATTTTTTTTCTCAACCGAGAATATTCGCAGGGAAACCTGGGTGGCTCAGTCGGTTAAGCATCTGCCTTCGGCTCAGGTCATGATCCCAGGGTCCTGGAATCCAGTCCATCAGGCTCCCTGCTCAGGGGGGAGTCTGCTTCTCCCTCTCCCTCTGCTGCTCCCCCTTCTTGTGCTCGTGCTCTCTCTCAAATAAATAAATAAATAAATATTTTTTAAAAAAATATTCCCAAAATAAAATACCATTTTTAGAGGGTAAGAGAAGTCAGTTTCCTCTTTCTTACAATAACAAATGTAACATCTTCTTCATGGAAATAGAATGTAGTCTCCTTGAAAAAAAGGACCATTTCTTTTATTCCTCAACCCCATGTATTATCTTATTAAAAATATTTGGTGAATTTTTGGCAACATCAACACGAATCACATAGGCCCGATGCTACTGTTGTCAGTTGAAGAGATAAGACTGTGAATCCCTATTCTGTAGTATTTAATCTTGAAACAGGTATTTAGGTTGACTTGAGGTTTATTTTTTGAGATTCTCCATGGCTTTTTATGTTTTTGTGTGCCTCATTTTCCCATTTTCCCTCTGTCAATGCACGTAGGCTTCGGCGCTGACCTGAAAGCGGGGTTCTCTACATAAACCATTATTTTTTTTAATATCAGACCTACAAAGCACTATTTCATTACATTTTAGGGGAGAATTGTTATATCAACTGATTTCATACCACCAATATAAAATTGAATTTTAATCATTTAAACCCAACTCAAAGGTTGCTTTTGGAGAAGAATTAAGTCATTGATCCCTAACATAAGCCTTAAGCTGAGTTCTGGTTTTAGAGAGAAAAGTGAGGTATTGCTTTCCTGTTTCTGGCAAAATGAATTTGTCCCTCTTCTGCCATGCTAGTCCGTTTTTCTCCCTGAGCACCGTGATGTCCCTAGCAGGATGAACAGTGAATAGGTCCAAAGGTTTTTTACCACAGGCATATATCCAGTAGTCAGTGACTACTTTGGCTCAGCCAGCAGTGAATGATCTCCCCCTTTCATCATTTATTTAGTGCCTGCGTGGTACCAGGTCTGCACTAACTGTTAGGCAAAAGCTGATAGGGCCCCCACTCTCGTGGAGCTTATAGTCAAATGGGAACAAGACATGTTAATCAAACAATCACACACATAAAGGTAATCTGATGTGGTAAGTGTGAAGAAAGTGGGCACTTGAGTCAATGAGAACATCGCTGGAAAATTTGACCTCACTGAGGCCAGCTGAGACTTCCTAAAGAAGTGAGGATGGTGCCAACATTTGGAGACCACGGTCCTGAGCCACAAGGTCAAGCAGAAGGCAGAAATAGAATTCTAGGCAATTGGGGCTTGACCTCCTTCTCTTTCTCTACTCTCAGAAATTTTTTACTTTTATTATTTGGGTAATTGAAGCAAGAGATTCTGAAGTCACTGTTGAGAACTTTCCTCAATATTTAGAGCCTGAGCAATGCTTCACCCACATGTGTTTGCTTGCAAAAAGCAGCAAGACTGTGAACATATAATGGATGACATTCAAGCATAGGACACAAAGGTCACCGTTAGTTATCGCATTTCTGTGTTTGCCCTTTAGATGAGGTTCAACACGCTCAGTTTGTTTTAGGGCAATTTCTGTTCTAGTCCATGAACACACAAATGCCACGGGGAGCCAATGGTCTCTGCAGCACCCTACTGCACTCCTGCTTAGCTGAAATAATCCTTAGTTCACTGGCCTCTGGTCACACGTGACACGCTACTTAATTGCCATGGCTCTTTCGTAGCCTTTTTAACCGCCCTCCACCCCAAAAGTGATCTGACGGTACCATGACATCGTGGAGTAACGCCATAGCTGACTCTTTGTGCTTTGCTGTTTTATTGATTTTTCAGTATTATGCAGGCTGAGTTTGCTTAAGGAAACACTGTGTCCATGGTTGAGTCAACACAGTTAGGAGAGAAGCAAATGGATTGTTAGAATCCGAGTACACACAGGGCTAATGTGGCCAACGTGTTTTCCTTTCTTACATACCTAGCTCCCTGATGTCCAAGGCAGGCAGCAGACGTCATCAGTGACTGACCTTTCCAAGCATGCCTTTAAAGGATTGAGCAGAGCCTATTTCCTCAATGAGCTGGAAATAATAAAAGGCGTAGAGCTACAGCTTCTGGAATAGAGAGGACATTGGGAGTTTAGATGTGTCACTAGATGGCAGTGTTTCTGAAGTTCCTTCTGAAGAGGCCTTAATTGGTGTTTTAATTACTGTTTTATCGAAAAGTCAGAGTAATAAATAATAGCTATTATTTATCAATGTCTTATTATGTACCAAGAGACACAGCAAGCGTTATGTTCACATCAACATAATAAGATCGGCGAAATAATTATATCTTTTTACAGATGAAAAAGGGAGGTTTAAAATAGTTAAATAATAACAGTGGGAAAGAGGAACCTAGCTAAGTATTTCTCAGGTCTGACATAGTTTGGCTCCAGTCGCCCTTTACTGTAGGTGCTAATGTCACCCTCACTTTCAAGAAGAGGAAACTAAGGGAAAAAGATGCTACCACATGATCAAGGTCACACAGCTATTATCCCGAGGAGCCAGGATCTAAACTAGATGGCTCTAATTAACTCCGGAGCCTATATTTTTAAACACTGCTTCTCCCATTTTGGCTGGAAAAGAAAAGGATTAAATATACACATTTGGGTCATTACTTCTAATACGGATAACCATAAGAAATACGTTACGAAAAGGGTTCCTATGTGTGTGAACCTGGTAAACTGAACTAGTAGAATAGTGTTGAGGGGGCAGGCAACAGCTGTTTGCTGCAGGCCAAGATTATTCTTCCTGAAGAAAAGTAATTCACAGGGCATATATGTGTATCTCAATGTTGTAGGGATGGAGTGATTTTATGTGCCATAATGCCTCAGGAAAAAAGAATGATTTTTTTTTTTTTTTTTTAATCATCAGAAGGCCATGACAAATACATAAAGTGCTGGGAGAAAACCAGAAAACTTTTTTTTTTTAAGTAGTTTATCTTGAATTTGGCTACTAGTTCTTTTCAATAATTTTTGACAAGTGAGCCTGAGCCTGAAATCTTTACCTTCTTGTCCTCTTAAAGATCCTTTACTTACCAGCTCTAGTCTAATCTGCTGCCTTGTTATCTGCTCTTCCTTCCTGTTGTCGCCTCCAACTAACTCCCCCAAATGCAAATGGATTCTCCCCCTTTCCAAACATGTGTTTCCAAACTGCAAGTCCTACCTGTTTATAGCTATGGAGTATACCATGGAATAGCCTCATACTCAGAACCCTTAATGCTTTCCCAAGCTCCCCGAAGGGTCTCTTGCAAGTAATTAGAACACAGAGGTTTCCAAGGCTAGCCCCCAACATCCTTCCCACATGTTGCCTCCTAAATTACACCCAATGCATTGCTTCCGTATAGCCTAAGTGTACATATGCATGTTTGGAAAAGCGTGGTGAATCATCTTATCTTGGTGAAATGTAATTTTTATTTTTATAAAATAATTATATGCACCTAGTGAAAAAAATTCCAACAACATAGAGAACTAGAACACGGAGTACATATTAACATGTAACAATTTTAAATTAAAATTGCTCATTTTAGCTTGTAGCAAATCTGGTGGTTATCTCTATGATGCCAAATAATATGCAGACATCTTTAATTCTTGATTAAAAATTATCAGCAGCATCTCTTGTCTCACTGATATGAAAGGAGAATTAACTCCACTACCCCCCCTTCTCTGCTCGCCCTAAGTTCTAATGGACAGCAGCAGTTTTGATTCTTCTGGTGGTTACCTTTCTCACTCTAAACAATACATGTAAACATCTCTTCCTTGATTTGCCAAAATCTGACTCACCGATTTAAAATGATCCTTGTACTTTCTCCCACCTGCTTGTTAATTCTCTGACTCTTGTTTCTTAGCACGATGTTTTTATTTTCTGTATTAAGATAGGCCATTCCAGACAACTAGTCACTCAGATTTTCTACCATTTTTTTTTCCTCTGTATTTTGGGAGGTTTCTGCAAGGGCATCTCCCAGCGCTTCCATTGATTTCTTTTTTTCATTTTGGAAATCATATTTTTTAATTACCAATAAATATATTTTTCTGTGATTGTTCCTTTTCATAGCAGCCTATAGTGTAGTATGTTTTATGGTTTCAATATCTGCTCATGTTTCTCTGAGGATATAAAAAAGAAATTTTCAAGTTCCCTTCTGTCCCCTGAATTATATGTTTTCACTGGAGCTAGTTGTTCTATTCATCTTGGTTCTTTTCATTTTTGCAAATATATTCTCTCAAATATCTGCTGATTCTTTTTTTGCCTGATATTGTTTGTGAATGAAGGTCAGGCTGGTTTATACAGCAGTGGTTTAAAATACTCTGTGTTGAGAAAAAGTCGTAAGGCAGAGTTCTTATACACTGGTATGGACTTCCAGAGGGAAGTTTAACAATATATATCAGCAATATTAAAGTTGTTCACAGCCATTAATACACAGGCTTACTTTCAGGAATTTACCTTTGGGAAATGGCCAGATTATGCAAAAGATATTCTCATAAATATAAATGAATAGAGGGCTGCTTAAATACATCTGTAGAATACTATGCAGCATTAAAGTTGATGCACAGGATAAGTTTTTAGTGACGTAGGAATGTTGTATATATGTATATGTGTCTGTGTACATGTGCATTGCTTATTTTCCTGTTCATCTTTGCAAAATTGTGTGTGTATGTGTGTGTGTGTGTGTGTGTGTGTCTGTATATGTGTCTGTGCATGCATGTGACTCCTCCTGTGTGTCTTAAATTTTACCCCAAATGTGTCCCACTGGCTTTGTTCTGGGAACCTTAAATTTTGGCTGCAGCCCTATGACCTCTTCTTGAGGGCATGGTTCACCTGCTCCTTTCTCCGGGGCCTTCCCTCTGCCACCTGTCTGTACTCACTCTGCCTGGTGGAAGCCTGGCAACTGGCAAAAACTAGAGTTGGGGAAAGAGTTGAGAAAGCTGGAAGGGAAAGAGGACCTTCGAAGTCAGTCCCCACTTACTACAGACAGTGAAAGTTCGCTAAAGTTTTTCCACATGGCATTAATGTGATAAACGTGGCAGTTTTCGGAAAGTTGATGGATGGAGGGCATTGTGTAAAATAACTAAGTAGGAGGAGATGAAAGAGTGGAAGAAAAATGAAGGTACTGTTCGGGCCCTCCACGTGTGAAGCAGACAGTGCCGGAACAGGATTGAAAGAAATGTCAGCTAGAGAGGGAGGCAGGGATAGAAGAGAGATGGAGAAAAGCTTTGAGAACTTGGTTAACATGTGAGTCAAAGATGATCCAAGGTTTTTAAAAACCGTAGTCTGACACACACCTGTTCCTTGCAGCATTATTCACGATAACCAAGAGGCAGAAGCAAGCTGAATGCCCATCAATAAAGGAATGGATAAACAAAGTGTGGTATGTAGATAAAATGGAATATTATTCAGCCTTAAAAAGGAAGTAAATGCTTTAATATGCTACAGCATGGATGAACCTTGAGGACATTACACTAAGGGAGGTAAGCCAGTCACAAAAGGACGAATACTGCATGATTCTACTTACATGAGTTACCTAGAGTAACCAAATGCTTCGAAACGGAAGTAGAATTGTGCTTGCCAGGAGCTGAGAAGGGGGGAGGGGAAGGGCAGTTGTCTACTGGGTATAGAGTCTCAGGTTTACAAGACGAAAAAGTTCTAGAGATCTGTTGCACGGTAAGATTTATACGGGAAACACGACCATACTGTATACTTAAAAATGTTTAGGATAAGATCAAATAAATCTTTCACCTTTTAATAAACAAATGGTTAAGATGGTAAACTGTATGTCATGTATTTTTTTCATACGATAAAAATAATTGTATTCTGAACTATTTCAGACTTACAAAAAAGGAATTAAAATTAACTGCAAACATCAGGTGCTCTTCATCCAGAAATGTAAACATTACCAATACAATTGTAGCCTTTGAATAGTTCCCCGAAGTTTTAAAACTTTTCTTTATTCAACAATTGCTTTTTGAATGCCTATTATTTGCAGAGCTCCCTGCTAGGCTTAGGAGACACAACAGTGTACTTCTGTTCTTCCCTGAAGGAGACTCAAGTGGCATGGAGAAGGATCACCCTCCTTACAGATGTAGAGAAAATTGTTTTGGAAGGTGATGATGCATTTTGCAATTCACATTGTTATACTTGGGGTGACAATTGAATTGTTCATATTTAGCTACCCTCTAGGAAATCTATAAATTCCAGGACATCTATAAAATATTGAACTTCTATTAACAATCCCATGTAAAAAATTTCCTTGGGTAACGACTACATGTAAGTCACTTTGCTAGTCACTAATATTTCACAGGCTTCATTGTGTGCCATGCCCTGGTGGATGTTGTTGTCCAGTGGGTGAGCTAGGCAAGAGGTGACAGGTTTTAACAAGCATGGTGCTAGTGTTGACCTAACACTGAAAAATGAACCATAATTTACCCTCTCGTGCAGGAAGATTTTCTGAAGAAAGTGACATTCAACCTGAGATGGAATAAAATGTATAGAAAACTGTAAGATCTTCATAAGGCTGTTCTGGTATACTAAGGAAACCTACACAAACAAAACCCAACAGGAGGTGCAATAATGTTTTTATGTATAAAGTACAAATGAGGAGAGGATGGAAAAGCAACTGGACCTGATAGGGTGGAAAGCCTTGTAATGACTCTTTCACAAGTTAAGGTAAGGTCATAAGAGCGTAAGATAAAGGTCATTTTAGGCAGAAAGAGCAGCAAGAACAAAGGTACACAGGTTAAAATCTATGATATCTGAGGACTCTCGTGGCCTTCACTTTATCCTAAGGCATCCTCGCTTAACTCTGCACGTTACATCCTGTAATTTCTCATTAGGAAAAAAAAAAAGTTCTGATAAGACTTCAAACATAGAATAGTTATCAAACATATATGTAACTATTACAATAATGCAAGTATGTAATAATATATGAAATGGTAGATGTAAAATTACCTTTAAGTGGCACCGTGCTCATTGGTCATTGCTATAAATATGATAGTGACACAATTATTTCAATGGTCTTTGGCATGGAATTTTGTCAGATAGTTTCTAAAATCCTAAGTAACATCTTTTAGATCTTTTTGTCTGCTAGCATTGGTTGCCTTACCCCCCATGCTGTGCTTGTCTAAGTATCCAGTGATCTGACACTGAACTTGTGTGTGTGTGTTCTAGAAGGGACACTAGTATCCACGCTGGTACTATGGGTGAAAGTTCTGAGGAGGTCAATTTTGCCTTAACATATGGAAGAACTTCTTAACTTGCCTGCAACAGACTGAGAAAAAAGTGTTTAAATAAACTTTGTTTACATAGTTTTACACAAAAATAAATTCATTGGATTTATAAGATAGGCTTTTATTCTGTGTGATCAGACCTTTTCAATTTCTTTGGTACTAGAATCTTCTTCATTTTATGAATTATACTGTGAATGAATTATAGTAGTTTTTTTTTTTTTTAGTGTCCTTACTTGGCAACATAAAGGCTAGAAATACATTATTTGAGGTTTTATAGCCCCAGACTTTCATAAAACCTAAGAATTCCAGTTTCCCTAACTCTCAGACTCTGCTCCAACTGTCAAATTATGTCAGATTTTTCAAGTTATCTTGTTAAAAGATAAGAAGAAAAAGCCCATTTGAAAAATTTCAGAGAATTTTTGCAGGCGTTGATTTTAACTTTCTGCCTAATTTGGATATTCTGTCTTTCCCAAGAGGATGCTTAGGGAATGCCCTAATATGATAGGATGAATCAGGAGACATAGAATCAAATCCCCAGCTATGCAAATAGAGGTATTTGATTATTCTGCTTCTTAGTTTTATAGTCCAAACAACAAAGAAATGAGCAAGTAGTAAGATCCATTTCAGGAATAAAATTCCATTTAAAAAAATGTACCTATAAATAACGAGTATATATATGTGTGCATATGTGTATATATACATATATACACGTGCACGTATACCTCTATATGCACATACACACCACATTGGATTTTGTGGGAAATTTATCATTTTTGCTAATAATAGAGCATCTTTCAATCCTTCTTTGAAACTGAAAAGTTTATGAAGGATTAACACTAAAGAGAGTATGTTTATTTGGAGAATATCCCCCATTCTTGGAAATTTAAAGAACATATAAGAATATTGCCAATATTTAAGAGGTGTAAAGAAATTGGACTATAAGCTATGATTGGAAATTTTTTATGAGCACAAATTTGTTGATGGGCTAATAAGCATTTACATTTTCTGATCTTGTAGTTAGCTGCCTAATTACTCATTTTGTGCATTCATGCAAATGAAATCGTTTGCGTGTAAATGCATGCAGGTGCAAATCTGTGTGAGTGGTACTAGGGTCTCCTTTGAAACTTGGTCATGATCCTTCATTTTTCCATACTTGAAAAATCAAATTTTCAAAAATAGTTCCTGAAACAAAATCCATATGGGCAAGATCATGTTAAAATCATGGCTGTTTCTAGGTCTTCTAAAGCTATTGTCTTGCAACTAAGGTTCCTAACTAATTAGTAATAGTTTGAAAAAATAGTCAATTTGTCAATTTGAATTCTCAAGAATTTGGGGGCTCTAAGAGACCCCAAATCAAAAACATAAAAATATGATTAAATGCCATGAGAAATCCAATATGGTGGGATGCAATTATACACATTTTCTCGATTTCTTAGAATTTTGCTGTTGTAGTATACTAACTTGTTAAGCTAGATATGACAAATCAGTCAGTGCTCACTGTTTTAGAAAAACTTAAAAGTATATGTAAAGTATATACCATAGGATTTGGTGCTTATAATAATATTTAACTGTTGTACGGGATTTTGAAGCTTACAAAACACTTTTTTACGTAGATTATTGTGCTTGATCCTATAGCACTCCCATAAGCCTAACCCCCATTTTAGAACTGAGAAAACTAAAACTTAGCACAATAAAATTAATACTGTGATTTCACAAGTACTAAGTCACATAACAAGCTTTTAAACCTTGCATACTCTGTTTTAAATTTTCAGCTTTTTCAACACCACTACATTGCTTTGACTCTGTTGTTTGCTCTTGGTTTTGCATGCTAATTTCTGTGACCTTCTTCCCCTCATAACCTTACATAATTCTTAATCTCAAAGAGCATAATTTATCCATTGGCATTTCTGCATGGTACTTAGCACAGTTTTGGACATAAAACTAGACAACCCCAAATATTTGTTGATTGTTTATGGCTAGGGTGGTAGAGATCTGGCGGTTAGGCAGGAAAGTTTAATTCATAAACTAACTTTGGTGAAGTGTAGTGTTGGCATTCAGCTCTTACCATTGACCTTATGCTCCCACGGAATGCATGAAAAGAGTGTGAAAATCCTGCCCCAGAACTTGGTGAAGGAGAGCTAGCAGAGAAGGCACAAGATATGTATTTTGGCAATGCAGAATATACTTACAAAATGATAAGGCACTTTCATTTCTGTGACAGATATCCAGGTATCATCTTGTTAATAAGACGGACTTTTTTTTTCTTTTCCTTTAAGATTTTATTTATTTATTTATTTATTTATTTATTTATTTATTTATTTAGAGAGCACAAGCAGGGGCAGAAGAAGACTCCCTGCTGAGCAGGGAGGCAGATACGGGGCTTGATCCCAGGACCCTGGGATCATGACCTGAGCTGAAGGTAGACGCTTAACTGACTGAGCCACCCAGGCGCCCCTGGCATGTTTTACAAAACAGAAATCATGGAAGTTACCACTGTAAAGCTCCAGAGTAATCTCATACAGAACAGAGTTTCATCCACAAAGGAACATTCGATTCTCCTATTGGAACAGGGGCCTGACACATTTCCATTTCTCTACTCTAAAGAAATTCCTCATTCTTTGGAGATCAGCTCTAATAGTCCCACTACTTTTTTTTTCAAAGACATTTATACTGTACCAAGGTAAACCCACATACATGTTCATACACCAAAATCTACTTTAAAAGTTACCATTTCAGAAGAAGAAAACTGAAAATGAGAATGGTTATCTCAGGTTTTAGTTTGAGAATTTATAATAAAATGAATTTCCTGTATATATATATATATGTGTGTATATATATATATACACACACACACACACATATGTGTGAATATAAGTGAAAAACCTAAAAATGTAGAAATACATTAAGTAGTTGTGTCACTACTGTATTTTCATTGTAAAATTTTTTATGTTTAAAATAGAGGAAAAAACTACAAGTGAAGAATACTCAGGTGCCTGGGTGGCTCAGATGGTTGAGTGTCTGCCTTTGGCTCAGGTCATGATCCCAGAGTCCTGGGATCGAGTCCTGCATCAGGCTCCCTGCTCCTTGGGAGCCTGCTTCTCCCTCTGCCTGTCTCTCTCTCTCTCTCTCCCTCTCTCCCTCTCTCTCTCTGTCTCTGTCTCTCATGAATAAATAAATAAAATCTTAAAAAAAAAAAGAATACTCAGTATCGTGGATTGGTCCTAATTCATTTAATCATTCCCTTATTGGTAGATACTGAGATAGTTTCTAGTTCTAGTTAAAGCTTTCAGAGCTTTGGAGAAAAGCTCACTTTTATGAACTCACATCATTGGGAAATATACTATCCTTTCATTTTCTACATGATAAATTAATTTCAAGTTAGCTTTCCCATCTTGATAGGAGAGGAGTGCTGATATGTCCCTTGTAGACCTATTTTCACTTGGGTTTGGTTATGGTTCATGGATGTTCCAGATTGGTGCACATGGTAATTACAGAGAGGAGGTCATGTTTGTCAGAAAAGTATGTGTCTTCGTTCAGAAGGATTCCGCGGACCTGTGTGCTCGCTAATGCCTGCGGTGCTTCCAGAGGCTGTATGCAGCTTTCTCAGTGAAGGGAGTACAGAAGATAACCACTGCCCACAAAAAGTTAAAACCTCCATTTGGGATTCCAATTGTTTTCTCCTTCCTCTTGCATTAATCTTGTCCCAGATAGGACGACTTCACTGTTCACTGTCCTTTAAGTTGCACTGATTCTGCATCAAAAGAGAGGCCTGGACCAGGTTCTGAGAATGACTTCTTCCTTCTGAAACTCAGGCCCTGGTGAGCTTTGTAGCATATGGAACACAGCCTGAAAATCATTTTCAATGAAGCGCAGTTGGGGTCCTGGAGGGTTCTCTTTCTGTGGATTAGGGACTCAGGAAATGTACCTTTTCCCGAACGTCTGTGGATAACAGGAGCTGACATAATGCCTGAGGTTTCTACACACTGCTGGTGCAGTTGGCTGAAGGAATGGGATGGTTCTCCAGTTGATGGTGTGCTGCAGCCATGTGTGTCTCAGTGTGTCCCTTCTCGAGGATCCCATGTTGCAGCCAGAGCCGGGCAGAGCTCGTCCCATCGTTGCAGAATGTAAGGTATGTCCACTTGCTCCAGACCCTGCAGCTGATGTTCTTGGTGCTCAGGATGAGGCTGACAATAACCCTTCAACGGCAGTACTCCTGTGCCAGTCTGTTCTTCGTGATTCTGGCATTTTTCTTGGTTTGGGAGCCACAAGGGAGTCTGAGTATACGAGAGGTCCCCTCCTGAAGTCGAGGGTATTGGCAGGTGATTCCTAAGGGTCTGAGGAGAGGGAGAATTCTCTCCTCTCTGCATAGCCTGCGTGGGCTGCGCCATCGTGACACTTGGTCCTTGGCTCACACAAGGGACAGAGGACGCATGGGAGGGGAGAGGAGCAGGGAGAAAGGCTTGGTTCCTGCTGAAAGAATCGGAGGAAGCAAAATGATGAGACCCGCCCAGGGGAGTGGACAGATTAATTTGGTGCTGCTGAGCTGTCAGACCTGGTCTTCCATCTGGGCCATCTGCCAAGGAATTCATGGACTCTGCTCTGCTCTGCTCTGGGTATAGGGATCCTTGGTTCTGAAACCACATTTGAATTCTTGGTTCCTGAATGCCTGTTTTTTTTAGCCAGTTTTTTTCCTGGTTGTAATATCAAGGAATTGGCTCCTCTCAAAGGCTTGAAGTAGGACGTGTGATTGAGATCTTGTGATGGACGTCCAGTCTTGTCTGGCTGCTTTTGGTAAGTGTTCTTGAGTGCAAGGCTGATGATGGTGTTGTCCTTGGGTTTCGTCTCTTCCTAAGGAGCATCCAAATTCCAATTGTCTCTGTTTCAATCTGTGGTTTTTAAACCAAATCGCTTTCAGTGCTGTTCAAATCCATCTTGGGAAGAGCTTCCTGGATCCCACAGAGGTGAGTGGGCAACGGAGCAGCACTCCAAGACACCAGGCTTATCAACCCCACTACTTTTAACTCAACTTCTGATTTTCTTCTAATATTCAAGATTGAATAAATAGTTCAGGTTGTTTAAGAAAATATTTCCGGAGGGAATAAATATTCTCAGATCTTGCTATTAAAGCTATTTTCGTTGTACTCTGTGGATTTAAAGTTCAAGACTTTACCAAATGCCTCTGCAGAGTGCAGAATGAGGGAGCAGCATGTAAAAACCTGGCTCCCTATTCCCAATGCAAGCATGCCGGCTGCCATGGGAGACACATTTTCTGCCACAATTTCCATATCAGGATTTTATGAGAACATCTGTCTATAATTCTGGGCACTTTTGCTTAATCATTCAGGGGCCTGAGAGAGTTCCCACTGGAGGCAAGTGACGGGGTAAGTTGGGGACAGAATCCTGTCTTTAGGACTCTGGTGGTTTCTCTCCTTAGCACATTTTAAGGTGGGGGGGAGTTGGGGGGGGGAGTTTGGCTCCACCTTATCCAATCTATTTGCCATTGAGCTTAGTTGGAGGGATTTACAGTGAGACAGTTTATTTATCCATCTGACACTAACACAATGTTATGCTAGGCAACTGCCAATAAAAAAAAATAATGATAATGGCAGCAGGTATTGTGTTCTGATACTTGTTACACTCTAGACACTGTGGTAGGTGCATATTATTTAATTCTCATAGCAGCCATAATATGGGTAGGAAACATAAATTTAAAGGTTAAATAACTTTTAAAACGAGATTGGGTGCGTTCAGGGTGGCAGGACATACATAGTAGAGGCAGGATTGCACTCAGACCTGCCTGACTCTAAAGTCAAGGCTGTAACCACTAGGCTATTGTGACCCTGAGTTTTGTAGAAAGCCTTCTCGGAGAGGGAGAAATATATTTATTTGGAAAAATAATAATTCTGCCTTCAATATCCAGTAGCCTTTTCTCTCCAGCAGGTACAGCCCAAAGGAATCCAGGAATTTTCAAAAGACAGAGGGGAAGCATATGGTTACTTTTTGGAAGATCTGAATAAGTAAAGCTCTCTTGGTCCCCGTGCCATAAATCCTTCCTCCTGTTTCACCTTCCACCTCATTCTAACATATCTCAGCACCCCTTCCTCTATATTTCAACAGCCCCCAGTTGCTGCCAGTCGTAGCTCTACATGTGTTACTCCCCGTCCCCAGAGGGCACACCCACGTTCTTGACTATGAGACCTACTACCGATTCTTCAAAGTCCTGTTCTGACCTCACCTTCTCTGGGCAGTCTCCACTGATCACCCCAAGCGGTGATAAGTGCCCCCTCTAGGACTCTTCTGTCTCTCGTATGCACACTTGTCATTGCATATATCCACACTGTGTGGTCATTCTTTCCTTCTTTATCTCTC
Organism: Eumetopias jubatus; assembly: GCF_037043125.1. Lineage (NCBI taxonomy): Eukaryota > Metazoa > Chordata > Mammalia > Carnivora > Otariidae > Eumetopias > Eumetopias jubatus. The sequence goes on from NW_028274809.1 coordinate 126,475,304, forward strand.
ACATCTCCCTAACTGTAAAATAAAATGCACAAGGGCTGCATTTCAGTTGTATTCATCTCTGTATCTCTGCTGCACACCCTGAAAATATAGGTGTTTAATGAATGTGTATAGGGTTGACTTGAAAACTCTTCTATACTAAAGCCATGAGCTACTTCAATAGCATTTCAAGATGAATGAGGTTAGTATCTTGATAGCAGTGCATTGTGCTTTTTTCATCTTCAGTTGTAAGTGTATTAAGGATGTAAGATGTGTTTGTACTACTGCAAATGTTTCTGGAAGTAGCCCAGAAAGGAGGAATAAGACATCTAGCCCACAGCTCACTGTTACAGAGGCCTTTTGGGTTGGGAATTGTTTCTAAGAAAAACAGTACCATTTGATTGATGCAGAAATCACCCATTTCCCTCTGTGTTGTCATTAAGAATTGTGGCTGTGTGGCTCTTTATTTTTTTTTGCAACATGCAAAGGATTTAATGCTACACAATGATGTATGATTTGTAGTTGGTTCAGCTGGGTAAGCACTGTTTGCTTCAACTACTATGAACTTATTTGTTCATCAATCATTTTAACACTCTGCTACAAACCAGGAAATAGGTGGTTTAAAAAGAATAATACCTTGACAGAATCTGCTCAGAGCCCTCTGATGTTTGTAAATCCTTGACTACCTACTCTGTAAACTGTCTTAAAGAGAAAGTTCACAGAATTTGAAATTCCAGAACTTGAATATTTAATGCAAGGCAGGGGCTAGATATTTCCAATTTTGAGGAAATTCTTGCCTGTAACTGAGAAATTCTCACCTATAGTCTTTCCCTATTTGCACTTATCCTGGCAAGCCTTTTTTTTTTTTTTTTAAGAGAGACAAGAGGAGCCACAGGAAACAAGTTTGAGTTCAGAAATAGAGAGAACAGCTGACATTACCAGCAAGTGTTGGTAGAGTGCCCACTTTACTAACTCCCTCAGTGACAGTGGGCAATTACTATCAATTCCTGGAATCTCTGTCCACAGAAGTAATATGGGAATATTGTGTGTCCTGATTATATCCTAAAGAAAAATGAGTTTCTGAAGAGTGTGACCTTGAGGTCCTAAGCAGGTTGCAAATTTTACTTTTGACATTTGAGATCTGAGACCTTTGCTCTCAGGCTTAACCAGAAGAACCTAAGAAGAGCATTTGTCTCCCGCTGAGTCAAAGTGGAGACTGTGTGTAAATCCATTTGCAATTCACACATATTTAAAAAGCATGGAACTGAAACACAAGGCAGAGTGATTATAGGGAAAAAAATTGATTTAAAACTACTCCCAAGTTAATTGGTTTTCTTTGGTTCAGTATTTTCAGTTTAAGCAAAGCCTTGATTACCCCAATTACTGGTATCTCCGAATCAAAGGCTGCCAAAGGCTACAGATCTAAGTCTTGGGGTGTTGCAGTATGTAGCTATCAATTTACAATTGCCCAGTAAGGGCCCATGACTTGAGGGCACCGCATTCATTACTTATGTCAGTAAGAGCTCAGTGACCTGGGCTGACTCTTTGCCTCTTTATTGGACCACTCCCCTTTCTGACCTACAGGCTACCCAGGTGGTCAGCCCAATTCCCCGCACAACCATTTATTCATTCATTTATTGATTCATTCAACAAAGAGATGTTGAGTATTTAACACATGCCAGGGTCTGATGGAATGAGGGTTGAAACTTAAGGCAAATTTTAGAAAATAAAGTTACATCTTTTGCACCCTGTATTTATGATTGGGTTGTATATTTGTTACCTACCACAGTTGGGAAGAACCACTGATATTCTGCTTCTAGAGAATGTTGTGTCTAGTTTGCTTTCCAAATTTTAAAACAGATATTTAGGCAATGATGACAAACATTTCTATACTATGAAAAGAATGATAATTGAAGGAAAGTAGGATCCATGAAGATACTTTGAAGATCATGGAAATGCGTCACCAAAGATTCAATGAGGAAAGTCATGGAGAAAGAAGCTGCTATTTACCAAGCACATGCCATGTGCCCATCACAGACTGCGTTCTTCATGGACATAGTATCTAGACTCAATTTCAATGGTTTCCAAAGAGGACAGTACAAACACAAGATTAACTGTGCCAGGTTTCCTTAAAACCTCTCAAAGGCACATAGCAAGTCGTGAGAAAAGAACCTCTCTGCAATTCATTAAAGCTAGATACCTAAACTCAGTAGATGCAGCTGAAAACTGGACAATTCAACACGTAGAATGGTACATGAAGTTCAGTGCTTGCTTTTGTGTAGTATACACATACACACACGCACCATTGATTTATGTGTCCTTTAGTTGTATCAACAAACCCCCTTTCCAACTTTGACTTTCCATTGCTTCTCATTACTGACCCTAAGCTTTAACAAAGCTTAACTACTCAAAGTCCATAATTTCGTGCCTCAGTGACTTACTTGCTCATCTTATTCCCAAACTGTGAATTCCTTTGATCACCTGGCTCAATGTCGTCTCCTTTGAGATGTCTCCTTGGCTTTTTCAGTTTCTTTCCTTGGCATTCCGTAACACTTTACTTGTCCTCTTATGATAATGGCCTTGTTTCCGTTTGAATTTTAATTATGTTGTATCTGAATTCTACATTTTCAGGACAATTGTTAGCCATCATTAAGTAAATAAATCCTTATTTCTACATCAAGGAGTCCAGGTGAGAAGCAGCTCTGTCACAAACCAATGTCTGGAGTTTGGAATGTCTGATGAGTTACACTATGGGACTCATATTTGAAATCTCTGTGTATAAGTGATTTCATATATCTCTTCCCATCAGCAGCCATGTGGGCCTCTAGCTGTCCTTGGGACATGCCTGTGGTATCAGCTAGGGTTTTTTGGTCGAAAGCAACAGAATTGTGGCTGGATGATTTTTTTTAAGGTAATTTATTAAAAGACCATTGGGAAACTTTCAGAATCCCATGGAAGACTGAAGAACCAGGCATAAAACAGAGATCAGAACTTATCACAGATCTCATTGCCAGGGGAGGCAGCCAACCTCACTCAGAATCCACCACCAGGATGAGCCAGCTCCAGTAATTTATTCTTTTTTGGGATTACTCTGTTCAAGATTCTAAGTCTTGGGAGAGAGAAGCTGTTTGGTCAGTCTTAGTTCACTTGCTTGCCTCTGGCTGTTCTCAGAGGTGGGGAGCACTCATAGGAGGCCCTTCAGCATCTGTTGTGAGAGGGCTAGATACCTTGATTTATCATCTTGCTAAGATTGCATGCAAAGAAGAAGTAATGCCTCTCTCCAAAAAAGCAAGGTACCATTAGATGATGGGTGGCTCCAAACAGCTAATATCTGGGAAGGCAGCCTATCTAGTTGAGGGATTCTCTAAGGTCCCCCTGAGTGAATTTCCAGTATGCCACATAATCTGTATTTTAAGGGAGTACATCCCAAACATGCCTTCCAAATTTGGTGAAAATGGTCCATAAAAAAGTTAATATTGATTATTTAAATGAAAGCTTTTTAAAAGAGACCTTGTGTCTGATTCATCTTGTAACAGAATTGGTGCTCAACAAATATTAATAAGTGAAATATATACATGATACACTTAAGTTTCAGAATTGAACATCTCTAAATGAATGAATGATATATGTTCACGTATGTTAAATATTTGTATGTATAATCATGCAAATAGGGTTTGATTTATAGCACTGGGATCCTGTCAATGATGATAGGGATTAGGTTACATCCTTAGCTGTTAATTATTTTCAGGCTTTTGTTATTCCATGAAAGAAGTAAGTGGAATGATTTTGTCCATGTCTCATGTTTGCTCCCTAAGCAATCCATTTTGCTCTCAGAGAATATTTTGTTGGTTTCCCCTCCTCAATTCTTTAGTGAAGGGACCATGTCTTACTCATCACAATTTCTGGGCCCTAGCAATCACTCAATAAATGTCTCATGAATAAATTATAGCAATTTAATATTTGCCCTGGTAATGAGGACTGAAACCCCTTGCCAAGATGTGAGGCTAGAACAATTATACACTAGTGAGAACCTGGTTTTGGTGAGAGGTGACCATGGATCACGGGGAGAGGGGCACCCTGAGCTAGTTTGGGGGTTGGCCCCCGGATCAGCCCTTGGTCTGGAGTGTTCTGCCAACACTTGCAAGCTGATTAGAAGAAAGGAAGTGGAGGATGGAACAAGAAGATCAATCATGATCCATGAAAGACAAGTAATCCCTTCTAGCCTGGTAAGTGGGAAGCCTGACTAGACGGTAGGTGGCTAAAACAGTTGGCATGTTATGCTTTTCCAGAATGGATGTGGCAATGAGTAGAATAATAATTATGCAGGTATTTTCTCTAAACATCTATCACTGACTCTACTTTCACTGTCCTTTCCTCGCATAATATCTTTGAAATGTTACACCTGACAGCAGTGAGCCGCAGAAGTAGGAAATGTGTGGAGAATGGTGCCAAGGGATGTTTCTCAACTTTTATTAAAATCCTTAATTATCAACAGCTTGATATCTGACTGGCTCTGATTTATTCCAGGTTGTGAGTGCTTGTTTGCATGACTGTCGTATAGCATTTTTCTTGACAGTTATAACTATGCCAGAATTATTGTGCTCTGAGCATCTGGAGGACAGAGGATGTGCTTTATTTATCTCTGTATCTTCAAGCTCTAGGACAGCTATCTGGAGCTATAAATTCTCAATAAATATTTATTGTTTAATACACAGAACAAAATAGAGGAAGAAAAAGGGAAAAAGGAATTTTGCCATTGTGATAGTTCTTTAAGGATATGCCTGTTGTTGTCGCCTGGGTGGCTCAGTCCATGAAGCATGACAGACTCTTGGTTTCGGCTCAGGTCATGATCTCATGGGTCTTGGGATCTAGCTCTGCATAGGGCTCCACGCTCAGTGGGGAGTCTGCTTGAAAGAGTCTCTCCCCCTGCCTCTTTCCCCCAACCAAAACAAAAAAAATCTTGTAAAATAATGGAATACACACATTGATGCCTTCCAAAAGTCCTGCCATCCACTGAGGGCTTCTGCTGAAATTAATGTTTGTAGGAATCCTGAAAACAAGTCAACCCAGTTGTCATTCACCTGAGATATCCCTTGCAACACCCTCAATCAAGCAAAATGATTCACTCCTTCCCTAGAGGCCTTTTTAGATTGGGCCTGCGGAAACAAATAATTTTGGCAATCTTGAGGTTAGAAATCCTCCCATGCCTCACATTCCCATCCAAAGCACTGGAAGCCCCTGTGAGCATTCCTTCTTTCCTGTAATCTTACTCCACTCCAGGCTGCTGGGTAAACACTTTCACCTGGGTCAAAATCATATTGCTCATTGCCCTTCCCCTGCCTTCTCCTTCCTTCCACTTCCTTACCTCCTTCCCCTTCTAAGCATTCCTGTTGTGCTTTGGAATATTCGATGTGGTAAACCAAACCTTTGATATTGGAAACCACTTGGAACTCTTGTCTTATCTGAAACCTGACATTCCCTTGAAGACACTGGATCTGAACTGGCTTTTTTAAGTGGATTTGGCCTATTTTTCCAACCCCACATAGTTTTGGGCTAAGATTTAATCTCAGTAACTTTTATTTATTTTTTATTTTTTTTAAAGATTTTATTTATTTATTTGAGAAAGAGAATGAGAGATAGAGAGCACGAGAGGGAAGAGGGTCAGAGGGAGAAGCAGACTCCCTGCTGAGCAGGGAGCCCGATGCGGGACTCGATCCCAAGACTCCAGGATCATGACCTGAGCCGAAGGCAGTCGCTTAACCAACTGAGCCACCCAGGCGCCCAATCTCAGTAACTTTTAATACTCCATGCCATATTTGGACCATTAGTACTTCATCTTCATGTAAAGCAATGGCTCCTCGAACCCTGTTCCTCTATTAGTAGCTATAAACTCTTGACATCTATCTACACTTGATGGTCCTTATTTTACTTGTTTTTTTAAAAAATAGCACTTAACACTGTTGCCCACTCCTTCCTTCTTCTTCTGGCCTCCAGCACTTCCAACACCACAACACCACACAAGCTATTTATTGCCCTACTACTTCTCTACCTGCTCTTTAGAACTTCTAAACTTTAGGCTTTTCTTTCTCTGCTCACCCCTTACATTTCTGCATTTCTCAATGTGGTGGACATGGGGACGTGCTGCTTGGGTTCCTCTATAGGCAGGGACCTGCTACTGTAACTGCTGAGAGTACAGACAGGGACTGCTTTCAGCTCAGCCTGGTGTGGTCTCAGTTGCATAGAAGGTTCTCACGTAAGGTCCACATTGTTTCCAGGACACATATCCAGTGATTAACTGATGAAGGCAGAGAATAAAGGGCTGGTAATTTGGGCCAAATATAGGATGACTCTGACAGGTCATTCCACCTGGAGGGACCCTTTTGGGGGCGGCATTGCAGCTCAACTTCTCCTTCTTCCTAACCCTACTTCCTCCACACCCTTTCTGCAGGTGTGGATCTCAAGTGCACTCCTCAATACACATCCTGAGCACCAAACTCTGTGTCAAGGGCTGCTCTCTGGGAAACTCAAACACCAGCATACAGGGCTCCACTCTTTACCTCCTCTCATGTCACACTGCATGGTTTCTCTTGGTGAACTCACCTGGTGTGCCAACATCAATTATCTTCCGTACATCAACCTCTGTCTTCTGTCTAGATCTCCATTGTGAACTCTGGGTGTGAATATGCAAGCTCTTCTTTTATACTTCCACTTGGGTGGCCCATGAACATCTTAGACTCAAGGGAGCCAAGACTGAGCTCATCTTAAACTGCCCAACACCCTTCCCCCAGCCTGTCTGTGCTGATTCCTACTGTAACAGAGAGAAGCTATCTGGTAAACTCATTCTCCCTTGGGCTGTAAGGAATTGTTTGAGCACAGGGAATAGGGGAACAATGTTAAAAACCAAGGAATAATAAGCAAAGAATTCTACTAATTGTGCCTTCCTGGTCTCCCTTACAATTACCACTCAGTACTAGGCTTATGAGTAACATTTATCCTACCCTGGTGCTAAAGTAAATAGATTTTGGAGTTTACTGTTATTATCATGGAACTAAGGAGCTATTAATTACTATCCTTATGTTCATGAAATGTAAGTATCATATTTTTTATTCCATTGAGATAGATTCCCAGTAGTAGAAAGAAAGAAAAAAGAAAGAAAGAAAAAAGAAAGAAAAAGAAAAAGGGTAAGACAGGGTCTCTGTATAAAATAATTTCTAATAGGAAATAATTTATTCTTTCTTTGAGTCTTCATGATACTTGTTCTCCAGTTCCAGATATATATCTCCAGTGGATATCTACCTCACTCTGTGGAGGACAGGGATGAATTCCTCCAGGTTGGGTCACTCAGGCACTAGCATGATATGATGCTTTATTAGGAGGTTGCAGTACATGCTTGTTGGTGACGTTATGGTCTCCTCATTGGCCATTCCCAAGGAACGGCTTTCTCATGCACTAAATAACAATGGCAGCCATTTATGCCACATCTTCTGTGATGTGACTCACTATAACATTTAAATCCATGCCACTGCTGTTGTTGGCCCAAAGATGGATGTTCTGGGAAGGTTCTGCCTTTGTACAGATTCACCCACATTTTTCACCTATTCTACCTTATGATATTTGTACCTGGTGGCACATGTGTCATGGAAAAGAATACACATAAACCCGTGCACAACAAACTACAGTTTGTTACCATGACCTCAGCAACCACATGTAGTTGTGCTTTATTGATAGTCCAACTGAGAGTTGCTCCAGAACCTGGTAATATTGAAAACAAATTCCATGGACAGTTAGAATTTAATACTTACCTAAGAGAACTGCCAAAATCTGCAGTCATATGAGGGTTCTTTCTCCTTGGAACCCTCCTATCTTAGCAAGTCCTCCAAAATGACCAATAACTGTCCTCTCCCAGCCTAACCCTTGAAGAAAGTATCCGTCTGTCTCATGGCTTCCCTCTCCCAACCCCAGTATATATCTTGTCAAATTCTCTCCTTTGGCAAGTGTCCATTTTTGAAAAGTTTTACATTTTATTGGCCCTTCAAGCTGTCTTATAGGCATGAGTGATTATAATTTTTAACATTTAGTAGCTAAAGAAATACAGATAGACAAAATGCCCTTTATTTTAATCTCACCACTCTCAGACACCTGCTGTCTTGAAGTATTCTAATTAAACTTTCATCATCTTTGTGCTTAAAGGAAAAGTCCTATTCCCAAAGTAGGCGGTTTGCATTTATAAGTTCTGACAAGTTGCTTGGTACCAGACAGCCAAAAGTGATGAACAGTCTCAGCAGATTAAAATGTAAATTTGATTGAAGAAAACAACCTACAAAAATTTATGCTTCTGTATAATCTATGTGATTAAATGTTACTTGTTTCGAAGCTAATGTTTCTGACACTTTCAATTACAGCTTTTGGAAGTTTTACTCTACATCATTTAATCTATTTTAAATAACTCTCCCTTTTAGGATTCACACACGGTGATGCATGCTTAGCATCAATCTCCAATGCAAATTTGGAAATAATCTCTGTCCAGTCTACAAGATTCATTTTATATGGAGATTATAGGGTTTAAAAGCTTAACCTTCGATCTTTTTTCTTATAACTAAGAAAATATTAGGTCTCAGTATAACTAAATGTGTCCTTTTTTAAAAATTGTGTTTAGAAAACACATAACATAAAATTTACTATCATCTTAACCACTTTTAAGTGCTAGCTATATTCACATTGCTGTGCAACAGATCTCTAGAACTTTTTTATCTTGGGAAACTGAAACTCTATATCCATTGAACAACAGCTTCCCATTTTCCTCTTCTCCAGCCCTGGCAATCACCACTCTACTTTTGGTTTCTTTTCTTTTGACTCCTTTAGATACCTCATATAAGTGGAGTCATATAGTATTTGTCTTTTTGTGTCTGACTTACTTCACTTAGCAGAATGTTGAGATTCATGAAAGGGTTTGAAGCACAAGACAGGATTTCCTTCTTTTTTTAAAGGCTGAAGAATATTATGTTGTATATATATATATATATATATATATAATTTTATTTATACATTCATCTGTCAATGGACATTTGAGTTGCTTCTGTCTTTTGGTTATTGTGAATAGTGCTGCAATGAACATGGGTGTGCAAGCATCTCTTTGAGATTCTGCTTTAAGTTCCTTTGGATAATACCCAAGATCTCTTCTCGGCCTTTTGGCTAAGATCAAGTGTGGATAATACCCAGGAGTGGGACTGCTAGATCATATGATAATTCTGTTTTAACTTTGGGGGGAACCTCCATCCTGTTTTCCATAGAAGCTGCACCATTTTACATGTCCAATAAGCTATAGTCCTTTTTATGACAGATTATATTAACTAAATATTAAATGATGTTGGTAATTATTAAATACTAGTAAAGTACCAATAATACAAGATCACTAGGCTAACATATAACTGAGCTTTCAGTAGTTTGCATTAGTTTCAAACAGTAAATTTAGTCACGTGCCGTTTTGTGGCTGCCTAGCTTTTGTTTTGTTTTGATTTAGGGATTTGGATTGTCAGGGCACTGATCTACCATAAATTGATCTAAATGAGATTTCCATGTAATCCAAAGAAAATTGTAAGCCCAGGCAAGAAGGGATATTGCCATTTCAAGTGGTTCCCTCAGTCTGAGGAAAATTAGTCAGGAACTTCTAGGGTTGGGGATGACTGATAACGCCCCCTGAAGTGAACCACAGAAGAAGCATTTCGTGTTTTTGCCTCCTGTTTCAGGTCAGAGGGCTAAAGTAGGAAATCAAACGATTTTCAAGATTCAAGCTTTCAAGATTAAAGCAAAAACATAAAGTAAAGGAAAACTAGAACTGCAGAGATTCTTGTGGCCTGACTTTCTCTGCTGCCCTTCAAAACTTTGCTGAGAAAGGTTGGTAAAATAGGCTGTAAACTTGTCAAGGGCAAGAACTGTTTCTATCTTTTCACTGGTGAATGCATTCATTTATTTGGCACATGAATTTGGGTGCCAACCCGCCTGGGCACTGAGCTTGGCCCCAGGACCAAAAAGGAGAACAAAATCCAAACACTATCCTGAACTTCTATATCCCACCAAAATGTCTAGTTTTCAAATCAATACCCTCGGGAAGTATTTCTTGACCGATTGATTGAATGACTAAGCTGAGGTTAGACAATGAGGGAAACAGATAGGAACCACAGCATAGGGACTGAAGGAGATCATTGAGACTGTTTTCAACCTAACATTTGTTTGGCCTCATCTTGTGAGAAACCTAACATTCATACTTCAGTGGAAGCCTGTATTTGATTAAAAAAATAAAAACAAAAACAAAAAACAAGTCTCTAGTGACTAAACAGTCCCAGCGTGAAGGTTCAGGTCTCCAGTACAATGATAGTATTAATAAAGTGGAGCAATCTTTTCTTTGTGGTTCCCGCGTTGCTTGACTTAACCATTCCCTGAACAGATTGTCTACTGGAGGCAGTATGTGTAGGAGGTCACACCTTCACTGGATGTGGCAAGTAGGCAGTGTACTGTAGCTAATTTTAAAATGCACAAGTGCCTTAAAGAATGCCAGAGGTAGAAGTGTCCTGCCTCAGGACACATCAGGTAGAATTGTAAACACTTACAACATCCTAGAGCAACACCGAGCCTGGCCTTCTGCCTGAAGTCCTCTGGTAGCTGCCCTCACATGCGAAGGGGATGTGGGGATTAGTTTCCTTAGAAATACCGATTTTTAGAACTCCTTAGTTGTTCTAATGGTGATTTATGTAGGAAGAATTGTACAAGTATAAGTCCTTGGTCAGCCATCTTATAAGAGCCTATTTTGTTACCAATGAAGGGATTGTGAATAAGTATGTATAAATCCATCAACAATACTAAAAAAGAAAAATAAAAGGTTTTAAAAGACCATGTTTTGGTAGGGTAAACAGGGTCTCTGGTTAAATATGGATTTCAGATAAATGGTAAAAAATATTTTGGTATAAGTGTGCCCTATGAAATATGTGGGACATACATATATACTAAAACATTCTTTTGTTATTTTTCCGTTTGGTTGACTGCAGGTAGGAACAAGATGTGACTGCAAATGAGCACAAGGAATTTTTCTGGGGTGATGAGTATGTTCCAAAATTGGATTTTGGTGGTTTTACAACTGTAAATTTACTAAAAACCATTGAAGTTTGCACTTAAAAATGGGTGAATTGTATGGTATGCAATTAACCCTGAAAAAAAAAAAAAGCTGTTAGAAAATGCCCATGTTTTATTTTAGAGGACTCAACGTTAACATGTTTTTTATTTTATGGTTGAGCTCCTTATTTCTTGTGGCATCATTGTGATGAGCAAATGGAGTGATAATAAATGGAGGGATTTTATAAATGCTAGAGTACTGTATAAGCACAAAGCATACTAATACTTCTGCTAATTGCAGTGTATATGTTGCTATTAAGATTACTTCATCTGTGATAAACTCTTACAAGATGTTATTCTCTGAACTTCAGATTTTGACTAATTCATAGTCACATTATGACAGGGATAGGGTCATCCCACCAGAAGTCATCTGACCCCTAGCACGGTGTTGTTTCCAAACACCATGGTTAATTAATGGAGAAAATAATTATACTTATCCTTTCTCTCCTATCTTTCATTTTGGACTATAATAAAAATATACAGATGGAATAAAAATATCAAGATAAGATTGTGTCAAAATAACTGTGTAGGGGCACCTGGGTGGCTCAGTCATTTAGCGTCTGCCTTCAGCTCTGGTCACAATCCCAGGATCCTGGGATTGAGCCCCGCATCGGGCTCCCTGCTCAGCGGGAAGCCTGCTTTTCCCTCTCCCTCTGCTGCTCCCCCTGCTTGTGCTCGCTTTCTCTCTGTCAAATAAATAAAATCTTAAAAGAAAAATAACTGTATAAAGATCTTTTATGATAGCCGCCATGCCTCTCCTCCAGTCTTTCAACAGTTGTTAATTGCATGTTGACTGCATGTTGAGTAATATGCTAAAGATGCAGTGGTAATGAACAGGGAAAACGCTGCCCCTGTTCTGATAGAATTCCCAAAGAGAAAGGACTTTCTAGAAATTTCTTGTTTTTCCATTTTGACCTATATTATTTATTCTTGCTCCTACACAGCTACTCACTGGCTTAAAGGGTAAGTTAGAACAGGTTGTTTTTTTTTTTTTTAAATTACTGAAACAGTTAATTCGTTATTCCCCATGAATCCCATTTACTGATAAAATTTTATTCTCCATTACATAAGAATTGTCAGTTACTGTTGAATGGGAAATCACTGTGTGGACTCCTCCAACCTCTTAAATTCACATACGGAGTTTCCCAGCCCATCATTGTTATAAAAGGCATTATCCTTTCAATATATCTGATTGAAAACAACCCTGAGGCATTGTGGGACTGGAGAAGTGCTGTGTCAAGGGAATGCTGTTTTATTCCATAGGATTCAAAGGAAGGAATCAGGAAGCTTCAGCTTCCTGCAGGGTACCAAACAGTTCATTATCTGAGTGACAGACTTGGGATCTCTGAACTGATGTGATATGATGTTAAAAGATCTCCAGTAGCAACTGACAAAACAATTATTATAATTTGCCTCCGTGAGACAAAGGAGAAATCAAAATCCTGAAGGAGCTGAAAATTTCCCCCAAGTAGGCATTTATTATAATTATTATTTTTATTGCTACTCTTGGTATTTCTAGTAGTTAATGTTGTTACCATGGAGTTTAAAACCAACTGGTGGCACTGATTGGCATGAAGATGAATGTTCTTAATAAAGAACACACACTGAAAACGCTTTTCTTAGAAAGATCTGATGGGGACAGAAGTTAGCGCTTTTATGTTCTAATGCACTTTTAAGTATTGTTTTCCAGTTGCTCTATAAATTAAAAAATCTCCTAAGTAATAAATGTATTCTTCTTCAATACTCTTGCTTTTCTTAGTTTCATTTTTTTAAAATATGAAATTAGTATTAATGCATGATATTTAGTGTTGGTATCTTCCAAGTATTTGTTCAAGGTGGCATTTATCCTGTAGGACCCCAGCATTACTTATTTATTTATTTTTAATTTAAATTCAAGTTAGTTAACATATAGTGTATTATTAGGTTCAGGGTGGAGTTCAGTGATTCATCAGTTGCATATAACACCCAGTGAGCATTACATCAAGTGCCCTCCTTAATGCCCATCACCCAATTACCCCATTTAGAAAGCTATCTTGCAAATTCCCTGATAACCTTCTCTTGGTATGATTTGGACAGCGTCCCATCATCCATATTTACTGTCAGTCAGGGCTTACCTTTAATTACAGTAGCCCCTAGGCATTTGTGGATTCACCATTTGCCATTATGGTTTTGACCTCAAAGGTTGATGACATGTGGAAATTTGCATACATTATGCCTGAGGTTTGCATATGGGAATGTGTCACTTGGCTCTTGAGTGCATCTTGAATTGGCCTGGCAACCACATTTTTGGTTTCTTATTCTCTGCTGTTATGAAATGACAAACTTTCTTCCTTTCTGAAAAAAAAGAGATACCAAAGGAAAGTGAACTTCTAGTCCTAGAAATGCAAGTAGAAAGGAAGTAAGGAAGTTTTATTTACAACTTCTACAATTAGTAGAAAGAAAGTAAGGGCATTTTATTTATTTATTTATTTATGCTTTACATGAAGAGTGGAATGTCGAGCTCAGTGTTGGCTCAGTTCTGTTGCAAAAACTAGTGTCCACTAAAATACTGTACAAATAAAAGAAAAACAAGAAATAAATATGATATTTATTTTAGAAGCAGAAACATTTTCAGTGCTATATAAATCATTTCAGTGCTGATTGGTCATTTCAATATTTCAGTTATATTTCTATTTTATGTGATAGTGGTATTTACACATTTGGGTCTTTAAAACATACTTTGCTTAAATGTCACAACACTCCTATATATAATTTTTTAATTTGCTTAATTCTTGTTTTATTTTTCTTGCATCCATGTTTATTTAAGCGAAAAAAATTGGAAGATAAAAGAACTTTAAAAACTCCTCAGAAGTCAGATCACCAAGGTGAAGAGATGAGTTTGTGACGTTATTGAGCATGTAAGAAATAATAAGCAACTGTCTACTGCAAGACATTTTACTTTTGATATTACACTATCAAGTTCAAGTTTGGGATACTTCAACAAATTTCTCAAAAGAAGCATTCCTTTTAGCTCCATAACCCCTGATGTATTTTTGTATTCCCTTTTCCAGCCTCTTAGTTGTTCTTGTGGAGAGAATAGGAACCACTCAGAAGTAGTTGTGTCTATGCATATTATCTTGGTGAGTGGGAGAAAATCCTCAGTGCAACTCAGTTTATTAAAAGGAGCTCTTGTATTTGTTTCCCAGGGTTGTTGTATTACAAAGTATAAACCCAAAAATTAGGTGGTTTAAATGACAGAAATTTATTGTCTCATAGTTCTGGAGTCTAGAAGTCTGAAATCAAACTGTCAGCAAGCAAATGATGCTCTCTGTGACAACACCAGGGGACCATCTTTCCTAGCTTCTTCTTGGCTGGCCATCCTTGGCTTTCCTTGGCATCATTGTAGTCACATGGCTGTCTTCTCCCTGTGTGTCTTCACATTGTATTTCCTTTGTGTATGTCTGTATCCAAATTTCCCCTTTCTATAAGAACACCTTGTTGTAGGTCATACTGGATTAGGGCCCACCATAATGGTCTCATCTTAACTTGATTAAATCTGCAAAGACCCAGGAAGTGACATCAGAAAGATGGTGGAATAGGAGTCCTAAGACATTCAAATGGTCAAAAGCCACAGAGAATTTTGAAATCAGCAAAAGTGACTCATCACATACAAAGGAACCCCTATAAGACTAAGTGGATTTCAAAAAAAAAAAAAAAGACTAAGTGGATTTCTCAGCCAAAATTTGCGGGCCAGAGGGACTGTAATGATATAGTCAAAGAGGTGAGAGAAAAAAAAACAACTGCCAACCAAGAACTGTATCTGGTAAACTGTCCTTCAAAAGCAAAGGAGAGATAAAGACTTTCCCAAATAAACAAAAGCTGAGGAGTTTATCACCATTAAAACAACAACATGAGCATCTTCTTCCTGCCTTGTCTTCGGCTTTTTTGCTTTCAGAGCCACTGATAGCAAGATGTCTTCGGGAAATGCCAAAATTGGGCATCCTGCCCCCAAATTCAAAGCCACGGCTATTATACCAGATGGCCAGTTCAAAGATCTCAGCCTATCTGACTACAAGGGAAAATACATTGTGTTCTTCTTTTACCCTCTTGACTTCACCTTTGTGTGCCCCACAGAGATCATTGCTTTCAGTGACAGGGCAGAAGAATTTAAGAAACTCAACTGTCAAGTGATTGGTGCTTCTGTGGATTCTCATTTCTGTCACCTGGCATGGATCAACACACCCAAGAAACAAGGAGGACTGGGACCCATGAACATTCCCTTGGTATCAGACCCCAAGCGTACCATTGCTCAGGACTATGGAGTCTTAAAGGCTGATGAAGGCATCTCCTCCAGGGACCTCTTTATCATTGATGATAAAGGTATCCTTAGGCAGATCACGGTAAATGACCTTCCTGTAGGCCGCTCTGTGGATGAGACTCTGTGACTGGTTCAGGCCTTCCAGTTTACTGACAAGCATGGGGAAGTGTGCCCAGCTGGCTGGAAGCCTGGCAGTGATACCATCAAGCCTGATGTCCAGAAGAGCAAAGAATATTTTTCTAAGCAGAAGTGAGCACCGGGTCGTTTTAGGGCTGGGCTGCAGTGGGTGGCCATGAAAACAAAATCTCTCTTGTATTATTGTCATGCTTAGAACATAAGACTTTAGACTCTGCAGATGTGGTATGGGGACAGGACAGACCTTTTCTGCAGGGGTGGGGAGGCCAGCCTTTCTTCTCTGGAGAGAAGGGCCTGAGCTGTTATGGGGCAGGCCAACTGTTATGTACAGTAGCAGGGCATCACGTTTTGTCTTTTGTTTCTATTAAACTTGAACCAAGAAAAAAAAAAACAACATGAAACTATAAAGCTCTCTGACAAAGACAATAATAATATAGACAAATGTTGAATACCGTGAAACTATAACAGAAGTGTATACATCACTTTAGGAGTTAAAAGTCAAAAGTATAAAAGAAACTATAACTGTAAAATACGTTAATGGATACACAACATAAAAAGCAATAATAGACAAATGGGACTACATCAAGCTAAAGAGCTTCTGCACAGCAAAGGAAACAACAGATTGAAAAGGCATGGGATAGGAGAAAAGGTTTGCAAACCATATTATCTCATAGGGGTTAATGTCCAAAATGTGTAAGAATCTGCTACAACTTAATAGCAAAACAAACAAACAAAAACAAATTATCTGAATAAAAAAAAAAATGGACAAAGGCATTTCTCCAAAGAAGACATGCAGATAGTCAACAGATATATGAAAAGATTCCTGACATCATTACTTATCAGTAAAATGCAAATCCAAATTACACTGAGTTACCACCTCATACCTGTTAGAATGACCACTATGAAAAACAAAACAGAAACACGCAGAAAATAGCAAATACTGATGAGGATATGGAAAAATTTGAACCCTTATGATTGGTGGTGAGAATATAAAATTATGAATTATGAAACCACATGGAAAACAGGGTTTTCTCAAAAAATTAAAAATTGAAATACCAAATGATCCAACAATCCTACTTCTGGGTATTTATCAAATATAATTGAAGTCAGGATCTTGCACAGATATTAGTACTCTCATGTTTAATACAGTAATATTCACAATAGCCAGGTTATGGAAACAACTTAAATATCCATTGATGGATGAATATATAAAGAAAATGTGGTATATATACACAGTGAAATATTATTCATCCATAAAAAGAATGAAATCTTGTTGTATTAATCAGGGTTCTTCAGAGAAATAGAACCGAAGAGACTTATTATAAGGAATTGGCTCACACAATTTTGTAGGCTAAGAAGTCCCAAGATATACATCCAGCAAGCTGGAGATAGAGGAGAGCTGATGATATATTTCCAGTCCAAACTGAAATGCCTAAGAACCATGAGAGCTGAGATTGTAAATTTCACCCAGAAAGCTGGGAGCCTCAGACCTGAGAAGAGCCAATTTTTCATTTGGAGTCTGAAGTCAGGAAAGGACTTATCTCCCAGATCCAGCAGCCAGCCAGGAAGAGTCCCCATTCATTCAGGCTTTTTGTTCTATTTAGGTCTTCAACCTATTGTATGGGGCCCACTGTATTAGGGAGGGCCTTTGCCTTATTCTGTCTACTGATTCAAATGTTAATCACATCCAGAAACACATTCACAGATACATACAGTCAAGGTGACACATAAAATTAACCATCACACCTGTCACATACTACAACATGGATGAATCTTGAGGATGTTATGCTAAGTAGAATAAGCCAGTCATAGAAGCTGATAATTCATGATTCCTTTGCCTTATTCTGTCTACTGATTCAAATGTTAATCACATCCAGAAACACATTCACAGATACATACAGTCAAGGTGACACATAAAATTAACCATCACACCTGTCACATACTACAACATGGATGAATCTTGAGGATGTTATGCTAAGTAGAATAAGCCAGTCATAGAAGCTGATAATTCATGATTCCACTGATAGGAGGTATCTCAAGTCATAAAAATCGTTGAAGCAGAAGGTAGAACAGTGTTTGCCAGAAGTTGGGTGGAGGGGAAAATTAGAAGTTGCTGCTTAACAGGTATACAGTTTTAGTCATGCAAGATGAAGAAGTTCTAGAGATCCACCTACTGTACAAAGTTGTGCCTATAGTTAACAATACTGTTCTATACACTTAAAAATTTGTTAAGAGGGTAGATCTCATGTTATGTGTTTTTCTTACCACCATTAAAAAAAAAGAGACGTGATATGAATGAGTTTTGTAGTAACTATCTACTCGTGTAGATTATTGAAGTTCCAGTTATGTTAAATCATCAAAGTAAAGCCCATGAACCACCTCTAAAATATCTGCAAAGACCCTTTCCAAGTAAGGTCACATCCTGAGGTAGTGGGAGTTAGGGTCTTATCATATCTTTTGGAGGGGGCACATTTCAATTTATTTCGAGTTCAATTTGTCATTTTTTCATTACAAAATTGTTTTTAAGACCACTGTTATGGACAGAACTGTGTCCTTCCAAAACTCATATGTTAAAGCCCTAACCCCCAATGTGCCTGTGTTTGAAGATAGGGCCTTTATGGAGGGAATGAAAGTTAACTAAGATCAGAAGACGAGGACCTTAGTGTGATAGGACTTGCTTCTTTATGAGAGGGGGGGAAGGATTTGAGCACTCTCTCGCTCTTCACACATGCACAGAGGAAGGGCCATACGAAGACACAGTAAATAGGAAGCCAAATGCAAGCCAGAAGAGATGCCTCACCAGAAACTAATCCTGATGGCACCTTGATCTTGGATTTCTGGCCTCCAGAAGTGTGAGGAAATATATTTCTGTTGTTTAACCCACCTGGTTTGTGGCGTTTCTCATGGCAGCCCGAGCAGACCAATAGAGCAACTTAACAATGACAATACCATTTCTTATATCGCTCTTCAGATTTGAAGAAGCCCTACACTCACAAGGAACTGCATGCTACCAACATCCTGAATGAAACTAAAAATGAATTCATCTCCAGAACTTCCAGAAAGGAATGCAGCCCTATTCATACCCTGATTTTGGCCTTTTAAAATTGGGAGCAGAGAACCACCTGAGCTATATGGGACCAGATTTCCAATGTACAGAACCATGGGATAATAAATAGGTGTTATCTTAAGCTGCTCCATTTGTGATCATTTGTTACAACAGCTATAGGAAACTACTATAGGCAGTTATAATTATAAAACTTTTTTCAGTATCATAATAATTTTTTACCCATTTAATACTTAGTGATATATATTATTGCAAATTATGATCTCAGTTTCTCAGCATACATAATTGAGGGATACGGCAAGAAGAAAAAAACAAGCAAAAGATCAGCAATGTAATAAGAAAAAGAAAAGGAAACTCTTCTACTTTTTGAAAATTACCGTTAATAAAATGAAAAGGCAAGCCACATATTGGGAGACAACACTCACAACGCATCTATCTCACAAAGGACTACATCCACAATACGCGAAGAATTCTTACAGTTCAGTAAAATCAATCAACTCAATTAAAAATGGGCAAAAGATTGAGTAGACCCTTCACAAAAATATATGAATGGTCAAGAAGCAATTGAAAAAATGCTTAGTATCATTAGTCATAGGAAAAATGAAAATTAAAACCACAATGAGATACCACTTATACACTCAATGACTAAAAACAAACACACAAATAAACAAGATGCCAAATGTTGGCAAAGATAGGAGCACCCGGAACACTCATACATTGCTGGTGGGAATGTAAAATATTCCAGCCACACTGGAAAACTATTTGGCAGTTTCCAATAAAGTTGAATATACCCTTAACTTTATATGAGCAATTTTACTCAGATATTTACTCAAGAAAAATGAAAACATGTCCACAAAAGGCTTGTGCCTCAAGTTAGTAACATCTTTATTCATATTAGCAAAAATTTTGGAAATGACCCAAACGTCCATCAAAAGGTGTGTGGCTAAATTGTGTTATAGCCATACAGTGGAATATTTCTCAGTTATTAAAAGTAAAAACTACTGAGACCTGGAGCAATACAGATGAATCTCCAATATTATGCTAAAGGGAAAAAGTCAGACACAAGAGACCACATACTCTCTGATTCCATTTATATAAACCTCTAGAAAAGACAAATCTATAGTCATTGAAAGAAGACCAGTGTTCTTGGGACTGAGGGTGGGGGATGAGAATGGAATGGGAAGGATCACACATGAACCCTTGGGTAATGGCGGTACTTCATTTCTTCATGTGAGACACTTATACGGATGTTTCTATTTGTCAGTATGGACCTGTAAACATTTTATGGTATATATATACCTCAATATAGTTGATTTTTTAGAAAGAAAAGAAAAATGGGAACCAAAAAATAATAGTAATAATAATGGTGACCACTGATTTGATATTGAATAGAATGCAAAGCTTGATTTCCAAGCAAAATAAAAATCTGACTATAACTTTAAAGCATATTCTTTAACTTTAACTATATTCTCTAACTTTAACTATAACTTTAAGATCTGGGTCTGGAATGCTTCTGATTAGTTTCTGGCCATACATCTAAGATGGTTTCTCGCCATATGCACCAGCTCTACGTTGAGTCATCAGCTTGGAAATAAATTTTCTGGCTTCAGATCTTGTCTTGAAGCTATTTGATATCATTTCTTCATCCTTTAGATTGCTTGTGCTTAGTGTGAGCGTGGATAGATCTGGCCTTGCTAATACAGTATCAGCCACTTCAGCAGTATTAAAAGTACCTTTTCATCCATTAGTCTCAATTCCAGCATCATCTCTTTAGGGAGGGCTTCCCTGACTGCATTAGCTAAAGCAGACCTCCCTCGCCCCACGCCACAATGTGACACACAATCACATTACCCGACATTATTGTCTTCATTACACTCCTCAATGTCTGAAATTATACTATTGCTTATTTTTTATCTGTCTCCTCCCACCGGAACGATCCCAATGAGAAAAAGGACCTAGTCTGCCTGTTCATGGAATCCTTAAAATAGTGCTCGGCTCAGAGCGGCACTCAATAAATATTTTGGAGTGAATTTAACTATACAATTCAGGGAGAGATTTTTTTAAAAAGTTACATAGAATCTACATTTAATTTCTCTCAAACATCTCTATTCATACGCTTGATGAGTAAAAATCATTTAAAATAGAAAATTATATTCCATGTTATTTGCCACCTACTGATGAGATCTCTATAAACAAAAATTGCCAAAACGCAAACTGCTTTTCTTTAAACTTTAATTCCCTTTAAAAGATCTTTTAAATTCTTAAAGTAAAAGTAAAGTTTAGTCTCAGTGGTGTAGTTAATACTATTTAGCTATGAAGCAGATATACACATTTACTTTATGTTGGCATCAAAGAACTTCAGTTGATTTTTTGCCCTTTTCATGGTTCAGAGGTTCCTATCTCAAACTGTAAATAAAAGTTAACTGAAATATGGAAATGTTCAGGGTAAAGTCACCTAGTGAATAAAATTGCAATATGGAGAGAAAAAGGTGTGCAAGCAAGGTAGGCAGCGTTCTGTCTTCTTTGATTTATTGCTAGAAGGGGAAGAAAAAAAGTAATGATGACCCAACAATTCCAAAAACCTTTATCATTTTAAATTAATGAAAAAACACCTTTTTATAATGGGAAAATGCAGCATGTAGTAAAATATAAAAACAGGACTGTCCATCTCCATCAGCTTAAAAAAGAAGTATGAACAGAATACCCCGAGATCATTTATTTTCAGTAGAGTTCCTCTTAGGTTTGTGGGTTAGATCAATCAACCCAAGTTTGGGTCTCATTGTCTCCGGCCCTCCTTGACATCATAAAAGCTTGGTGTTCTACCTGGGACGGTTGTTATAGTGAGTAGAATTATGTCCTTCCAAATTATGTCCATGTCTTAGCTCCCAGTACCTGTGAATGTGACCTTATTTGGAAATAGGGTTTTTGTATGCAATATTAAGTTACAGATCTCAAGACGAGAGGATACTGGATTTGGGGTGAGCCTCAATCCAATAATTAGTGTTCTAATAAGCAAAATGCAGGAGGTTTGAGACATCCAGACACAGAGAAGAACCAGAGGGAAGACATGTGAAGACTGAGGCAGAGACTGGAATGATGTGTCTACAAATCAAGGAAAACAAAGGATTATAGGCAAACCAGGAAAAGAGTGCTGGTAGGAGAATGAATTCTCCTTCTGAGCCTCTAGAAAGTACTAACCCTGCAGACAATTAGATTTCAAACTTCTGGCCTCCAGAACTATGAGAGAATACATTTCTGTTGTTTTAAGCCACCAAATTTGTTATAACTTGTTATAGAAATAACAGGAAACAAACATAGTTGTATAATGTTTGAAATAGCTTTTATTTTTTTAAATTGTAATAGACATATGCTTGACATATACTAAATTAGTTTCAGGTGTACAACATAGTAATTCAACAATTGTATTCATTACAAAATGCCCACCATGAAAAGCGTATTACAGTATTAGGGACTATATTCCTATGCTGTACTTTTCATCCCTGTGACTTATTTAATAGGCTTTTGTGTTTAACAGTTTGCCAAACACAATGTCTTGTTACTTTGCAGACCACTGTGGGGCACTATAATCTGTGTCTTTGGGAAGCAAACTTTGAATGGTGTTTAATTAAAGTTTCATAGGCTCTGCAGCAACAGAGAGTTTACTTTGGGGAACAACAGTGATAAGTTCAAGACTCAGGTAAAAGAATCTCAGCCACCTGGGGGCTAATTGAAAACTATGCTTTTTCATTTTATAACACTTAATATTCTCGGGGAAAAATTATCATTTACTAACTAGTTCCCTTAGAAGTAAAAGCGAATTTTTTTTGAAATGGTTGCTTAGCAGAACTGTTCTTCACTCAGTTGTTCTGTGATATTTTTATTTTAATGTGCCATAGGAAAATTTGTTCTTCTAATTACTAATAAAACAAGTAAAAGTAGAGGAGGGGCAAGGGTGAAACTGCATTCCTTAAGTGTTTACAACATTCACTAAGGGCTTGGACTATAATATTAAATTTATAATATACTAGGTAAAAATTTAGGAACAATTCTATCGATTTAAAGTGGATTTGAGGGGCGTCTGGGTGGCTCAAATAGTTAAGTGTCTGACTCTAGATTTCGGCTCAGGTCATGATCTCAGGGCTGTGAGATGAAGCCCCACATCGGGCTTCACACTGGGTGGAGCCTGCTTAAGATTCTCTCTCTCCTTCTCCCTCTGCCCCCCAATTAATTAATTAATTAAAATGCATTTGACTTTTCACAACTCGGAAATAACTTTGATACTACTCAGTCATTTAAACAAGAGATTTAGAATCATTTTAGAAACATCTGACAACTACATCTCTCCGCCCCTCCTTCCCCCATTCTCATCTAAATACCTTCTAAATATCCCCCCTCAATTCCACTGTCTTAGAAGCGGCTCACATCATCCCACAACTAGATTTCATGGTATGTTTCTTACTGGTCTCCTCGCTTCATCATCTATCTGTTCTAATCTCTCATCTATGCTGCTTCTAGGGTTCCATGTATACTTTAAACAAATCACAGGAATTAAATCTCACGTATACAAATTCCTCAGCATGATACAGAAGACCTTTCCTCATCTGGCACTTGGCCCAGTTTCCCTTCATTTCTCCCCACTTCCCAATCCTCATACTGTACCTGGTTTGGCAGATGCTCGTAGTTGCCTACTAAAAATCTAATCTCTCCTTTTCCCTCTTCTTAGATAACCAGTTTATTCCAAGGCATCGATATGCCCAGTTTAAACACACACACACACACACACACACACACACACACACACACACACACACACACTCACACACACACTCACACACCCCGTTTGTCATCTTTGTTTCAGCCAGGAGTCATCATCATCTAACAAAATTCTGGCCAGAGAGATGTAGGCGCCTGTTGGAAATCTATGGGAAGGGCTCGGTTTCTGGAAAAATGCCCCCATCTATTTGCTAGTTGTTGTTGTTGTTATTGTTGTTGTTTTTCTTCTTTCTGCCTGGCTAAGTGGACTGAAGCCTGGAGGTAGAACAGCCTTTTTTTCACCATGAGGCCGATGAGGATGACAGCTACCAGCTACAGAAGGTGGTGCGGAAATGCAAGGAGCCTGGGATGTGGAGGACAGCGTGGTGTTGCCGCACCAGCCCTGGGTTGCCTGTCTCTGGTCTTCTTTTTTTGTGAGAAAAATCAATCTCTATTGGGTTATACCACTAA
This sequence comes from Eumetopias jubatus, assembly GCF_037043125.1. Taxonomy (NCBI): domain Eukaryota; kingdom Metazoa; phylum Chordata; class Mammalia; order Carnivora; family Otariidae; genus Eumetopias; species Eumetopias jubatus. Next base: position 126,499,165 of record NW_028274809.1, read on the forward strand.
CTCAGGTCACTTTGACACGGAACCAAATGCAATCCTAGCAGATACAACCATTGACAACATACCGTTCCTCTTTTCTTGAATAAATCTCTGCTATCAAATCTGTAGGCCTCAGTACATTTCTCTCATGGCCTGGAAAAATTCCTATTTATCATTTAGGATCCAACTCTAGTGGTACGACCTTAAAGATGCATTTCACAATTTCCATCCTAATTACTATTCTACCTCAGTCCCCCTGCCTGTTGGGGGCATACCCTAAAGTGAACATCATTCTGTGAGACATGCCACTTCTCTTGTAGGACTGTCTAGAATATAAACCTTACTTGAAATTGTCAGCGGGTCCACTGATTTCAGTGTTCTTCTCTTAACAAAGTCTGAAAAAAATTTTAACTGATAGTTTATAGAGTCAACGAAAGAAAATAATAATTTTAAAAAGTGCTTTTATACCCACAAATTAATATAATATATACAGTTACAGTTAGCACAAACACATACGTATATATATATGCCTATTAATGTACATAAATATACACACATCTGTACACATATGTGGTGTGTTTAGGTAAGTGCATGAAATATGCAACTCTGCACACAAGAGATATAAATTCTATATAAATAGAATAATTCTGAACTAACATAGATATCTTAATTGAGATATAGGTTAGTATTTCTCAAACTTTAATGTATATGAAAATTCCCTGGGGCTCTCATTAAAATATAGACCAGAAGCACTCAAGTGGGGCCTGTGAGTCCGCATTTCTAACCACTTCCCAGATGTTATGGATTGCTGCTGGTTTGGGTACCACCCTTTGAGTAGCAAGGATACAGGTGCAGTCCTCTTCTATTTCCTCTTTGTATTTTGGATTATGCAGTTTATGCACAGTCACAAATATTTGGTGAGGCAGAGGTTGGCTATGTGTTCTTTAAGCCCCTTCTATCTTCTACTGGAACATATAGCTGGGCTATTTTCCCAGCTTCCATTTGAGTTAGATATGGCTTTGTCACCAAGTCTAGCCAATGGGGTGTGCTATAGCCTACTCCCAGTTCTGGCCCTGACATGCTTTCCCATGTGATTCTACGTGCCCTTTTCCTTTCATTGGCTTGATTCAGACAAGCATGGCGACCTTGGAGGCCAGCTGGTGAAGACAGCAGAGACAGAAGATGGAAGGAGCTTGTGACCCTGTATTGCTTCTTGGAAGAGCCACCTGCTGTTCTAGAATCATTCACTTTCGACCTTACATAAGTGAGAAATAAAGTTGTAGAATTTTTGAGCAATTATACATCTGGGGCATCTGTTTTTACAGTAAACTTCCTACCCTACTTAAAGCAGTGGTAATTTTGTAATCTGGTGGAAAGATACCATGATATTAGTGCAAGATTGGTATTGTTTGGGACTGGCTAAGGTTTCAGTTTTTTCTTTTTTTTTGCAGAGGGTGTTTATAAATATAAATTACTGTTAAACTAAGTTTCTTTTTATTTTTATAGCCGTGGTCACAGGTGGATGAACAAAGCTAATTGTATGCCGTAAAAACCATGTTCTAATTTGAATAGTAACTGTTTTATTTAGAATTTATTTAGAATTAAAAAAAACACATTATTTAGAATGTGTCTAGTCTGACCAGTGAAATGTGGCACAGAAAATGCATGAACAATTTTTTGTTATAATAGCTAATAACAAAATTATAAGTAAGTTCAAAATATTAATGGCTCTTAGGAAAATATCTAAAAATACATATGCCCTTAAAACCATGAGTAAACAGAACTGCTTTTTGAAACTTGGTTTCGAATGAATAACATTCCAAAGCACTATAGGAAAGGACATAGTAATTCAAAATTCCCTTCATGGTAAGTAGCTCCTACAAAATCATTCCTAAATTTGAAGGTAGGAGGGATAAGGAATTTAGCAGAATATTTGTCAAGAAAGCATCAGGGACATAAAGGAAGTGTGAGGAATACAAGGAAAATCAATTGGGTTCTATTAGAAGTCATTATTAATCTTTTGCATTTTCACTTGTATAATCAGTTGTTCATAATAAAGCCATTTATATTTCATAGCATTATAACTGTTGGTTTTAACACATATTGTCCATCACTTACATGAAACTAAAGGGATTTCTGAGACTTTTCATTCCAAAAATGAAACAGAGAATTGATTTCTATATAACAGATTATTGTGTAAATAAATTACTAAGTGGTCAGATGTACTTTACTTTGCTTTCCATCTCTGAACATCATCTGTGGACAAGCTGTTATTTGTAGGAGAATGTGATTAGTCTTCAAACGTGGAAAATATAAATAAATGTATTTTTTTCTATTACACATTTTTGTGAGTGAAAACAAGCAAATCTCCTTTAACTTGTGAAACCAAAGTGGTAGCCTTCCAGATAACAGTTTATCAGCGGCTGGCAATCCACAATACTGACGGGGCGGGGGGTGGGGGGGAGTGTTTGCATCAGTGATAGAAAGGAATCCTCCCTTCACCTTTCAGTCAACTGTTCCAGTATTTGCCTACCCCAAAAGTTTCCCTCCAGTATCAAACAACGGCTAATAAATCAATACATCAAGGGGCAAATAAATCAAATACTGCTTGATTTGAGCTTTGGTTCTTTCTGAGAAGATTTGAGCCAAATGTTCCAAGGTCTAAGCAAAGTTTGCAAGGCAAAGAGTGTGGGCTGAGTCTGGCCTGCAGATGTGCTCGGTAGGTCTGCACAGTGTCATCGTTTTTCTCAGGAGATTAGGAAAAAAAAAAATCTGGACTAGGAGTTTTCTCAAAACATATGGAATTCTATCCCCAGTGGCCTGGGATCCTGTTGGGGGGATCAAGTGAAGCTGAGGGGCTGCCACCCCTTTTTGGTGAGGACAGACTTCCTGTGTTCTCTTCTGTTTGGCTCTCCCAAAGCCTGGACCATGTAGTTGTCTGTTTGGTCCCTGTTGGCGTTTCTATCTGTAACTCCCGTGTAGAAGACTAGGGGTGGGGTGATGGGGATACGAAGAAAACAGCAAGTTTTAAAACCTCCACAGCTTAGATCTTTATTCAAGAGAAAAAAACAGGAATTGATGGTGTTAGTATCACTTCTAAACCAAGGCATTTATCATAATGGACTGGATCATTCACAGGAGCTGAACAGAAATATTTAAAAAAAACAAAAACAAACTTTTCAGTTTGCTGATATTCCTTGACATACCTGTCTCTCTTTTTTTTTTTTTTTTTTAATGAGCTGGATAAGGAATACTGAAACAAAGAAATAACAGCTGTTAATTTAGCATAAATGCATTTGTGTTTTTTTCTACCTACACTATGTGTTGTTGAGGGTTTCCTGTCTTGTTCAGTCAGTAATTACAAATTGAAAAAAGTATACCTCCATCTTTAAATTAACGAATTTGAAGTTTTCGTGATGAATCTCTAAATTCTTTTGGGGGGAGGGGCAGAGGGAGAGAATGAGAGAGAGAGAGGGGAAGAGAGGGTCTTAAACAGGCTCTACAACCAGCACAGAGCCCGATGTAGGGCTCGATCTCACAACCCTGAGATGATGATCTGAGCTGAAATCAAGAGTCAGATGTTGAATCCACTGAGCCACCCAGGCGAACCCGGTGATGAATCTCTAAATTCTTAATAAAATGTAGAAATCTTAAGAGAGTAAATAACTCAACAGATTTATAACTTCTCTAAACTCTTTGTAATATCTCACAGTCAAAATAGCTGCATTTAGGTTTACATTTCACATATTTTGAATCATCTAAGCTGCCCTCTTCCTATCTCTCTGTTTTTGTTAAAAGCACTATGACTAGTGCTTCTTAAAATGATAGTGTGACAGCCCCAAGAGGAATAAAAAAATTAAGTCTTTCAAATGAAAGCTAAGGCGTGGATATAGACTACATAGGTATTGCGTATTTCATGTTCTTTTCTTAATTCTGACCATCTAAGAACGATTGCGAACTGTTAAAGGAAATTTTCAACTTTCAATGTTTGTGGACTCTGGTCCTGGGCTCCCAGGGAAGCTACACTTCAACATTTACCAAGGTCAAAATGACTCTGAAAAATCTCAAGCCAAGGGGCTCTATTTCTGTCCCGAGCACACATTGTACATCTGCCTCGTTAAAGAAAATAACCAAAAAGGAGGATTCTGAACATAGAGGGTATGAAAAAGTAAGAAACTTTCCTGGTTGCCATAAGATTAAAGTCATACAGCCCTGCATATAATGGGAATTTAAGGTCTGCAACTTTCTGAAATTTTCTTTGTCTAATAATTTATAACTTTTTATGTAAAAAAAATGTATGTTCTCTTTCCCGAGCACTGGCTTCCTTGTGAAGATTGTGTATCCCAGGCAGCTGTCCTAATTTGGGCTTGAATAAAACTCTATTCCGTTTTTTTTTTTTTTTTTTTTTTTTTTAGAAATTCTGAAATGTTTGTTCATTTTTTTTTTGTCAACAGAATCATGAAACAACGGTTTTTTGGTACGGCAGGACAAATGAGATTAGCCCTTCAGTCACACTGTTGAGTATAAAAAAGTAGGATGAAACCATCGTTTATAAATTTCTTGGCTTTTTCTACTTAGTTTTTCCTTCTCCTTGGTCTTAGCATTAGTGTATTTCAAAAGAAAAACAAAACAAAACCCCAAACAATACAAAAGTGCCACAACAATGATTTCCTTCAGTGTGGCCTTTCCAGCCATAGACTCTTGGGGTTCTAGTCAGGACCTGCTTATGACTGGTTTTCTGAGAAGATGTGATTCGATTTGAGGAAATTTCAGACTACTGTGGCCTTGACAACTCTGCTTCAGAAGAACAGCCCCTCCTAACAGAAGTAGTGATTCCCTCAATTTTTGAAAGACATACTTACCAAGATTTTAGATTAGCCACACTCAATCCCTTCCAAGTGTTTGCTCTAGTTGTTTGCTGTTTTGTTTCTAAATGGCTAATGTATCGATGATTTGTGTATTTATTTATGCACACTCTGCCATGTTCGAAAAGATTTAAGGTGGTTAGACACATAACTTTCAGCAAAATAAATCTTTTTCTTTTCTTTTCTTTTCTTTTTTTTTTTAAGATTCCATTTATTCAGGTGCCTGGGTGGCTCAGTTGGTTAAGCGACTGCCTTTGGCTCAGGTCATGATCCCGGAGTTCCAGGATCAAGTCCCGCATCGGGCTCTTTGCTCAGCAGGGAGTCTGCTTCTCCCTCTGACCCTCCCCCCGCTCGTGCTCTTTCTCTCACTTAATCGCTCTCTCTCAAATAAATAAATAAAATCTAAAAAAAAAGATTCCATTTATTCATTTGTCAGAGAGAGAGAGAGCACAAGCAGGGAGAGGGGAAGGCAGAGGGAGAAGCAGACTCCCCACTGAGCAAGGAGCCCAACACAGGACTCTATCCCAGGACCCCAGGATCACGACCCCAGCCAAAGGCAGACGCCAAACCAACTGAGCCACCCAGGCATCCTGCAAAATAAATCTTAAAGCAGGTGAAAAGTGAGGTACTAGGTATTAAAAGTAGGAAAGTTAGAACAGAGAGCACATACCACATGCATGCAGAAAGCTTTGATGGGCTGGCAAGAGGTGGGCTGCTCACTGTTCTCTACCATCCATCAGGAGAGAGGGACATAGACAACTATCGAACTCACGTGTCACTCTTTATTGCTACAGACAGAGGTATTACAAGAGGCAGGAAGTGGAACAAAACCTTAGTGATTGAAATGTTGCTCCCTTCAAGGAGGAGGCTGAACCAAAGGATTAAGAAGAGGCCCTGGGTTATTTCCATCTTTGAATTATTCATGCTAGCTCTGCCCTGCAGAAGACATGGGATGCAGAAGACATGGGAAACTGAAAGCAAGCTGCACCTTGACTAGACTGGAGCAGTTAATGACAGCAGGCTCTGCAGCCCCAGAAGTTTAAACTGAAAGGTGAACCAATTCTGCTCAACCTAGCTGTTCTATAGTCCAGGACAGGACCCTTTCCAGCCTGAAAAGCCTAGCTTTGTGTTTCCTGCATCAGCGTTCTGGAGGATCCAAAATGAGGCTTTTTCCCTTTCTAGGATTGAGCTGCATTGCCCTGTGGGGTCTTCCCCCAAGGGTAAATGTGACAGGACACAAAATCTCACCCTATTAACATTAATACATTAATGACATATCCTCAAAATACTCAAATGCCACTGGCTTGCTTCCAAGAACTGTGATACTTTACAGAGTCCTTTTTCTACATCCCACATTTCTAGCTGTTGTAGAGCTTGAAATATGTTGTATCTCGTGTTGGTGATGAGCTGTTGTCAAGACTGAGCTAAGCTGGTGAGATCTGAGTTGCGAGGTGTTAGGGCATCCATTAGGACAGTAACCCAAAAGGAAAGTAACCATTGACCTTTGATCATTGTGATAGCTTAAGTAAGAAACCAAATAGGAAGAAGATCTGCCCTTCTTTACTCCACCCATGATGTTCCATTTCCCCTGTGATGCTGCTGGGTGGGAGTCCTGTGGATCAGGCAGATGAGGGGATTGCCTCCTTGCCAGGGGAGCTCCATACAAGAGGCTCCTGCTGCAGATGATATATGGAAACCGGAAAAATCATCAAACAAATGGAGTAACAAGCTGCTGTGATTACAGGAAAAGCTTAGAATGTTGCTAAAATTATCTAGTTAATAAAAATGTGTATACTGATGATTAATTTCTAAGAGAAAAAAAGCAAACTATATTTTTGCAAAATGAAGTGATCCAACAATAGACTGACATCAAGATATCCTAGATCAGCATCTCTGCATCCCATTTGCGTAAACCAACAACCGCCAATATTGTTATCCCACTTCGTAGAAACATCTCAAAAAATGGGAAGCTGAGGAATTGCTAAATATCATGTCAAAAAGAGAAGTTTGACGCAACGGTGTGAATACTTGGAAGAACTGGCAAAAGCACAGAGGAGTGCAAGGAGCTACAGTGTTCAGGCTTGCAGGGCACGTAGAGGTTACCCCATGCAGCCTTTCATTTTGTGGACCAGTCCATTCAGGCCTGGAGAAAGTGACATGCCCAAAGTGAAACAAGAGGCCAGGGACAACGCAGGGCCCCCAGTAGAGAGCTGTCCATCAGGGCAAAATCCCTGGGAAAACAGATCAGAGTTTTAGAATTGCAGAACATTGCTCTTGGGAAGAACCAGCTTAATCCCGTTACAGACCCAGGAGGTAACTAGAGGAAATTCAGGATACAGACCAAAAAAAAAAAAAAAAAATCCTTATTAAAAGCTACAAGGGCCGCCAAGCACAGTCTCTTTGTTGGCCTGTCCTGCCATATCTCCTGCCTTTCTCCTCCTCTCCCGCCAACAAGTTTTTCAGTAGGAGCCCTGAAACTTGCCCATTCAGGGCCTACACAAGTTTTGGTCCTTTATCCTGAAATACACTCCTCCCTTTCTGGCTGATTCCAACTGTAGCTTCATTCTAAGTGTTACTCTTCCAAAGAAACCTTTCCTAACTGACCTGTTTAGGTGGGTCTCCCTAGAAAATCCTGCTTAAAAAAAAATTTTTTTTTAGATTTTACTTATTTATGTATTTATTTATTTAGAGCACGAGCTGGGGGGTGGGGGGGGAGAGGCAAAGGGAGAGGGAGAGAGAGGATCTCAAGCAGATTCCACACTGAGCACGAAGCCTGTGGCAGGGCTCGATCTCACAACCCTGATATCATAACCTGAGCCTAAACCAAGAGTTGGATACTTAACTGACTGAGCCACTCAGATGCCCCTAGAAATCCCATTTAAAGCTAGTATTGAAATAAACAATTTGAGTGGCAGTAGAGACCAGTATATTCTTTGGGCTCACTTTGTATTAATCATTGTATTGTTTACTCAATTTTTACTTTTATCAAAGGACATAGTAAGAAAAGTCAAAAGTTTCCACAAAGGTTGGTTTGAAAAGTGGCATCCCCTATCCCTTGTCTCTGCCTCACCAATTGATTTCCGCTTCCCAAAGAAAACACTTTCAACTCTCTTAGTATGTGTGTATGCATGCGTGTGTGTGTGTGTGTGTGTGTGTGTGTGTGTATTAGTATTAACTCCATATTTCTTGATAACATACTTATTCTGCTTTCTTCTTGATTTTGAAAAGATAGCCATTGATTTCCTACTATGGAAATTGAGGTCTGATCTCTCTTGAACCAGTCCCTTCTCTCACACTTCCCAGTGCATTTACAGCACAATTTCTGGTTAGGTAGACATACGGTGTTTATGTTATTTGGATTATGTGTTATTTACATTTGAATATGTGTTATTTATAGTTCAGCGACAAGCTATAATGTTATCACATTTTCTTTCTTAGACACTATATATCCTTTTTATATAATTTTTATGTTTCTTGCTCTTAGTAATTGTCTTGGTTTCTCTTTGGCGTAGTTTTTAATATACCTATTGCTAACTTACCCCAAATTGTCTTGCACATGTGTAAACCTCATTTCAGTATGTGTGAGCACATCAGATATTAATTTCATCTTCTGGAGATAGTTGTTCTCCTGCTCTAGCCTAAAGCACTCATTTTCTAAGCTTGTCTGTCACTGTTGCCTGGAGCTTTCCCACACTGGGACCCTGGAATGTCCTCTTGCTCTGCTCCACAATGGGATCTCCTGTTTTCAAGGTCCCCCTCTCAGAGGCCACAGATTGATCATTTTTGAAACATCAAGATGAAGTGAAATCCGTGACAAGAGCCAGAGAAACTCAAAGGACTAAAGGCCCTTTCTTCTTTTTATATCAGACATTTAATCACATTTTGTGTTTTTTAAATTTGTAATTGGTTTCTGATGCCATTTCATGTAAAATAAATTTTCCCTTTTAACATCTATGAATGACTATTTTCAGTTTTAACATATTACCTTTCAAGAAGGTAGCAAGGGCAATTGAAGAGGTGTTAAATATATATCACAGTTAAATCATGTAGAAAAAAGTGCTTTTTCGCTTTTGCAATTTTTGCTGCATACATAAAGGCTTGAGTAAAATGGGTAACAGGTCTGGTATGTGCTCGGGTGGAAAAATATATTTTATGATTTCTAAGATCAAGAAGATGAAATCTACAATGTTCAAATATAGAGTTAAATGCTTATAACTAACAACCCTCAAAAGAATTCTAACCAAGATTATTGTGTGAAATTGACAAGCTGATTCTAAAATGTATATGAAAATGCAGAGGACAAAACTGGCAAGGACAACCTTGGATAAGAACATAAAGAGTCCAGTGACCAGAAACAAAGCCCTATTATAAAACTACAGTAATCAAAACAGTGTGGTATCTCTGCCTGGACAGACAAATAGACCAATGGAACAAAATACAGAGTTCAGAAACAAATACATACATACATGGTCACCTGGTTTATGACAAGGTAATCCTGCAGTAGAATGGAGAAAGTTCTTTTCAATAAATAGTGCTGGTGTGGGGCACCTGGGTGGCTCAGTCAGGTAGGCGTCCAAATCTTGATTTCGGCTCAGGTCATGATCTCAGGGTCATGAGATGGAGCCCCCAGGTCAGGCTCCATCCTCAGTGCAGAGTCTGCTTGAAATTCTCCCTCTCCCTCTGTCCTTCCCTTCTCTCTTTCTTTCTCTCTAAAATATACAAATAAATCTTTGAAAAAAAAATAGTTCTCGTGTAACTGAATATCCACATGGGAAAAAAATGTATCTTGACACTTAGGTCATACACCATACAAAAAAATAAGTTTCAGTGGATTTAAAATCTACATGTGAGAATCAAACAATAAAGCTTAAAAAAAAACCCACAGGAAAACTTTTTCATGAGTTTAGAGTAGGCAAAGATTTTTTAAAACAGTATGCACTGGACTACGTTAAAATTAAGAATTTCTGTTCATCAAGATAAACCATCAAGAGAGTTCAAAGCCAAACCACACATCGGAAAGAGGTATTTACAATGCATATGTTTGAAAAACAAATCAATACGAGACCAAAAAATTGGCAAAAAGATTTGAATAGGCGCTTTACAAGAGACTATTCTGATCACCAATACACATGATGAGATTCTCAACATCATTCATTATTAGGATAATTAAAACCATGATGAGATTTCTCTACAAAGCCACCAGAATGGCTAAAATTGAAAAGCTTGTTGGTTGGTGAGGATGTGGAGAAACTGTAACCCTTGTGCATTGTTGGTGGGAATGTAAAATTGTACAGCTACCATAGAAAACAGTTGTTTTCTTCTATTTTAATGTGAGGGAGTGTTCTGGTCCTTTTTTCTTACAATTTATTCTTTGAAATTGTCAGTGATAGTGTCCAGTTATAATTCTATTTTAATGTGAGGGAGTGTTCTGGTCCTTTTTTCTTACAATTTATTCTTTGAAATTGTCAGTGATAGTATCCAGTTATAATTCTGTTTCTCCATTTAGAGAAGGATCTAAATCAAAGATAGGATTACCTGTAATACACTTACATTTCTGGGTATGTACCCCAAAGAACTGAAAGCAGGAGCCTAAGTAGATATTTGTATACAAATGTTCCTGGCAGCATTATTCGCAAAGGCCAAAAGATGGAGACAATCCAAATATCTATTGATGGATAAATGGAGGACAAAGTATGGTATAAACTTACAACGGAATATTATTCAGTCTTAAAAAGAATAAAAATCTGTTACATGCTATAATACAGATGAACCCTAAAGATAATATGGTGAGTGAAATAAGCCAGACACAAAAGGACAAATATTATATGATTCCACTTCCATAAGGTACCTAGAATTGTCAAACTCATAGAGAAGAGAAAGAATGGTGGTTTCCAGGGCCTGCGGCTTACCAGTATGGGGAGTTACTGTTTAATAGGTGTGGAGTTCTAGTTTGGCAGGATGGAAAGTTCTGGAGATGGATGGTGGCAATGGTTGCACAACAATGTGAATGTGCTTAATGATAATGAACTATACACTTAAAAAGGGCTCAAATGATACATGTTATGTTATGAATATTGACCACAATAAAAAAAGAAACTTGTTGAGGAAGATGGGAAACACCTAACTTTCAGTTTTTGCTGATGGATATGTAAATTGGTGCAGTATTTTGGAAAACTCTTGTCAGTATTTACTAAAGCTAAATATATGCTTGCCTTATCACCTAGGAATGTCTTTCCTAGATGTATATATCCAATGGAAATTCGTACCTGTCTCAAAAATATATACAAGAATATGGGGTGCCTGGGTGGCTCAGTTGGTTAAGCGTCTGCCTTCGGCTCAGGTCATGGTCCCAGGGTCCTGGGATCGAGCCCCTCATCAGGCTCCCTGCTCCTTGGGGACCCTGCTTCTCCCTCTGCCTCTGCCTGCCACTGTCCCTGCTTGTGCTCTCTCTCTGTCAAATAAATAAATAAATAAAATCTTTAAATATATATATATATACAAGAATATTCAACAAAATTATTCTTACTAGACAAAACATGGAAACAAATGTTTCTATCAACAATACAACAAATGTCCATCAACAATACAACAAATAATAAATTGAGCTGTATCGATCAGGTCTGGTTACATAATTTAAGGGCAATTTTAGAGTGCAATATGAAAATGCAGGTGCCTTGCTAAGAAATGATTAAGAATTTCAAGATGTCAACAGCAGAGCATTAAAGCAAACAGGAGGCTATGTGATACTGCCCACGTGACATTCCCATGAAGCCTGTCCTGATATTGATGCAATGGAATCCTACACAGCAATAAAAGAGGTTGTTTAACCTCTTTTTGTAATAGGTTGTTTAACCTATTACCACATATAATAAATGGATGAATTTTGCAGATCTATGATGAGCAAAAGAACCCAGGCACAAAAGAAAAAGTACTATATGATTTCATTTACATGAAGATTAAGAACAGAGAAAATAATATATGATGATAGAATTTAGAATTGTGGCTACTCTGGGGGATGTATTGAATGGCAAGGGGCATGAGAGAGCTTTTAAGGGTGGTGGAAATGTTCTATATCTTGATATAGATTGTGGATACACAGAAATAAGTATGTATAAAAACATAAGTAACAAGACTTGTCAGATGGAATATAAAAGCACCACATGGTATAAGCTGCCTCTACCCTTAGGTCCCTTTCACCCAGCACAGATCTGAATCTTGTGCTCTGACTCTTGTTTGGATGCGGGGTGTTACCAAGTCCTACGGAGTCACGTGATTCTACTAACTACCAAGGAAGCTTGGAAAAATTACCCGTGTACCCAGGAAGATCAGGAGATTTGGTGAACACAGAGCATTGGCTCTGCCACAATTTTAAAAAATGAATTTTACCTCTCTTCTCTCTCACTGGGAGTTTTAAACTATTGTTCTCAAGTTATGTGCAGCAAAATCTATACTTACTTATTTTAGAAAGATAAATTTCATATTATTGCCACCAAAAAATGTGACATTATGTGAGGTTCTGTGAGAAATCTCTGTTCAAAATTCTTTCCAGCTTACTATTTAATGCTATTTCTAAAGTGCAGAGAGGGATCTGCCCATTGGTCCTTCTCTAAATGGAGAAACAGAATTATAACTGGACACTATCACTGACAATTTCAAAGAATAAATTGTAAGAAAAAAGGACCAGAACACTCCCTCACATTAAAATAGAAGCAAGGATGCAGCAAAATTTGCTGGGTATGCTCTCTGTAAAGGAAGGTCCAAATCTTCTCAGACATATGAAAGAGAAAAATGTGAATCCAAAGTGATAGTATTTTTTTAAGAGGAAGTAAAATTACATACACTCTTTGACTAGTCTCTAGGCCTCTTGAGAGGGTGACATATCTGCTTTGTTACTTCTCTTTAAAGAGGCCAAATTAGATCCAGTCTATAGAAAGACCTTACTCCTAATTCTGGCAAGAACTGATTATAGGTTTGCCCAAGAGAGGTACATTGGGATAAACTGCCAAGGGTTAGGAGCAGATCAATCCTTGAGGGTCTTTAGAAGTTTAGGTTGGTTTTGCCTAGCCCTGAGTTACAGGTACAAGATGATAGCTTTATCATTTTTGTTTGAATGAGCTCAGTGCAAATTTAACCTTGGTGTGTTCTTAACCATCTCTGTATTCATGCCCCCTCATCCTGTATCACCATGAATATTTTTCTCAATAAAACATAACCACTAATTATTGAGTACCTTCTTTATGGTTGCTGCCTACATTACCTCACTTAATCCTCAAATGAACTATGTAAAGCAGGTTTCATCAACCCCATTTTAGGGCTGAGGAAGCTGAGTCATCCAGTGATTGGAGCTATTGTTTGCTGGCCACTGCTTAATATGCATAACCACTTCTCTGAACACCTCTTTCATTTTCTGACTCTCCCCTGAGGGTCCTATTCTCCTCTGCAGCCATCTCTCACTTTCCATATATTCAAGAGTCTGGAGGAGGATTGCCAGATAAAATACAGGACATCCAATTAGATTGTAATTTCAGATAAACAATGAATATTTTTTGTATAAGTATGTCCATGCAATGTTTACAGTAATATTTAGTAATACTAAATATTAGTTGTGGTAATCCTAAAAAGTTATCTGAAATTCAAATTTAACCAGGCTTCCTATATTTTTATTTGTGTAATCCAACAACCCTAGGTGAGCTAGGGTCTTTCTTATGTGTTATTGTCCCCTCCACACCAATTTCTCCTTCCTTAGAACCTCTGGCAACTTTGAAATACATGTCTACATATCTTCAGACTCCATTCTCTCCTACCTTTCATAGTAGTAGAAGTTGTCTGTCATGCTCAGGGTCATTGTCAATTCATTGATCATTTTAGTATCTGGTTCACTTTCTTTCTCTGAATAATTATTTCCATTATTATTTTTTTCAGGATTCCATTACCCACACAGATCACAACTCAACACCTTTGCTTCCGATTTTCTTTACCTTCTAATTTCAAACATTTTCCCCCTCATTCCAATTCAACAGGGGAATAGCATAGGGAATGTAGAAGGTTTTGTAGTATTAAATAGGGCTAGGGAGGCCTCATTGAAGAGATGACTTTGAGCAAACACACTGAAAGAAGTGAGGGACCCAGCTCTATTGACACTTGGACAGAAGTAGTCCAGGAAGAGGAAACTGAAGTGCAAAGGTCCTGAGGTAGAAGTCCCCCAGGCTTGTTTCAGAAAGTTTCTTGAGAATAGGGACTATATCTTATAGTTCTTGGTGCTGTTGATTGTGCTCAATAATATCTTGCCCATTGGAATAACTCAGTAAATATGACTCATAAAGCACAATAAATTCTTGTTTAATAAAAGAATGAAAGGGGGTACTCTGATAGGTCATAAAACATATTCTGAAATAAATGCCTGTCCTGTAAGAACTTGAGATCCAATGACAGGCTTCTGAACAATATATAAAATAAGACCATAACTTAACTAAGGAATTAATTTTATGTACAACTAGAAAAGTGCATTTGAGAGGTGCAGTTTGAGGGGCACAATTCAAGTTTTATAAAGGCTTGATATGCTGAATATTTTCCCAAGGATTTCATATTATTCTTATTTTAATCAGAAGGGTGTTCAAACATTCTGGACTTAGGATAGCATACTAACCTCATATCGTCTCTCCTACAGGCCACAGTTCTGTAGTTTTTCATGACCTTTTGATTCTCTTGCTTTCAACCCAGTAAGACCTTTGAAGAATGGAAGTAAGGAAAGAGTGAAGATTAGATTTTATTTTTAGCAATTTATTTTAAAAAACTTTATTGAGAGACTGCCCAGTGAGAAATGCCCCAAGTCGTATATATTCTAGTGCCAAGAACAGAGCTCAACCCAGTAGATATTTTGAAGGTTTCTGCAGAACGAACGAGTGAACGAATGAATAAGCGAACGAAATTCTTTGAGGTACCCGGATTTGAAGCCGGAAGTATTAGAGCCAAATTTCCAATTTTGTTTAGTAATCTCCGGACTATCATGGAGGGTGAGAACAACAAAAATGATTACATAAACAATGAACATCAGTGACTGGGGGGGTGGGGCACCAACACTGCGGCTAATACTGTCCCCACCCAGCTTCCGTAGTCTTTAGATCTTAAGTCGCGTACGCCACCGGGCCGGTAGTGACGTCACGAGATTTGGAATTCGCGGGAGAACTCGTCTCCGCGTCCGGACGGGGAGAGTGCCCGCGCGCGGGACTTTCAAGCGTCTGACCCCGGGAATTCGAGCAGGCATGAGCCTCTGGGTGGACAAATACCGGCCCTGCTCCTTGGGACGGCTGGACTATCACAAGGAGCAAGCGGCCCAGCTGCGCAACCTGGTGAGTCTGCGGGACGGAGCCGGGGGGTAGGCCTCAGCTCGGGAGTTTCGCTCCGCTGGGGAGTGGGTGCATCGTCCACCCTCTGCGGGAGGTGTTGAGTGCTGTGGTAAAAAATGAAACGGAAGGGGGAAAGAGTGTGGAGGGCGAGGTAGTGCTTGTAAACATGGAAGGCCTCCCTGAGAACTGTCCTCTGAGCTAAGACCTTAAGTGGGAAATTCTCCAGGAGAAATACGAGGGAAGAGTGGAACAGGTAAAGAGAACAGCAAGTGCAAATTCCTTGAGGGAGGAGTGTGCCCGGCTTGTTCTAGGAACCGCAAGAACGCCGCTGTAGCTGGATAATAGTAGGCCGGCGGGGGAGGTGCAGATTCAGTAAATCCTTATAGGGTGAGATAGGGAGCCATTGGAAGGTCTTGAGCAGAGAACTGACATCATCTGACTTCACTTTTTAAGAGGTTTGTTTAAAATTTTGTTGTGTCAATGCCCTTATTTTCAAAAAGGAAGGTATTAATTTCGGAGGTCATTTCTAATTCTAAATTAGGTTGTATTAGGTCGTCCTTGAGTTTAATTCCTCATGGAAGATTTTTTTTTTTCCTTTTCTCCAACCTGATGGGTGTTTTCGTGTTGTAGTTGGTAAAAGTGTCTAATGGCAATGTTTTCCGAAAAGCAAACTGAATCAGGAAATGTAGAGGGAAGAAGGGTCTTGAGGAAAATCTAGTGTCTGGAAGCTATTTATCCAGTCCTTTTAAGAATCTAATAGTACTGTATGCTAATGAAAGTGTTTTGCTCAGCTCAGTTTCAATACCCACCTTCTTTCAGAGTTACAGGTACTCTCTGTTAAGTATTTTTTAAAAATAAGAAATAATAAAAACCTCCATTCTCATATGAAAATCATTAGAAAAATTGATAATGTGAGATTGAGAAGCTTTTTTCTTTTTTGATGGTATTCCATCTATACTAACTTAAAATAAATTTACAGCTATATACTTCATGTTTAGACAAATTGTGTTTTCTCAGAATAGCTTTCACTTTGATTTTCTTAGCTATAGGATACATTTTATATTCTATGGCCATCTTTTTGTTGTACAGAATTTGGAGTAAATATTTTGGACAAAAATTTAATATCCTGGTCTTGTGTGTAATAGATTTGCTTTTAAAAAATGTCCACCCATTTTATTGTTGAATCTACAACTTAATGAAACTATGAAGTCTTTAAAGCATACCCTTTATTTTGGCTAGATTGAGTTTAAAAAGCAGAGGCAACAAGTATTTGTGAAGCACTTGCTATTTTCCATGCACTGTGTGGGGTAAATTGTTCCTTTCCTTGAAACTTTTTTTTCAGTGCCAGAGATCAGTTTACAAAATATTAAGATTTATTGCAATAATGACTTCTGTTAAGGTACTTATTTCATTTTTCCTGTAATGCTTACGTAGAAGCTTTTGCTCCACAAGATTTTATGGCCTTGAAGTTATGGTTTGTGTTTTCATCATTTTTATACCCTTCATAGCATTACGGCGCCTGGGTGGCTCATTCGGTTGAGCGACTGCCTTCGGCTCAGGTCATGATCCTGGAGTCCTGGGATCGAGTCCCGCACGGGAGTCTGCTTCTCCCTCTGACCCTCTTCCCTCTCATGCTCTGTATCATTCTCTCTCTCTCAAATAAATAAATAAAATCTTTAAAAAAAAAAAAAAAAACACTCATTCCCAAACCTGACGGATCATGAAAGTCACCTGGGAAGCTTTTTAAGTGCACACAGTCTTGTAGTCTTTTGCAGTACTGTCAGTGCTCTACTCCATCCCATTGCTCTTAACTTGTAAGTGCACACAGACTGACTTCCACCTTCCTGGATCCGTGCTTCCTGAAGGCTTTCTTTTATGGACACCCCTAAGCAGACCTGATGCCTGGGAATTAATGCCCTCCCTTAATTCCAAACACTTTCCCAAGCAAGCTTCATCAAAGGACTGATGAGAAATAGCATATCATGCTGCAGCTTCCCCCTCTCTTGGAATGGTTAACGCTGTCGTGTTTTTTTCCACACTGGCTTCAAGAGTATCCCCAGCAGAATTAAACCCCAGATGCCCAGTGATATTTAAGCAGATAATGCACTCATTGGCTGCCTCCCTGACCTTGCTTTACTTCCCTATTCCCCTACAAAGTTTTCCTTTACCTCTCACCCCAAATAAACCAAATACACTCAGTTCTTATCAGAAGGACTATAGAAGCCCAAATTAAGATAGGCATCAATCTTAGAGTTGTTGAATCATAATCTCATGGATGGAGTCCAGTAATTAATTAGTCTTTTATTTTAAAAAGTTCTCTAGGAGATTTTAACAGACTTGGTTTGGAAGTTTTTGCTTTCTAGCACATGGTGTTGTATCCTGCATGTACTGTGCTTGGTATATAATTATATAAAATAATGCCAGGGGAATAATCAACATTTCAGTTAATTTTAAAAATCTCTGTGTATATGTACTCATACATATATATTTTTAAATATCTCCACCGCAGAGATGGAGACACAAAATATTTGATACCTAAAAAGTAGTTTAATTCTACCTACAGTAGTCATTTGACCAGGGAAAAATGCCTCTTTTTTTTTTTTTTTAAACCAGGTGCAGTGTGGTGATTTTCCTCATCTCTTAGTGTATGGACCATCAGGTGCTGGAAAAAAGACAAGAATTATGTGTATTTTACGTGAACTTTATGGTGTTGGAGTGGAAAAATTAAGAATTGAACATCAGACCATCACAGTAAGCATTTTACTTTGAGGCCTCCAAATATTTATAGTAGGGATTTTCAGTCATTATCATATATATTCCTGTGGTCCCAGCCATTGTTGCCCAATGTGTGTTTAAGAATTTCACAGATAACCCAGGTACACAGGATTGAGAGCTACTGTTGTATAGATCTAACTATTAAAGCCAGATCAAAGTCAGTTATGTTAGAAAATATGAGTAACAGGAGATTTTGAGTAAAATGTAGGTGGGATTCCTTTTAGATTATCTAGTGAATCAGTACCTCAGCTGGAACGGGAACTCAAGTCTCTGGAATTCATTGTTCTGAGAGCAATAGTGGGTTTGGGAAGGGAATGATTTTGAGAAAAATTTTGAATATGGAATCAGGCAACTTGGTAGAGACTGGGCAGCTGACTGATTAGAAAAGGAGGCATGAAGTTCTGGGATGTTCAGAGAATTCCCATGATCTTGCCCTTGGCTGAGCTTTCCAGCCTCCTACCATGCAGTGCATTTTCATACTCTCCTTATAGACAGTGTTTAAGATTTAGCTGAAATACCTCCTCTCGTTGTGCCCCCCAATCCCTTTAGAATTAATTTTTCCTTCTACCATCCATAGTTTACACTTTTTAGAGTACTTACTTTGGCCTTGATTATAGTTTTTCATACCTTTTTTTAATTTTGACAAGATTGTGTTTGTTTTGAAGTTATATAGGGAACATGTCCTATTCATTTTTATATCCTTCATAGGCCCTGGTATAGCATCTTGTACATATTAGGCACTGAAAAATTGTATCAGTGACTGGATGGTAAGTAGTGCTATTAATGGAATCTTTACAAATAGATTTTCTTTTTTAAAAGTTTTTTATTTACTTGAGAGAGAGAGACAGCGAGAGTGGGAACACAGGCACGGGGAGTGGGAGAGAGAGAGAAGCAGGCTTCCCACCAATCAGGGAGCCCGATGCAGGCCTAAATCCCAGGACCTTCTAATCATGACCTGAGCCGAAGGCAGATGCTTAAGGACTGAGCCACCCAGGTGCCCTGAAGACAAATGGATTTTAGGCTAATGTTGATGAGCTTGTATTTAGACACATTGAGTTTGAGGTGCTGGTGTTACACCCTGATGGGAATTCTTAAAAAGTATGCAGGAACAGGGCGCCTGGGTGGCTCAGTCATGATCCCAGGGTCCTGGGATCGAGTCCCACATCGGGCTCCCTGCTCAGCAGGAAGCCTGCTTCTCCCTCTCCCATTCCCCCTGCTTGTGTTCCTGCTCTTGCTCTCTCTGTCCAATAAATAAATAAAATCTTAAAAAAAAAAAGTATGCAGGAACAAATTTAACAAGAAAAGTATGAGATTTGTGGAAAGAAAACTATTTTATAAAAGGACAAAAAACAAGAGTTGATCAAATGGAAAGATGCAGCAAGTTCTCAGAGGCTTAATACTTTAAAATACCTGTTCTACCCAAGTTACAGTACAAATTTCAATGAAATTACAATTAAAATCCAACATGTTATTTTAGTTGTACGAAATGATCTTAAAGTACATATGGAAGAATACATTTCTGAGACTAAAGTAATTACGAAAAAGATTTGTGAAGTGGGACTTGGGTTATGAGATATTAAATCCTATTGTAGGGCTATTATAATCAAAACAATATTGTTTTGGCTTGGGAATAGAGAATTCAATCAGTGGAACTTATTAGAGAGACCCAAAATATGATGGTAGCTATTTCAAATCAGTATTAAAAACATGAGTCAGCAAGATGTGCCAGCATAACTAGTTCTCTAACCTGAAGAAAATAAAGTTGAATCCCTCTGATTCATGATTTGTAAAGATGAATTCCATATGAATTAAAGCCTTAAATATTAAAATGAAATGCTAATTTCTTAGATTAAATGAACAGCCTGTGGTCGGGAATACCTATTTTTTTTAATAACTTAATAAAAACATGGAAGTGATAGATAAAAATATGTGCTTGTATACATATGAAATTTACAAGTTTGTATGACAAGATTATGTAAAATCAGAAAAATAAAAGGTTGTCAAAAAATATTTGAAAGGAACATATTAGAGAAAAGATTTTACAAATTGACAATGGAAAGACAACCTGGTAGGAAACTGAATGAAAGAGTCTCAAGAAAGAAATATAAGCAACCGGTAACATATGTAAAGATGTTTGACGTTTGTGATAGTTGAAGAGAAGCCGTGAGTCTGTTATGAAATTGGCAGAAATTGTGGACATTATATAAAACCTGCAGAAGGGGAATGTTGGGGAAGAGTATTTGTTACCAGTGGAAAACTGATTTGTTAGATTTTTTTTTTTTTTTGAAAACAGTCCGGTTATACATATACACACACATATACATAAAACGTGAGAAAATATATTCCCTTCAATCCAGCAAATCTTTTATTGGGAATATGTTACATAGAAATGAAGTCAGTGCGTTAGACATTTGTAGAAGGATGTTAATTGTGGGATTGTTTGAGATGTCAAAAAGCAGGAAACAAAACACCCACCCGTATAACGGCTTGGGGACATCCAAGTTACAGGTTGATATGCAACTACCCTATATCAGTATCGGAGGGTAATTGCCTAGATGTATTGTTAACTAGGAAAAGTAAAACAGAAATAGATAGAATTGCCTCTCTTTTTATAACTCCTTTTTTACAAGAAACACTGACACTCTCTAGAAATATAAAAATACATAAAATATGTAAAAGTATATTTACATATATATACACACAAGTTCACAAGTTGTTACGGTAAAGTCTGTGAATGGACATATGCAGACCATTTACAGTGATGATCTCATAATGGAATGGTTTGTAGAATTCTGGAGGTAGAGGGAAGAGATAATCATAATAAAAACAGGATGTGTGATGTGACCCAGGTTATATAGAAACATGTTTATTTGCACATAGAGAAAAGAATGGGGTTAATGAAGTTAAAATATTAATTGTATCTAAAGTTTTTGTTTTTATAAAGCATGAATTATTTTTAAAAAACAAATACAGAAAAGAGGAGAAATGGCCAATAAATAAACTTTAAAAACATCTATTTTCTTTGTCCATAGACTCCATCTAAAAAGAAAATTGAAATTAGCACTATTGCAAGCAATTATCACCTTGAAGTTAATCCCAGGTAAGGCTACTATATAGAAATTAAGCCTTTTTTTTTTTTTTAAAGAGTAGAACCCATTCTTGAAATAGAATCATGTATGGAAGGAAGCACAATATATACCCAGATAAAAGTAATGCTGCTCAGTGTGAAATAGGGAGCCTAGAACCTTTCCATTTCCCCTTTTCTCTTTGACCCTTGAGTCCAATAATTTTAATAATTAAATTTTCTTGCTCTACAGAGCTCAGTGTTTTATACAGAGTACATTTCATAGTCATTAAATTTTTGTTATATTGACTAATTCAGAACTGATGAGCAAAGTTTGTCGAAAAAGTTTGTAATGTCTGGAGTGAATATTTTAGAATGTGAATTAGTGTTATTAGATCTTTTTTTTGCCACTCCTTTGTTTCAGTTTCTTGATTAGAGTATGTTATAATAGTCTAACAACCAATGTCTGTATTATTTATCATGACTAAGATTAGGATCCTGTTGGGAGGCACATTGAAAACTCATGCAGTACTGCTTAATAGTGTAGAAGTGATTGTATTGGGAACAAAGTTGGGTAAAGCTTCAGGGTTGTCTGGGGCCTGATAATGTTCTTTAAGGAGTACAAAATCAAGGACATCTTCAGGCAAAGGCAGCCTTTTTCGGCAGTGGAACAGAGATGAGGATGAACATCCATTTTAAGACTGAATAGATCAGGAAGAATATAGTTATAAGCTACTGTGTACTCAGTAGTAGGCACCGTGTGAGAAGCTTTACATGGATTATATTTAGTCCTCAAAACATCCCTAACAGGTGTTATTATTTTCCCCAGGTAGGTCCAAGAAAATTAAGAGAACTAAGATTGGTGGGAAAGGGTCTTATCATAAAATTAGAAGAAAGTGTTAATTCCATAGCCACAAGGGAAATGTTTTGGATTCTTGACTAGGAAATGATCATAAAAGAGACACTCTAGGTGTATTGATCTAATAGTGAATTGAGACAGATGTGATGGCTGTTTAGGAAAATAAACTAAAGCTGATTGCTTTGCCCTGTTTCTCATTGTGAGTTCCTCTGTAGCAAGAATAGTCAATTAGAGATTGAGCTGATTTTTTTCAGGTGTTTGAAATTGGCAGCCTAAATTAACTAGGTGACTTACGTTGGTTTGTGAGTTGCATGACTTAAGTGCCAAAGCAATAATGCGAGTATAAATGACAGGTAATGCTTACAAGTCAGCAGCTTACAGAGTTCTGACTATCTTAAATTCCATTTGCTTGTCCCGTCCTCTTGCTAAGACCCTGAATCAGCTCCATGCTAGTGTTGGGAACAGACCTGTCTAGGCTTGTTCTCTTTCAGACCTTTACTATTTGGGGGATGGAGAAGAAGGATGGAGATTAAATTTCTGTTTCAAGAGTTATTTTCACATTTTGAGTAACTGCAGATAATTAAGATACTTAAGGATTAGTATTGCTCTTTTTAAGTTACAGTAAACTTAATATAAGAACATGTCTTTTGTTTTCAGTGATACTTATCAAACTGTAATTGAATATTAGAATATTGTTTGTTGTATTTTAATGACCCCTAGAATATTTCACTTTGAAAGTTTTGGGAATGTAATTAGGTGTGAATAATTTTGATTAAAATTTAAGATCTTCAATGTTTTTCTTACAAGAACAGATTAAGAATAATATTTTCTAAATAGTTACATCTATATTTACCATTATTTTTGTTTTGTATAGTGATGCTGGAAATAGTGACCGGGTAGTAATTCAGGAGATGTTGAAAACAGTGGCACAATCACAGCAACTTGAAACAAACACTCAAAGAGATTTTAAAGGTACGTGATAAACAGATTTCTTTTAAGGCAGACACTGAAATTGTATGCAGTGAGTATAAGAGGAAATGTAGTGGGAAACATAAATTCCATCTATTTAGCAAATATTTATTAATATCCTGTTCTATGCAAACATATGCTCCCTTATTTTTGGATATAGAAGTGAATAAGAGAGGGGCGCCTGGGTGGCTCAGTCGTTAAGCGTCTGCCTTCGGCTCAGGTCATGATCCTGGGGTCCTGGGATCGAGTCCTGCATCGGGCTCCCTGCTCGGCCGGAAGCCTGCTTCTTCCTCTCCCACTCCCCCTGCTTGTGTTCCCTCTCTCGCTGTCTCTCTCTGCGTCAAATAAAATAAATAAAATCTTTAAAAAAAGAAAAGTGAATAATAGAGGCATGATCTCTGTGCTCATGAAAGTGTATAGCCTAATGGAATTGAATTTTGGTGGAAAGAGGACTATTTGAGCTACCTGTTCGTTATTTTAGAGCTAGATGAATAATGAAAAAACACTTTATTTAAAACAAGAAATAACATTTAAAAATAACTGTTCCTGGGACTAAAGTTATATGTTCATTATCAAATATTTAGAAGAAAATCAGCTATAATTTTGCTTTCCAGAGACAGTTACTTTGTCATTTCCTTCCAGTATTATTTATATGCATATATATGTACATTCTCATAGAAGATTTTGTGATGATAAATATGCCAGCTTTTAATACTTTTGCTATATTTTGTCAAATTCTTCATTTGAAAGATAGTCTTTTCCTACCACCAGAAATATTTGGGAGTGCCCTTTATTCCCTGACATTTATCACCACTGTGGTTAATTATTTATTATTTATTTTTTTATTTTTTTGCGGTTAATTATTTTTACTCTTTGTCAATTTGAGTGGAAAAAATTGTTTTTTTGTAGTTAGTGTGATAAGTTTTTCTTTTGTTCATTGTTTTTTTTTTTTTTACTGTTTTGTGAATTGCCTGTGCATATTTCAGCCTATTTCTTCTTAGTTCACTGTATTTCAGAATAAGTTTACATATATCTTTTTTTTTTAATTCCTTCATTTGAGAGAGAGGGAGAGAGAAAGAGTGAGTGTGGGGAGGGGCAGAGGGAGAGAATCTCCAAGCTGACTCCCTGCTGAGCATGGAGCCTCAGTGTGGAGCCTATTCTCAGGGCTCAGTCCCACCACCCTGAGATCATGACCTGAGCTGAAATCAAGAGTTGGCCGCTTAACTGAGCCACCCAGGCGCTCCTTATCTATTTATTTTTTGCCACTATAAATGGAGTCTTATATTTTCTAACCTTTGTATACATATGTGACAGTATTGGTGTTTGTGTCTTAATTCTATATCTTACTATGTTATTACATTCTTTTTGTAGTAGCCTTTCCATTGTTTCTTTTGAATTTTCAGATATATATATATTTATATCATCTGTGAATAGATAATTTTTCCCCTTCTTTCCAATTTGTATGGCTTTGAACACTTTCTCTAACCTAATTATGTTTGCCAACACCTCCAATACAGTGTTAATAGTACTAAAGATAGTGGATGTCCTTGTCATGACTTTGGATGGGGGCCTTAGAGTTTCCCCATTTAGTTATTTAGTTGCTGGATTTTTGGCCTGAGGTGTATCTATTTGATCATAATAAGAAAGTAAGCATCAATTCATATTTTGAGTGTTTCTAACATAAATGTGTGTTAAATTTTTTCAAATGCTGCTTCTGCATCCATGAATGAGGTTTTATGATTTTTCTTCTTCGCTGTATTGGTATCGTAGATTATATTGGGTCTTCTAGTGAAACTGCTTTGTATTTCTAGAATAAAGCTCACTTGGTCATGATGTGTTAATTTTTTAAATATGCTGCTGTTTTCTGCCTACCAAGGACTTATTTTATATCAGTTGGTTTGTAATACTTTGTTAAGTGCTATCTTTGTTAGATTTTGGGATCAATCTCTTTATTTCTATTTTCCCTGTTCTGTTCCATTTGGATTTCTATTTCCAGAATTTCTCCTCATTATGAAGGATTGTCTTGGAAGGGAGCTTCATTTTGTTGTTTTCAGTTTACTGCCCTGTCAAACCTTGTTGCATCCAGGTTCCTTTGCTCTAACCCATAAATTGAACCCCGTAGGTGTTGTTTTCAGATTGGCCCATTATATTTCACAGTGTGCTCTTGTGGGCGATTTGGGGTTCTGTACTCAAGGCTGTAAAAACCAAGTACACCCCCTCTACTTCCTCCCACACATAGTTCCTTGTTCTCACTTGCTCATATTTGGGGTTTTTAGGTAAAACCTGCCACTTTGTTTTGATATAAATGTTATCGATGAGTCTTTGGTCTTGGAATCTCTGTTTTTATGGGGGAGATTCAGATCTACACTGCTACCACTACCATCTTCTAGAAATAACTTAGTATGATGAAAAATACAGGGGCGCCTGGGTGGCTCAGTTGCTTAAGCCTCTGCCTTCGGCTCAGGTCATGATCCCAGGGTCCTGGGATCAAGCCCTGCATTGGGCTCCCCGCTCAATGGGGAGTCTACATCTCCCTCTGCCCTTCCCCTTGCTTGTGTGTATTCTCTCTCTCTCTCAAATAAATAAATAAAATCCTTAAAAAAAAAAAAAAAGAGAACAATAGTTGGATTCAGTTCTTACCTACTTACTATTCCTAAAACACCTTAAAGCCAATCCTTTATTGTGGCCAGGTGGAATCTTACTGTGTACATGACCAGGTGTATTTATTGCTTATTGACTATGTCTCTTTCATCAGTATTTTCCAAATTATATTTCTAGGAATGATAAGATTGGTAAGAAATGATAAGGGTGCTCCTGTGATAAAATATTTTGGGGAAATGCAGCACAGTATCTCCCTGTCTTGGTAATTTTTAGTTCATATAAATATAATAAATGCTGCAGTGAATTCTACAAAAAAAGTAACCTCTTTAACTTCATTTAGCGTAATGTTTCTTAGGTTTGGGATTTTTTTTATTTTTTTATTTTTTTTATTTTTATTTTTTTTAAAGATTTTATTTATTTATTTGAGAGACAGAATGAGAGAGAAAGCACATGAGATGGGGGAGGGTCAGAGGGAGAAGCAGACTCCCTGCTGAGCAGGGAGCCCGATGCGGGACTCGATCCAGGGACTCCAGGATCATGACCTGAGCCGAAGGCAGTCGCTTAACCAACTGAGCCACCCAGGTGCCCCAGGTTTGGGGATTTTTTTAAATAAAAATAAATTATTGTCACCTACCTTTGACTTCTATATGTCCTTGCCAAAGGAAAGAGTAGTATATCAAACTTAGGATTTCACTCTAATGAGTGAGGAAGAGAAAGAGATAGATATTCAAGTTAAAGTTTGTTTTGTTTCTCCTTGACTAGTGGTATTATTGACAGAGGTTGACAAACTCACCAAAGATGCTCAACATGCCTTGCGTAGAACCATGGAAAAGTATATGTCCACTTGCAGACTGATCTTGTGTTGCAATTCTACATCTAAAGTGATACCACCTATTCGTAGTAGGTGCCTGGCAGTTCGTGTGCCTGCTCCCAGGATTGAAGATGTAAGTCAAGTGAAACTTTTCAGAAATTATTTCAGATTCTGTGAGTACTATGTGTACATCCCTGTCATGTTCATTTTGTAAAAACATAGTGAAGTGTATTAGTAATTCAGGAACATCTATGACCTGGATGCTAACTGTTAGTAGATACATAAACCAATACATATATATATATATATAGTAGTAAATGCCAGATACCATTATATAGAAAGTGTGATGGTAAGCTCTGTTAAGAATAATACTGTGTATATGCCATCAGTATTTAGGAAGTTCTTTTTAAGTCATTTTTTACCTTAAGCAAGTAGGTATTATGAATTTTACTAAACTAGTCAAGGACTAGTTATTTAGTGTCTTCTACCTCAAGCTGATTTAATTGGCTTTGGAAATGACTTGAGGTTGGAGGATATAGATTTTGCAAGGAGATTAATGTGAGAATACCTAATTCCTAGTTAGGGGACCAAAATTCGTCTGAAACAACTTAATGTTTTTTTCCTTTATCGTTCTTAATACTTATAAATAAAAATGCAAATTTCTCACAATGAGCAGCTTTCCTGCTATTAATAGATTTTGGGTGATTTTGTGCAAAGTAGGGATAATAGGTGACTGTGACCTTGTGTTGCAAAGTGGTAAAGTACCTTTATTAAAGATTTCACTTATAAACATTTTTATATAGTTAAAAATAGTTTGATATAGTTAAAATTTAATAAAGTTAAATTTTAATAAAGTTAAAAAGGCAGGGCTACCAGGGTACACCACTCAGCATCTTCATGCATGCAAATAATACCCCTGAGTCATGCAGAATTCAGCCTGTGTAGCTGTACTTGGCAGCCCTGTGAGTGGTTTCCTTGTAAAAGACCTGAGGCCCTGTGTGTCTTCCTCACAGGTCCCCAAAGGTGGCTGGCAGGCTTGGAATTTAAACCAGGTCTTTCTCTGGTTGCAGAGCCAGTTGATGCCCCTTCCTTACAGCTAGACTAGACCCCTGGCTTTCTACTTAAAGGAACATGTGAGTTAGGGTAGGGAGTGACAAAAATAAATAAAATAACAAGGGCCTATAAAGATGTTATCAGCAGAATTGCATCCATGTGCTGTTTGACAGATTGCCCAATTTTGTTGTTAACATTTTGTTTGTAGATTTGTCATGTGTTATCTACTGTGTGCAAGAAGGAAGGTCTGAATCTTCCTTCACAACTGGCTCATCGACTTGCAGAGAAGTCGTGCAGGAATCTCCGAAAAGCCCTACTTATGTGTGAAGCCTGCAGAGTGCAACAGTGAGTGAAAGGGGCTGTTGCTGCAGGAAACATTTTGGGACACAAGCTCACTTCCATTTAATTTATTGTGTACTCTTTTTATCATGTAGATATCCTTTTACTGCAGATCAAGAAATCCCTGAAACAGATTGGGAGGTGTATCTCAGGGAGACGGCCAACGCTATTGTCAGTCAGCAGACTCCACAAAGGTAAATAGTATCAAAGATAACCATAAAAGTTTCATCATGGAAATAGTGCAGATGATCTGAGTTTTGGATTGGCTGTTTTATACTACCAATATGCCATTTAGAATTACAGTAAATCTTGTATCTGAACACTAAACTTTCAAAAGAAAAGATATGATTTAATTTTATAAATTTAGTGTTTCAGAATAGCTGGTATGTAGTATCATGGCTTTTATTAAGCTATTGACAGGTAAATATGGAATTTATACATAAATTAAAACAAATCTTGGAAGTTTTAGTTTTCCTTTCAGAATCTCAGATGACTTAATATTAGTATGTAACATAATGTGCTTAGTTTTCTAATATTGAAAAGAATAATATATAACTTTGTAATTGATGCGTCACGTCCTAGAAAGACACCAGCTTATGAATCAGACTTATATGGATTTTTAGCTAAGATTCTTCAGGTAACTTCATTTTAGAGTTTGAACTTTTTCATTTATGTAATGAAAATACTGTTGTTATTACCCTGCTAGGAATACTTGGGCCTTGGTTGTGAAGAGCAAGATTGTGTGATAATGGTTTGAGAACTAGAAAACTTTGTGCTCATGCATGATGATAAGCTCTGTTAAGAATAATTCCGTGTATACAGCACCAGTATTTAGGAAGTGTTTTGTGTCACATTTGCTGAACAGTTGTTTACATTTATTTCTGTGGGTCTATTATTCAGTAGTGGGCCATACTGAAAATACTTCAACCATTGATTGATTTATGATAGCTTTGATTGAGAAAGGCAATCTCCTCTTCTCCAAATCAAGAGTGACAGTCTTAAGGCCCACTACCTTTGGGAAGCCTGGAGATTTTTAAGGCTCATTGATGTGCAGTCTCCTACTCTTACTCACTGCCTGTCAGAACTGAGAAACCCTCTTTGGAGTTAAGAGAAGGTAGTTGATTGCTTTAGGAGACAGACTGGACTGAGTTCAACCAGTGAAGTTTAAGCTTCTTGCAAACCCTCTTTGGAGTTAAGAGAAGGTAGTTGATTGCTTTAGGAGACAGACTGGACTGAGTTCAACCAGTGAAGTTTAAGCTTCTTGCTTCGTATGAAAACAATCATGAGAAAAATACACCATGTTTCTCCTCTTGGGGGATATATGTGATAAATTCTAATTTTTATAAAGATGCTTCAAAAGGATTATAACATGAACTCTTTGGCTCCTATGTAGATTAGTGGAGGTGGATAATCACACATAAATGGGTACTTAGTATTTCCTCAGGGTCTGCTTTGAATTCCTATAATTCAGTTATTTTATTTGAAGAATTTAATAGTTTTTATGAAGTGCCAAACATTATAAGTAATCTCTTCAGAAAAGAAACCTTAACTAGGAAAAAGTGTGCATTCCATTTTGTAAAATGTTAAGCTGTGAAGTAATCTCAGCTTTAAGGAGATAAAATTCAAACAAAGCCTGTTTTAGGAGCCTTTTACTTTTGTAAAATATTTCCACATTGAAGATGACTTTCTTGTTTTTTGATTTTTAAAGAAGAAAACTTGGTGGTGGTAGTAGTTGTAGAACTTTCCTACTTTTAAGAGAGCTTGGTACAAGATGTTATATTTGACGATTGCTAGTTGTGTTTTTAAGACTTTAGTTGATTATTGCTTTGCTTAATTCTTCTAGCTACTGCTACCTCTTCTTCCAATTTTCCACATAAGTTTGGAAGTCTCTCAAATAAATTTGTTTAAGAAGAGGTGCTGTTATTTCCTGTGTAGACTAACAGTTGTAGGAATTGATTCCATTGTGTTACATAAAAAGAAAGTTCAGTTCCCAAAAGCTTCCAGGTTGACTGGAAATACTGGGAGGGCTGGTGTCATTCTGATTGTTGGCTCACACATTACCAAATGACTGTTTATTATTTTTGACCCCTTAGTCTTGATTCTTGTCTGATGTGTTTTAGAAGAGTCATAATTTTCTAATTTGGATAGCAGCGAATATTTAGCGAACAATTAGTATGTTGGTTCTTAATACTGTGATATCTCATTTAAGTTATAGAACAGTCCTATGAAGAACACTATTATATCATCTTTATTTTGTAGATAAGAAAACTGCTGTTTTGGGAGATTGTTGCTTATTCACAGATATTCAGTTAATTAAGAATCAGAGAGAGTTCTGTAATACCATGTTTCTCTGACAGAAGAATTTGCACTCTTTATCACTTGCAATCCCCAAGAAATAATGACACAAACATAGAAAATGTAGAATATGTCCATTTTTAAGAAGCTAAGTCACACTAGAAATGAACTCAGACTAAGCTGAGATGCATGTAACATACATGAGATGAACACAGCATAGTTATAGCACACTTGTAGAGGGAAATAGATCCCGATTTAACTCTTCAGAAATAAACTATATGCATAATTGTTAAAATAATTTCATACCATCTGTCATTTGTGTCTGTTTCTTACTTTTTAATAATCAGGGTTGCTGTTTGTTTTTGAGATCTACTACCATGGCCAAGAAGGATCAAGGGCTTTGGAGTCAGACTTGAATTAAAATTGTGCCTAACTACATGAGTGTTAATGGACGCTTAACCTCTTTGAACTTAAGTTTTCAGTAAAAGAGTGGTATTGTGAAGTCTAAATAGCATACTGTAGTGAGCGTCTTACAGGGGAAGGGGTTAAATAAATGCTTTGACAGACATTGGAAGGGTATGGATTTGGGAGTAAGGCAGATCTGTTCTTAAATCATGGTTCCACTCTAGTCAATTTTGTGAGGTTACTTAAACTATCTGATCCTTAGTTTTTTCATCTAAAAAATGGAGATAATGCCCCCACTCAAAGCTAGTGTGAGGACTAAGTTGTTACAGTGTCTTGCACATAGCAGGGGCTCAAAAGATGCTAGTTTCTTTTTTCACTTTATTTACTTTTATTGTGGCACAGCTTCCTACTCTTAGGGTCCCTGGAAAAGGATCTGAACTTCCACTTTTAAGAAGTCTTTGATGAATCACTTCTCTGATCTGAAATATGGAACATCTGTGATATTATTTTAGTAAAGATTCAGAACAGTATTTTCCCTTTAGGATACTAAGTATATATAGGGAGATAAAGATAATTGTTTTATGTGTATTTACAATTTTACTTGTCACTTCTTTCTTTCTGTTTTAAAATGTCATATGTATATTTCCCTCCTTACCCTTTTCTCTCCTGAAACTGTTATAAGAAGGGCCTAGAATTAAGAGCTCAGAGGTTGGAATGTTCATACTCACTTAGGTAGCCTGATTCTGTGCTTAATCTATGACCTCTTGCACTGCCCTTTCTGTGACAGGACAGTTTGTTTCTTTGCCACACTGCCTTTTTTACTTAGCAGTTGAGATAGTAGCATATATTACATATCATGCTTATATTCTCTCTTACTTGTATAATTAGTGATTGTTTAATCTTTTCATGACCATTTTCTAGATGTCTGAATATAAATGTCTGACTTTAAAAGAGTTCTGAACATTTTTAGAGAAATGAACTGAAATTAGGAAAAGCTTAAATGTGTATCTTAAGTATGATAAGCCATTTAAGAAAATGTCTGTATTGGATTGTTGTTTAACTCATAAAGTAAAACAGCACAGTAGGAACTTGAAAAAATGTCTTATTTTCATTATAAAATATTAATTATCTTGTTTTATTTAGGCTCCTTGAAGTTCGTGGAAGGCTTTATGAGCTTCTAACTCATTGTATTCCTCCTGAAATAATAATGAAGGTAATCTGATTTCAGATCTTGAACCATTTATAACCATAAAATTTGGACTTTGGGTATGTGATCACAGGGCTTTTGCTGAGACACATTGTCATTTCTTTCTATCCAGCTCATTAATTCAGATATTTATTGAGCCTCTCCATTGTGTCAGACACCATTGGGGGAGTGTTGAAGAAGACTGGGGAGGGCCTGCTTTCAGACAATTTATATTTTAATGGGGTGAAATGGGAGACAAGAAGCAAAAGGGTTCAGAATGTTGTAAGTGCTAAAAGGAAGTAACAAGGTGAAATGATAGTAATGGAAGTTGGGCTGTGGAAGGTCAGTGACAGCTTCTATGAGGAAGGCATGTTTAAACTGAGACTTGGAGGATTAAAAGAAGAGAACTGTGTAAATAGATGGGAGCAAGTACATGTGACCCTTGAACCTTGTGGGGGAATTAAGTCCCTGATCCCCTGCATAGTTGAAATCTGCATAGAACTTTTAACTGCCCCCAAATTTAACTACTAATAGTCTGCTGTTGACCAGAGGCCTTACTGATAAACAGTTGATTAACACATTATGTGTATATATATTATACACTGTATTACAATAAAATAAGCTAGAGGGAAAAAAACATTAAGGAAATCATAAGGAAAATACATTTATAGTACTGTACTTATCAAAAAAAAAAAAATCACAGTTCAAACCCATGTTGTTTAAGAGTCAGCTGTA
This sequence comes from Eumetopias jubatus, assembly GCF_037043125.1. Taxonomy (NCBI): domain Eukaryota; kingdom Metazoa; phylum Chordata; class Mammalia; order Carnivora; family Otariidae; genus Eumetopias; species Eumetopias jubatus. The sequence goes on from NW_028274809.1 coordinate 126,531,444, forward strand.
TTGGGCGCCTGGGTGGCTCAGTTGGTTAAGCAACTGCCTTCGGCTCAGGTCATGATCCTGGAGTCCCGGGATCGAGTCCCACATCGGGCTCCCTGCTCGGCAGGGAGTCTGCTTCTCCCTCTGACCCTCTTCCCTCTGGTGCTCTCTATCTCTCATTCTCTCCCTCTCAAATAAATAAATAAAATCTTAAAAAAAAAAAAAAAGAGTCAGCTGTATTTCAGACAGTGATGTTTAGTGCACATGGGGAATGACATTAAAGAAGTTGGCGAGTCTGGACTATGTAGGATTTTGTGAGGCACAGCTTTAGGTTTGGTCTTTTAGCCACCTAGCCAGCTGTGTTGATTGACTTGGATATTAGAAAATGGAGGGTTTTTGTTTGTATTTGTTAAAATTACATGGCAATACTTACATGAAACAATTCATACTATACTAAATTTAAAAGAAAAAAGTGAAGGTCCACCCTTCCATTTCCACAAGGGTAAGTAAGCACTTTGAACAGACCTATATTCTAGTCACATAGAAATAAGCCCGTATGTATGGCATTGTATGTGTAGTTTCACAAAACTTCACTGTGTTCTGCACTGTGTTTTTTTTATTCAACAGTGTAGCATGAATGATGTTTCGTGACAGTATGGATTTATTTTATCCTAGTGGATGAATGGAATTTCATTGTAGGACTATAGCATAGATTTTCAGTATGACCCTGTTGGTGGAACTTCAGATTGTCTACAGATTATTATTGTAACTAATAATGCTGCAGTAAGCATCTTTGTACTTATATCTTCACACCCTCAAGTTGGCATTTGGAATATGATTGATAACTACCACATTTTTATATTATAGAAAGGGTATACAATTTTTTGTTTTTCGATGAGGACCACCATTCCATATAAAAGAATTAAAGATTTCAGAAAGCTTATTCAGCCTTTTTTTCTTTTTAGTGATTGCTTTTTAATTACAAGTTTCTTTTTTCAGGGCCTTCTCTCAGAACTTTTACATAATTGTGATGGACAACTGAAAGGGGAAGTGGCCCAGATGGCCGCTTACTATGAACATCGTCTACAGCTCGGTAGCAAAGCCATTTATCACTTGGAAGCATTTGTGGCCAAATTTATGGCACTTTATAAGAAGTTCATGGAGGATGGATTGGAAGGCATGATGTTTTGACATCTTGAGGTCTATCCTTAATTCTTCCTAATATTTCTCAGTATCAGCATTTACATTCAGTTTATATTGGAAGAGCTGCAGGTAAAATAAACTAACTTTACTTAATCATGTCTTATTTGTGGGTTTTTTTGGTAATAATTCCCCTGTGAATTATTATTATAATCTTAAGTTAAATAATTGCTCCTTTGTACTAAAGAAGTATATTGAAAAGAGACAACTTAGAAACTTTAGAGTCCAAAAACATGATTTTAATGTACTTTCACAATTTGCTATCCAAGTATGCAATGCTGGTCCTCTCATTTTCCATTCATTCTCTCTTCTGTTGGAGGAAATTTACCACATACAAAAGCAGAGATTATTTTCTACCCTCCAAGGGACCATTTTTGGCCATAGGCACATAACTCTTCGCTTGGCAGGTCATTACCTTTAATCATATTTTCCCTCAAGAACTGTATTTTTGCAGGAAATATAAGGATTAATTTTGAAATGTAATAGCATGAGTATGAAGAAAATTGTTGGAACCATTTCTTTTGAAACTATAGAAATCCAACTTTTATTTCAGTGATTCAGATTTGGTATTAGGTTGGCTACTAAGTATGCATGTTTTCATTAAATGCTTGAGGTTCCTGAAGAACATGTGTCATGTGGTTCACAGCAAAGGTATATTAGTATAGAAATTACTCTTTGAACAAGTACATTTTTCTGTCATTGATCTATCCTTTGGAACATTTTTTCATTAGAAATTTGGTTCATGGAACAAAGTTTGCTTAACAGATTTGTATTACAGGCTCCGAACAGTTTCTTTAATTTGGGGCAACAGAAGCATGACTCCAAAAAAAGCTAAACCAACAAGGTGAAATAAAAGATTTTAAGTTTAAATAAGTTAAATTACCTCTGTTAAGGGTAACAGGGAGACATGTTCTTCCAGCAGTTAGTAATAAACAGGAAGTGTTTAATTGACAGACACAGCTGCACACATACAAAAAGCCTAATACAATTTTAGACTTATGGGAAACTGTTACGGTCAAGAGAGATGATGATTGCCTTTCTGTGTTTGTTTTGGTGGTACTAGTTAGCCCCAGTTGGCAGTCCCAGTCATTGAGGGGTTTATATGCCAGGGGGAAAGTGAGATTTGGGAGAGCTAAGAAAGTTTTAATTTGGAAAAAAGAAAAGTAAAAATATGGTGACTGTCTTTTAATGTTTAGAATAATGCACTTGGAAGCGTTAGCAGTCTTATAATTTGCATATCTTTAGAGCAGTGCTTCTCAGAGTAGAATCCCTGGGTCAGCACCAGCATCACTTGGGAACTAAGAAACACAAACTCTCAATTTTTATTCCACATCTACCGAATCAGCAACTATGGGAATGGGCCTCAGCTGTCTTTGTGTTGTACCACTTCTTCAGGGAATTCTGATGTACGCTTAAGTTTGAGAACCACTGCTCTAGAGAATGTATACTTAGGATCAATGGGCATAGATTAAAGACAGACAGTTGGAGGTAAAGAACAACTTTCTAACAGTGGCTATCATAATTGTTTGGCAAGCTTGAGAGCTCCTTATAAACAGGAAATGTTCAGGTGGAGAACTAATGGAGAATGCAATGCTTACATATGTTAGGCATTGCAGTGGGAACTTTCTATGTATTATTATAACCTTACATCTTTAGGAGCTATTGTTCTATAAAAATAAAGAGGCTCAGATTTAGAGAAACGAAGTATAATTTTATGTAATAAAACATGCCCATTTAAAGCCTATGATTTTTGACAAACATATTCAGAGTAGCCACCATCCCAATCAGGATACAGATTTCATTACCCTAAAAAGTTTCTTACACATTCCTTTGTGGTCAGTCCACCCCTATCCTGTCCCAAGTGACCACTGATGTGCTTGCTGTCATTATAAGTTAATGACATGCTGTTCAAGAATGTAGAGTCAAACACTGTATCGTCCTTTTGTCAGGCTTCATTGAGAAATAATAATTGAGATTCCTTTATGTTTTTGAAACTTAATGTTTCCTCTATGTTTTTGAAACCTAATGTTTCACTAATTTTAATTTTTATTGACCAGTTTGTATATGTTTTAAACCTGTTTACTATTGATGGACCTTTGGGTGTCCAGGTTTTGATTATTATAAACAAATTTGCTCTGAATAGTGTTGTATAAGTCTTTTTCTGGACTTACTCTTTTCATTGTCTTGAGTAAATATGTAGGAATAGAATGACTGGACATAGGATAGGTGTATAAGTTTAACTTTTAAGAAGTTGCCAAACTGGTGGGAATGCAAGCTGGTACAGCCACTCTGGAAAACAGTATGGAAGTTCCTCAAGATGTTAAGAATAGAACTACCTGACAGCCCAGCAATTGCACTACTAGGTATTTACCCCAAAGATACAGACGTAGTGAAAAGAAGGGCCATATGCACCCCAATGTTCATAGCAGCAATGTCCACAATAGCCAAACTGTGGAAGGAGCCGAGATGCCCTTCACAGATGAATGGATAAAGATGTGGTACATATACACAATGGAATATTACTCAGCCATCAGAAAGGATGAATACCCACCATTTACATCCACATGGATGGGACTGGAGGGGATTATCTTAAGTGAAGTAGGTCAAGCAGAGAAAGACAATTATTGTATGGTTTCACTCATATGTGGAACATAAGCAATAGCACAGAGACCATAGCAGAAGGGAAGGAAATCCAAAGGGGCAGAAATCAGAGAGGGAGATGACTGTGGACCCCAAGAAACAATCTGGGGCTTCAGAGGGGAGGAGGGTGGGGGGAGGGGGTAACAGGGTGATGGGTACTGGGTGTTATACTTAACTAATGAATCGAACACTACATCAAAACTAATCATGTACTATACAGTGGCTAACTGAACATAATAAAACCAAAAAAACACAAAAGTTGCCGAACAAGCTTCCCAATGAAGTTGTACCATTTTACATTCCTACCAACAAAATATGAGAATTCTGGTTGTTCAATAAAATTGGTTTCATTGATTTTCTGTACAGTTCTATATTTTATTGGTTACCTTTTTATCTTTATTAATCCCATTCTCCTACTTTTGATTTAGTTTGCTCTTATTTTTCCAGAATCTTAATATGGAAATTTAGATCATTGATTTTAGACCAATTTTTTAATATTATTTAAAATTAAAAATTTCACCCTGCATACTGATCTAGCTTCCTCTACAAACTTTGATATCTTGTGTTTTCATTTCCATTAGTTTAAATTATTTTTTAATTTCACCTGTGCTTTTTTTCTTTGAGTGAATTATTACATGGAAATGTGTTAATTTCCAAATAAGATTTTTCCAAATACATTTTCAGATCTTCTTTATTCTTGTTAATTTTCTATCATTTACTGAAAGGAGTATTGAAATCTCCAGCCATAATTATGGATTTGTCTAATTCAGTTCTTTTGGGTTTTACCTCATGCATTTTGAAGCTCATTATTAAGTGCAAACATATTAAGGATTATTATGTCTTGCTGATGAATTGACACGTCTGTCATTATGAAATGTGCCTCTTTATTTCTGATAATACTTCTTGTGCTAAATCTACTTTATCTAATATTTTCTAATATTTTTTTTAACATATAATGTATTATTTGTTTCAGAGGTACAGGTCTGTGATTCAACAGTCTTAAACAATTCACAGCACTCACTAGCAGATACCCTCCCCAATGTCTGTCACCCAGCCACCCCATCTCTCCCACCCCCCTCCACTCCAGCAACCGTCAGTTTGTTTCCTGAGATTAAGAATTCCTGATATCAGTGAGGTCATATGACACATGTCTTTCTCTGATTGACTTATTTCGCTTAGCACAATATCCTCCAGTTCCATCCACATCGTTGCAAATGGCAAGATCTCATTCCTTTTGATGGCTGCATAATATTCCATTGTATGTATATGTGTGTGTGTGTGTGTGTATATATATATATATATATATATATATATATACACACACACACATATATGTATACACCACATCTTCTTTATCCATTCATCTGTCAATGGACATCTTGGCTATTAAGATAGGCTTCCAGCTTTCTTTTGCTGAGTGTTTGCATGGTAGACATATTTCTTCTAGTTAAGGTCTGCTAGCAATGAATTCTCAGTTTTGTTTATCTGGAATATATCTTTTATCTTCATTTATAGAGTTCCTGGTTGATTTTACTTTTATTTTTTTTCCACAGCACTTTAAATATTTCATTCTACTACCTTCTATTATTTCTGCTAAGAAGTTGATTAAGATGTGTCAGGGGTGCCTGGGTGGGCCAGTCAGTCAAGCATCTGACTCTTGATTTTGGCTCAGGTCCTGATCTCAGGGTCGTGGGATTGAGCCCTGTATGGGGCTCAGCGCTCAGCACAGTCTGCTTGTCTCTCCCTCTGCTCTTCCCCTGCTTGCTCTCTCTCTCTCATAAATACAATCTTTAAGATGTGTCTTGACACTATTTTTCTTAGTATTTTCCTGTTTATATTGCTTCATATTTGTTGTGATCCTTTGAGTTGTGGGTTTATGTATTTTATCAAGTTTAGAAAAATTTAGCTGTTTCCATCAAATATTTTTCTTCCCTATCCTGAGACTAGTTTTATATCTCTGACTTCCTGATAGTGTCCTGTGGAATCTCTTTTTTTCCAGGCCTTTTCTCACTGTCCTTCAGTTGGATTAGGTTCTGTTGCCTTCAGTCTTTTGCACAGTTTAACCTGCTTTTAAGACCATGCGGTGAAATTGTCATTTTAAATAATGAATTTCTCCACTCTGGAAGTTAAGTTTCATTTGGTTCTTTTTTATATTTTACATTTCTCATTCTGTTCATGATTTTTAAAAAAAATTCTTAAATATATATATATATTTAAGATTTTATTTATTTATTTGAGAGAGAGAGAATGAGAGATAGCACAAGAGGGAAGAGGGTCAGAGGGAGAAGCAGACTCCCCGCTGAGCAGGGAGCCCAATGCGGGACTCGATCCCGGGACTCCAGGATCATGACCTGAGCCGAAGGCAGTCGCTTAACCAACTGAGCCACCCAGGCGCCCCAAATTCTTAAATATATTAATAACCCTTTTGAAGTCTTTGATAATTCCATCATATCAGTCATTTCTAGATCTGTTTCTGTTGACTGATAATTTTTCCTGGTCATAGGTCAGGTATCCTGCCTTTTTGTATGTGCATGAATTTTTACTGGATGCTGGCTATTTTGAATATTATATTGGAATGTTACATTCTGAATGTCTGAATTCAGTTATCTTTAAAGAGTTTTTTTTTATGATTTTATTTGAGAGAGAGCGCTAATGGGGGGTGGGGCAGAGGGAGAAGCAGACTCCCTGCTGAGTAGAGAACCCCACATGGGGCTCCATCCCAGGACCCTGGTATCATGACCTGAGCTGAAGGCAGACACTTAACCACCCAGGCATCCCTAAAGAGTTGTTTTTTTTTTTTTTTAATATTTTATTTATTAGAGCGCATAAGCGAGCATGGGTGGGGTGGAGGGAGACGGAGAGAGAGAGAGAATCCCACACAGATAGTGGATATTGGATATTATCAGATACATGGTCTGCAAATATTTTCTCCCATTCAGTAGGTTGCCTTTTCATTGTATGTGGGACTCGATCTCATGACCTGAGATCATGACCTGACCATTTATGGTCTGCAAATATTTTCTCCCATTCATTAGGTTGCCTTTTCATTGTATGTGGGACTTGATCTCATGACCCTGCGATCATGACCTGAGCCAAAACCAAGTGCCTGACACTCAACCGACTAAGCCACCCAGGCTCCCCTAAACAGTTTTGAACTTTGTTTTAGCAACAGTTATTTGATTAGCAGCTTGATCCATTTTGCTGCTTGTTTTTCACCTTTTTTAGAGTAGTTTTTATCCCTAGTTGAGCTTTACTACTGAGGTGTGATTTTTGTGGTGTTCTACTAAATGCCCTGGCGATCACTATGTTATCTGTATCCTGAATCACCAGAAATCAAATGTCTTCCAGCCCTGCGTGAGCTCTGGTAATTTTTCAGCTTATAGTTTCCAACAGATCTTTTCCAGTGGTTTTGTTTTGGTTTTTGTTTTTCTTTTGGTTTGGCTTTGTGGAGTCATACCCAGTGCATATGTGGCTTAGTAATCAGCCAAAGATGCAAGGAAATCCTTATACAGATTTTTGTATGCTTTTTCTGTATAACTCTCTTTCCGGATCTCTGCTGTGTATATTCGGCCGCCTCATCCTCTGAATTCTGCTCTTTTCTCCAGCTCATTGTTATTACAGTTGCCTGCTTGGATTTGCCGCCCTTACCTGCAGGAAAATGCCTCTAGGCAAAACTCAGGGGTGATTTTAAGAGTTTATGTCATTGGTTTCTTTTTTCTTATGCATCACAGTCTTGCACTGCCTGCTGTCCAGTATCCATTATAGAGTTGCTATATATATTTTGTCTAGTTTTCTAGTTGTTTACAATGGGAGGGCAAGTCTAGGATCGGTTACTCTTTTATAATTGGTAGTGAAAGTCTTGAATTAAGAATTTTAACTGAAAGCCCTGATTTCTGTGTGTGAATCTTACACAGTTCTTTAAAACTCTATGATTTATGTACTTTTTTCCCCAGGATATTGAGATATAACATTGTGTCAGTTGTAATTTGTACAGTGTGTTGATATGATAAACATAATTGCCAAATGATTATCACCAGACCTTTAGCTAACACCTCTATCACATCATGAAATTACCATTTCATTTTTATGGTGAGAATGTAAGATCTCAGCAACTTTCAAATATATAATACAGTATTATTAATTATAATCACTATACTGCACATTAGATCCCCAGAACTTACTCATTTTAAAACCTAAAGTTTATACTCTTTGACCAGTATCTTCTCATTTACCCACTTCTTGGCCCCTGATAACCATAATTTTACCATCTATTTATATGAGTTTGGCTTTTTAAAATTCCATACAAGTGATGTCATACAATATGTGTCTTTGTCTTTTTCACTAGCCTAATGCCCCCAAGGCCCAGCCATATTGTCAACAATGGCAGTATTTCCTTCTTTCTCATGTCTGAATAATAATTCCATTGAATCACATCACACCACATCTTTATCCATTCATCTGTTGAGGGACACTTAGGTTACTTCCATGTCTTGGCTATTCTGAATAATGCCACAATGAACATGGGAGTGTGTATATCTCTTCAATATCCCAAGTGAGATTGCTGGATCATATGGTAGTTCTTTTAATTTTTGAGCAATCTCCATACTGTTTTCCATGGTGGCTGTACCAATTTACATTCCCACCGATAGTGCGCAAGGGTTTCCTTTCTCCGTATCCTCACCAAAACTATTATTTCTTGTCTTTTTGATAATAGCCATTCTCACAGGTGTGAGGTGATAGCTCATTTTGGTTTGGTTGGCATTTTCCTGATGAGTAATGATATTGAGCATCTTTTCATGTACCTATTAGCTATCTGTATGTCTGCTTTAGAAATGTCTATTCAGATCTGCTTATTTTTTATTTGGATTGTTTTTTTTTTTGCTCTTGAGTTGTATGAGTTCTTTATTTTTAGGTATTTGGATATATATTTTGGATATTGGATATTATCAGATAATATGGTCTGCAAATATTTTCTCCCATTCAGTAGGTTGCCTTTTCATTGTATTGATGATTTCCATGGCTGTGCAGAAGCTTTTTAGTTTGATGTAGAACCACTTACTTGCTTTTGTTGCTTTTGCTTTTGGTGTCAAACTCAAGATCTGTGTCAAGGAGGTTACTACCTGTATTTTTTTCTAGGAGTTAATTTATGGTTTCTGGTCTTACATTAAAATCTTTAATCCATTTTGAGTTAATTTTTGTTTGTGGTATAAGATAGTGGTTGAATTTCATTATTTTTGCATGTGGCTGTCCAGTTTTCACAACACCATTTATTGAAGAGACTGTCCTTTCTTCATTGTATAGTGTTGGTTCCTTTGTCATAAATTAATTGACCATATACACATGGGATTATTTCTGGGCTCTCTATTCTGTTCCATTGATCTATGTGTCTGTTTTAATGCCAATACCATATTGTTTTATTTACTATAATTTTGTAATATAGTTTGAAACCAGGAAGCACAATGCTTCTAGCTTTGTTCTTCATTCTCAAGATTTCTTTAGCTGTGTGGGATTATTTTGTGGTTCCATACAAATTTTAGGACTGTTTATTTCTATGAAAAATGCCACTGGAATTTTGATAACCAATTGCATTGAATCTGTATATTTCTTTGGGTAGTATGGACATATTAACAGTATTCTTCAAATTCATAAGCACGGATTATCTTTTGCATTTCTATCTTCAATTTCTTTCATTAATGTAGTTTTCAATATACAGGTCTTTAACCTCTTGGTTAAATTTATTCCTGGTTATTTTATTCTTTTTGATATAAAGGGATTATTTTCTTTATTTCTCTTTCTGGTTTGTTATTAGTGTATAGAAATGCAACAGATTTTTGTGTATTGATTTTATATCCTGAAACTTTCCTGAATTAATTTTAACACTTTTTTGATGGAGTCTTTAGGATATTCTATATATATATATCAGGTTATTGGCAGACAATGACAGTTTTATTCTTTCCAGTTTGGATGCTCTTTGTCTTTTTCTTGCCTAATTGCTCTGGGTAGGATTTCCAATACTGTGAAGTGGCAAGAGTGGGCATCCTTGTCTTGTTCCTGGTCTTAGAGGAAAGGTTTTCAGCTTTTTACTGTTGAGTATGACATTAGCTTGTGGGTTTGTCATATATGGCCCTTATGTTAAAGTACTTTCCCTCTCTATCCACTTCGTTGAGAGTTTTTAATCATAAATGGATGTTGAATTTTGTCGTATTTTTTTCTGAATCTATTGAGATGATTGTATGATTTTTATCCTTTATTTTAGTAATGTGATGTATCACATTGACTGATTTGCAGATTTTGTACCATCCTTGTGTCCCTGGAAGAAAACCTACTTGATTATGGTGTATGATCCTTTTAATGCACTTTAAATTTGTTTTGCTAGTAATTTATTGAGGATTTTTACATCTATGCTCATTAGGAATATTGGCCTATAATTTTCTGTTCTTGTGGTATCTTCCTCTGGTTTTGAAATCAGAGTAATGCTTGCCTCATAAAATGAATTTGGAAGAGTTCCCTCATCTTTAATTTTTTGGAAGAGTTTGAGAAATATTGGTATTAATTCTTTGAAGCCTTCTGATCCTAAACTTTTATTTGTTGAGGGTTTTATTTACCAGTTAAATCTCCTTACTAGTAATTGGTCTGTTCAGATTTTTCCTTTCAATCATGATTCAGTCTTGGTAGATTGTATGTTTCTGGGAATTTATCCATTTTTTCTAGGCTGCCTAAATTCTTTATTGGGTAAATCACAGATCTATTTGACTTTAGGTTTTGTTACCAGAAGGTGATTGTGGATCCTTTGGTGGAATCATGTTACCTTGATTTTTCAAGTTCTTTGAAGTTTTGCTATACTTTCTTCACTTCTGAAATAGCAGTCTTCTCCTCTGGGCTTCACTAACTGCTTTTGGTATAGATTGCTATGATGTAAATTCTGAAGCTATCCCAGATCTCTTTTGGGTCCAAATGTCACTTCTTGTACCCCCCGGATAGCAGAGTTCTTAAGCTTTAAAGCCTTTTCTGCATTTTACAATCCAGTAGGCCAAGTGCTGACAGTTTCTCTTTTGTTTCCCAAAGGTGGTGCTAAAGCCCAAACTTACGGTCTCTCCCTGGCCTGCAGATTTGACCAACTATGTGCATATTCACTATCCCCTTCCAAAGTTCACTCTAGCTGCCACCACTGGGAGCACAAACAGGTGGCCACAGGATAGGGAGGTTTGTATATGAGGTACACAGAGTGCTGGGGGTTTCTGTGGGGCAGGTGGGGAGATCCACAAGTGAGCTGTTCCCAGCAGCTCACAGGCAGATTTTTTGATGGAATCTGTGATGCAGGTAGGATCTGAGTCCCTTATTATCCTCCAATAGTTATATTTGCAACTCTCTTTGTGTCTTCCTGCCCCCCAGTCATGTAGCTCATGATTCTGTACAATAGAGAAAGGAGCGTCTTTGGTAGCATCAAGTAGAGCTGATGAAGCCAGGTGTTCACTCACATGCTCTTCCTTTCCCCATGGAACAAATATGGTGAAGGAAGGTGTCCTTTTGGCCCAAAGTTGTGATGTTGTGGAGAGGGGGTGAGATGGATAAAGTCAAACTTACTGTTATCACTACAATGCACTGAAACTCGTATTTTTTTTTTTTTTTTCCTCCAGTGGAGTGCTAGAACTTTTTGGAAACCTGGACTTCCACAAAGGTTTTCTCCTCTTTAAGTGATTGTCTTAAGTTAATGTTCTCCAGGGGACTGTTTGATTGGAGAGGGCCTGGAGCCAGTTTATAGGCCACTGCAAGGTCAACAACTGGGACCACGGCTATCTGTCTATTACTCTATGCACAGATGTGTGACTCCTCTAGGGTCCCTTGACCTGTGTGGCTGAACCCCACAGCTTTCTCAAAGGCACTTCTGCCCATGACTGCCCAAGTTTTGTTGTGGGTTGGTGAGAAAAGCTGAGAGGTCTTAAGCTGCAATGATGCTGATACCGCTCTCCTTTCATGTTTTTATAATATAAATTAAAATTTTGTTCCTAAAATTTGAAGTTGTGCAATATATATCACAACAAAAAGTCTTGCTGTGGTTTTTGTAAAGTTATGTTTTATATCCAGATATATCAGAGCTGAGTAATAGGAATTTAAGTGTTATTTCTAAATTATAGCACTCCAAATTGTGAAACACCGTTCTTATGAAGTAAAAAAATCAACTCTTGGCAGCAATTTTCCTTGTACCTAGTTCTCAGGAAAAACATGATCGTTTCATATTTTTCAAATTGATGAACTAGATTTCACTAGCTATTTGCCCTGGTTTCTTTCCTGTTTATAATTCCTATGGAAATTGGAATATTATCACAAGATGCTCTTTATCAATTTGATTGTGGTGTGCAAGACTTAGAATAAATTACTTTCCTCTCAGTAGCTTTGCAAAAATAGTGGTCCCTATAAACCTTAGCTCATGTCTAAATTGCAGCCTAACGCTGGTTATAAACACTGTATGGTACCTTTGTGGCTTGGTACCTCTGTGCCTGTTGCAGCTATTGATTAGCTGATTGCCTGCTGAAGTTACCGTCTCTTTAATACAGCAGCATAAGAAACTTCAGCAACTTCCTGAAGAGCAGCTGTACAAAATAATGACTACTAGTAGGCACATAAAGAACTCCACACAGCCTTTCCAGGATAACACGAAGTACCTTTGTGTGAGGCGCTGTACTAGGTTCTTCATAGGCATCCTCTCATTTAACTCTCCTAACGGTCTCAGAGCTAGGTGTTGTTACCCTGTTTTGCAAGTGAGAAAATGATCCAGGCAGCTGAGCACAGGCTCCGCTCTAATAAATTCAAAGCCACCAACCAAGAAATAGGCTTTCAGTACTGCCCAACAAATTTACATTTCTCTAAGTCTCCACAATGTGTCTTCCAAACTTATCTCCTTATCAGCCAGCTAACAACACCAAATGTGTATGCATTCTATATTACTGTATGTTCATCTGTATGCATCCTATATACTCTATATGTATTCATATTCTCAGATATAAAGAGAAGCTGCTCATCTCCTTTTAAGCCTAATCTTCATCAATTTTAGCCTGTCTCTGAAAACCTGACATCTGTCCTTTCTTTCTCTTTTATTTTCAGTCCTCTCAAAAGTAGATCCTTGCTTTGATTTTGATTTTCCTAATATCTTATTATTAAAGTTTCCAAAATACAGAAAAGTGGAAAAAATTGACAGTGAGCATTCATAAAATATTTTACAGTGAAATTTAACTATTTGCTTTATCATGTATCCCTCCCTCCATCTTTCAGTCCTCTTAACGTTTTTGCTGCATTTCAAAGCAAGTTACATCAGTACATTTTCTCCCAAGCCTGTTAGCATGTATATCATTAATAAGCTAGTTTATTAAGGGAAAAAAATAACGTAACGGGCATAATCAAAAGGATGAAAGAAAATTCTTTGTATTGGATAAAATGATTGTTTTCCTAGAAAAATTCTAAATTAACAATTCCTTTGACAAATGAGTGAATTTAGTAAGATCATAAGATATAAAGTTAATGTATGGAAATCTATTTAGTAACAGTAAACTATTGGAAAATAAAGTTTAAATAATGGATTCAATTTATAATACATCAGAAAACCCCCAAAATAATATGAAATAAATTTAATAAACCATCTTAAGACCTGTATATTAAAAATAAATTGTTAAGAGAAATTAAATAACATGATATAAATGGAGAAATTTGTCTTGGATTTGAGGACTCCAAATATCAAGATGTCAATTCTCTCCAAAGTGATCTATGATTTATGTTATAATTATGTTACATCTACAACCTTGTAAAACTTATAGTACAATATTATTTTTGCTTAAACAAAAACAGTTCCAGGTACTTTAAAAAAAATTAAGAGCAGGGTGCTTGGGTGGCTCAGTCAGTTAAGCATCTAACTCTTGATTTCGGCTCAGGTCATGATCTCAGGGTTGTGAGATCGAGTTCTGCATCGGGCTCAGCACTGGGCGTGGAACCTGCTTAAGATTCTCTCTCTCCCTCTCCACCTGCCTCTCCCTGCCTCCCCCCCAAAAACAATAAGATAATAAGAGGAAAAATAGATTTTAACATTTACTATTTACCTTTTCTGAAACTTCTTTCCCCTTAATATCCAGGATTCAGTCTGTTTTGCTTTTCATTGAGCCAGAATAATTTTCTATAGCATTTTTTATAGTGTAGGTCTAATGGCAGATTCTCTTAGTGTTTGTTTTGTCTTAGTTTTTTGAAGGACATTTTCACTAGATGTGAAATTCTAGATTGACAGATTTTTCTTTTATCACTTGAAAGTTGTTGCTCTGCTATTTGATGACAGTGATGATTTTAGTAGCTTATCATTCATTTCCAGAGGTCAGAAGTCCAAAATAGGTTTCAGTGGGGTAAAATCAAGATGTCTGCAGGGCTATGTTCCTTCTGGAGCTTCTAGGGGAGAATCAGTTCCTTGCCTTTTCGGATTTTAGAAGTTGTTTGAATTGTTTGGCTCATTCCTTTTTCCTTCATCTTCAAAGCCAGCAATGTAGCGTCTTCAAATTTTTCTCTGACTCTGCTTCCATCCTCACATTTTCTTCGATTATCTCCCCAGGTTTATTGAGATATAACTGACATATAACACTGTAAGTGTATAATATGATGACTTGATACACATATATATTGCTAAATGATTACACAATAAGGTTAGTTAACACATCCATCATCTACATGTTTTTTTTGTAGTGAGAATATTTAAGATCTATTCTCTTAGCAGTTTCCAAGTATATATTGTTAACTATATTCACCATGCTGTATATTAGCTTCCCAGCACTTCCTCATTTTATAACTGGAAGTTTGAAGGAAGTTCCTTTTGACCTTCATTATTTGTGATAAGTCCTTGGTCATACATGTCCTTGTCCTCATATGTGTAATTTCAGTTTTCTTTGCCTGCTTTTAAGATTTTTCCTTTGAAAATTTTTTATTATTTTTAATTGTGGTAAAATACACATCAAATTTTCCATCTTAACCATTTTTAACAATACAGTTTAGTGGTGTTAAGTACATTCCACATTGTTGCAACCATCACCACCATCCATCTCCAGAACGTTTTTCATCTGGGAAAACAGGAACTCTGTACCCATAAAAAACTCCCCACTGCCCCTTCTTAGGCCCTCACAACCACTATTCTACTACCTGTCCTTACGGATTTAACTAGGTACTTCATGTGAGTGGAGTAGGGCAGTATTTGTCTTTTCGTGACTGGCTTATATCACTTAGCATAATGACCTTAGTTAAGTATTTTCTTAACTTTGGATTTCAGCATCTAACTATGATATGCCTGATGTTGTTATCTTTGTAATCATCTTGGGGTTCTTTGATCTTAAATCTGTAAATTTATATTTTGCATCAAATTTTGGATTATTTTCAGCCATTTATTTTATGAAAAAGTTTTTTCAACTTATCTCTTACACCTCTCCTACCAGGAATCAAATTACACATATATTTGACTTGTTGCTGTTGTCTCGTAGATACCTGTATCTTCATTTTTTAAAACATTTTTGTCTCTTTGTTTTTCAGATTGGATAATTTCTCCAGCTCCTTTGTCATCCTGATTCTCCCATTAAGACCATCCAGTACATTTTTTTTTTTTAAAGATTTTATTTATTTGAGAGAGAGAGAACGAGAGATAGAGAGCATGAGAGGGAAGAGGGTCAGAGGGAGAAGCAGACTCCCCGCTGAGCAGGGAGCCCGATGCGGGACTTGATCCCGGGACTCCAGGATCATGACCTGAGCCGAAGGCAGTCGCTTAACCAACTGAGCCACCCAGGCGCCCATCCAGTACATTTTTTAAGATACTGTATATTTTAGTTGTAGAACTTCTGTTTTGTTCTTATTAACAATGTCTATTTCACTACTGGTATTTTCTCTTTTTATTCAGTATAAGTGTATTTCCTTTACATCCTAGAGCCTGGTTATATACATTGCATCAAGTTCCTTTTCTGTGAATTTCAGTCTGGATCCTTAAGAGGCTGGTCTGTGTGGGTCGTCTTTTCTCTTTATAATAAGTCCTGTTTTCCTACTTCTTGTTATACTGAGTAATTGTGAATTGTACCAGAGGTTCTGAATGATTCAGGCATTAGCCAGAGTGTATATGCAAAATTGGAGCTCAGACTCTCTTGTTCTCTCTTTTCTGAGATTGTCTCTATTAACTTTCTAGCAGTTGTGGTTACCCTAGTCTTCTAGTTCTTCAATTAGTAAAACTAGGATTTCCATGAGGTATTAGATACCCATCTTAATGCACCAGGGCCTGCTCTTAGTAAAAGCCCTAAAAAATAGGAAACTCTGCCAGTGCTCTCCCCACATCCCAATGGTTGACTCCCTTCCAGTTCCTGCTATTTTTCTTCTCTGCCCAGCAACTGCTTCTTATATTTTGTTCAGTGTTTATCATTGTCATCTACTGGAAGGTTGGGCTGATAGGAGCAGTCAGCCAAACCAAAAGCAGAAATTCCTTCTCACTGTTTGTAAATATTTTCAAGTCTCTCTTATTAAAAAACAATTTTTTTAAAGGTGTCTATATGCCCCATCTTTCAGCCTTTTTAACTACTCTTTACAAACTTCTAAACAAATGGTTTCTGTTCTCATTGCCACAATTTTCTCACTTCTTAACCCACTTCAACCTGTTTTTCCCTCTCATAAGTTCGAAAACCCATCTAGTCTAAAAACAGGTATGTGTATGTCTCCATCCAATGAATTTCTGCTCTATATCCAATGAACTCGTTTTATTTGACGTCAGTAATATTTGTTACTCTTTGTTGAATTCCTCTTTTTTCCATGGCTTCCCTGAGACAAATGTTCTCCTGTATTTTTTTATCTATTTCTTTGCTCACTTTACAGGCTATTCTTACTAAACTATCAAATGTAGAATATGGCTTTAAGATGTGGTATATATCTACAATGGAATATTATGCAGCCATCAAAAAGAATGAAATCTTGCCATTTGCAACGACATGGATGGAACTGGTTGGTATTATGCTGAGTGAATTAAGTCAATCAGAGAAAGACATGTACCATATGACCTCACTGATATGAGGAATTCTTAATCTCAGGAAGCAAACTGAGGTTTGTTGGAGTGGTGGGGGTGGGAGGGATGGGGTGGCTGGGTGATGGACACTGGGGAGGGTACGTGCTATAGTGAACACTGTGAATTGTGCAAGACTGTTGAATCACAGACCTGTACCCCTGAAACAAATAATACATTATATGTTTGAAAAAGAAGAGGATAGCAGGAAGGAAAGAATGAAGGGGGGGTGGAATTGGAGGGGGAGACGAACCATGAGAGACTATGGACTGAGAAACAAACTGAGGGTTCTAGAGGGGAGGGGGTGGGGGGATAGGTTAGCCTGGTGAAGGGTATTAAAGAGGGCACGTTCTGCGTGGAGCACTGGGTGTTATGCACAATGAATCATGGAATACTACGTCAAAAACTAATGATGTAATGTATGGTGATTAACATAACATAATTAAAAAAAAAGAATATGGCTTTATCTTTCACTCTTCTCGTAAAACTTCCTTGAGTGACCTTATCCAAGCTTAGGGCTTCAAACACCACTTCTTAGCCAATGATTTCATTTATATAAGCTCAGACTTTTTCTGAATTTTAGACTTCTACATCTAAACATCTATCTGATACTTACAAATACTCCAAAGACATCTCAACTTGAACATGTCCCAAACTGAACTTTTGATCTTCCCAGCTCCCAACTAGATCTTTTCCAGTATTCCTTTTCTCAGAGTCATCTTTTCTCAGTGTTTTCCATGTTCTACAAGTGTTGGAATTTCCTGTGGTTCTATCTAATTTTCTTTATTCGATGACCAGGTTAGTATCTTTGTCTTATGTTCCCAGGGACAACTTGGTTTGGGGTTTAGAAATGATGCATATGCTAATGATTCCCATGTCCAGACATTTGATGTGTTTCCTAATATAATCTTCACTAACTTTATCATAAAAACAATTCATCAGCTTTTCTGTTAAATCAACTACTCCTTTTAGCTTCTTGCTTGTGTCAGGACTCCACTTTTCTCCTAGGTATCTGGTGTAAAACTGTGGAGTAAATTGACCTCTCCTTTTATTTTAAAACAGCCAGTTGTCAAGTTCTGGTTATTTTCTCTGATACATGTTATTTTCATCCTTCCGTACTTGTACCATTTGGTATATGTAATTGTACCTGCCACTAAATTGAGGGTAACAGACAGACTGTGTGGATTCATGGTTAGGCTCACTCTAATGGCACAACAGATTTCTAGAAAGCATGGATATAATGCAAAACATAGTTATGTGTTAAAAAAAATAACTTTTCATATTTAGCAGAATAAGTGATCTAGCAACTAATTTCTATGTAAGAAAGAGAGACATATGAATATAAATATTTAGATTCAGACCACTAAATGGCAACTTCTATCCATCCATTAGTTCAGAAAAATATTTATTGTACACCTTCTATTTGCCATGGCATTTTTTTTTTTAAGACACTGGGGATATAGCAGGACAAAATAGATACCATGTCCCCTTGTGAAATTTACATTATTCTACAAAAAGATGAATGGTAGATGATAGATAAAATACTGTGTGTCGGATATGCTATGGATATGGGGAATTGGTTTGTTGTTTTACATAGGATGATCATGGAAAAGCCTCTTTAATAAGGGGATTAATCCAAGCAGAATAAACAGTATATGCAAGACCTGAGGCAGGAAGGAATGTGTCAGTGGAGTAGATTGGATAAAATGGGAAAGTGGTGTTAGGAGGTATCAGAGGTGCATTGGGTTGTCATGGAGTAGGATAGTTCACATAGGACACTGGTGTGCTGGTAAGGGTTTTAACAGCTGGCTCCTTGGGGGATAAAATAAAAAGCCCTGATTTGCGCTGTTTGCCAGTCTCTCTGGTATAAATACCCCTACCACAGCCGATTTCAAGCTACCAACACGAGATCAACTAGCTCTCAAAAATTCCTTAAAATTTAATAGATCTTGTGAGCTGGTATGTCTTCTCCAGCACACCAATGATGTAGAGTCTTATAAACCATAATGAAATTTTATTTTTTTTCTTCCTTCCTTCCCTCCCTTCTCTTCCTTCCCTTTCTTTTCCCCTTCATCCCCGCCCCTCTTTTCCTCTTCCCTCCCCACCCCTCCTCTCCCTTCCCTTTCTTTCCTTTCTTTCAAGAAAGGAAGCCAGTGGAGGGTTTGAACAGTGGAGGGTTTGAGAGGGATGACATGATGAGGTTTGTTTTAACAGTATTAATTTAGCTACTGGGTTAGGAGTATTAATTACTATTCATATAAACATTTGGCTACAAACTCATGGCTTATAAAGTATTTTATTTGGTTTACATAGTGTTGGCTTACACATTGCTTTAAAATATTTTATTATCAATATTTTAAAATCTAGAGATATCCCATAAAGAATGAATTTCTCAATTTTTTTAGAAAATCAGAAGATTGGCATCCCTTCCTAGAATTTAATTCATCGGAGCTGAGGAATGGTGGGATATAGTCTTTATTTAGAGTATGCATTCTCCATTTTGGCACAGTTCTTACCACACCCTTTTATGTCCCTAAAGTTGAGTTTTAGCTGTCAGCCTTTGCAGGTTTTTTGTTTGTTTGTTTTTACCTGTGGAGGTGAGGAAAATGAACTATTTCTTATAATCACCTCTCTCACTAAAAGTGGCAAAATGAGAAGTGAAAGAGGGATATATAATTCGAGAAAATTGAGCAAGCGTATTTCTTTGCAGATGTAAAGATGTGAAGAATATTTCTATGTATAATAAAATATATAGGGAGCGTATTTATTACATCCTTATGAAACAAACCATGGTAGGAACTATGGCTAGGTATGGGATAAGATAAATATTACTTCTGCAGTAGTTGATGTTCATTTTGAAATCCCCCCCTCCAACACACAAAGTAAATCCAGTTGCAAGGATATACAACTATATAGCTATCCATTGCCTCATTTTTTTGTGTGTCTGAAAACAAGCCAAAGCCCTTCATGGAATAAGAAACTAACACCATGAACTAGATATACTGTTAAGATTTGGACCATAGATAGTATACTGCTTTGTTGATAAGCTGAGTACATAATATAAGTGTCTGTTGGTTTTACATAGACATTAGGTACAAATTATTTTGAATTGTTAAAAGAATCAACTTTGTTTATGTAATCTAAGGGAAATTTTACTCCTAATTTTTCCATATCTCCTACCTCCTGCCTTGCAAAGATTGGATTCTTTAGTTAATAATACAACACATCTAAACTGAAGATTTTTGTATAAAGTTATTCTTTTTTTTTTTTTTAAAGATTTATTTATTTGAGAGAGAGAGAATGTGAGATAGAGAGCACGAGAGGGAAGAGGGTCAGAGGGAGAAGCAGACTCCCTGCTGAGCAGGGAGCCCGATGCGGGACTTGATCCCGGGACTCCAGGACCATGACCTGAGCCGAAGGCAGTCGCTTAACCAACTGAGCCACCCAGGCTCCCTATATAAAGTTATTCTTACACCATTACATACATCAATGTTCTGGTACACTTATTCCTATTAAAGTTGGAATTTGGGAAATTATTTGGCAGGGAATAATCTGACTTACAATTTTATGGGAAATCAATTTCCAGACATTTAAATAATAGACCTAACTATGAATACATTCACAAATTGTAGAGTTGAAGACTAAATTCTATAATGGACTTTCTGATATCCAATTTTAGGAAAATGAATGTTGATATTGTGAAACATTGATATTCCATGAATAGGATTTATTGAGTTGCAGTGCAATATGGAACTGAGAATATTGAGAATATTACACTATCAAAATTGCACAAACATCTTGAGAAAAGTTACCATCAGTCTAAAAACCAATAAGCAAGGATTTTAACTTTGTAAGTATTGTTAGCTGGGAATAATTCTTCCCCATTCCTGATGTTTCCTTCCTGGGAAGTGGGCTCTCTTAATGTAACTCCAGGCCTCTCTTCATCCTTTATTTATCCAGCTCCTAGAGAGATGAAGTATTTTGAGTGTTAGCATTAAGAAGAGTACATGAACCTACTTGACTTAGCTCCAATTTTATCCCTGTTGAGAATAAGCCTGTGTGTTCTAAGTTGTAAATCTTAACTAGTCAGGCTGCCTTCATATGGAGAGACCTACCCAAATCCAACACTGCCTCTCCAAACAAACCATGTCCTGAAAGCTGTTCTCTATCAGTAACAGTTGAAATTTTGGCCTCCTACTTTTCTATTTGGTTGTATTTCTCAGCTTGTTCTAAACTGAGTGTAGGATTAGGGTGCTATTTATTGGGGAGGGGGCCTCAGAGATTTGGTTTATTCACCAGGAGCATTGAGAAATAAAAGAGAATACCTTGAGGGAGAAAATTTCAGGAAAAGATATTTGTGCCTGGCTTATAGAGTCTTATTTTAGGCCAAACATGTTTTTACACTTTTGCACGTGGCTTTGAACTTCTGTAGGCTGGGAAAGAAGCTCTAGCTGTCAGGAGGTATTTTGAGCTTGGCAGGTGACTGCAACTTATGACTTATGCAACTTATGCGAGAAAATAAAACAACCCTTTAGCTGTGTTGGGGGCTTCAGGTAGAGACTGCTTTAGCTTACTGTTCAGGTTAGCTTTTCTTCAGCTAAGGCAAAGATTCCATTGTAGCAAAGAGTTTTACATGTATTATAGACATTGGTTGACACAAGAATGTTTTGCTACTTTTAAACTGAAGGGCAGCCGAATATCTGCACGTATCATACTTAGAGATGCCCTAGCTTTATACAGTTAGTACCAAGACTAGTTAGGTAACCAAATTGGGTATTCCAGGTTCTGTCCTTTTTCAGGATCAAGGAGGGCACTGTGAAGGGATTGACCTTGACTTAATGTGGCATTTCTGCCTATTTTTATGACTCACTGTCCCATCATAGAATCTCAGTTTAGCTCTGTGTTGATGAAAGTTCTAACTCTGACTTGGTTATCTGAGACTCAAACTGTGGCTTCACCATAAACTCGTGTTAGATTTAATGAACAGGTAAGAGATGTGAGCCCTTATTAGAAAGAAAATGCCATCCCCTTAAAGAAAATCAGCTGGGACGCCTAGGTGGCTCAGTTGGTTGAGCATCTGCCTTTGGCTCAGGTCATGATCCCAGAGTCCTGGGGTCGAGTCCCGCTTTGGGCTCCCTGCTCAGTGGGGAGCCTGCTCTCCCTCTGCCTTCCACCCCCCACCCCCCCGCTTGTGCTCTCTCTCTCACAAAAAAATAAATAAAATTCTTGAAAAGCAACTAAGTGACATTATTACAAATGCAGAGTCTTCAAAAGAAACAAAAATGCTTTATGTTTGGAATTGTTTGCCTCTAACAGTCCCATTTGCTTAGGAAAACAAGGAGAAACCAGAGTGCTTTGAAAAGGGTACTTCCGTTTTACTGTCAAATCCAGGAACACTTAAATAAGAAAATAAAGAAATATAGTAGTCTGATTAAACTGGAGGAAGAGATTTTTTATTTATTCATTCAAGAAAGAGTAAAGGGGAAAAGGGTATCCTGAATGACAAAGACACAAGTGGGGGAAAGGTACCCAGATTCTAACTGTCCTTAGGATGAAAGATATTTTTGTTATTAACAGATCAGAAATGGTGACTGGGATCCAAAGAAATCTAACAGAGAGCAAGCTTGGGTGATTCCTACAAGAAAGGCCCAGGCCACTGAGAGATGATTTCTGAAAGCCGCAGGCCCTCAGTCAGAGCAATTGGAGAACCACTTCTTAAAGATTGGGACAGCTACCCCAAGTGGTTACAAAAAGTCTGGGCAGAATTGAGAGAGGAAATACATGTGAAATAGGCAAAGTGTTTTTTAATTCAAGTATAATTAACATACAGTGTTATATTAGTTTCAGGTGTACAATATAACGATTCAGCAATTTTATACATTAGTGCAATGGCAATGCCTGTTTCTCCATATGCTATGATTCTGTCTCATCTAAAAAATACTTTTGGGAGGGAACGTAATGACTTTAGCCAATAAATTTATGAAGTGAGGATCCTAAAGGAAAGACATGAAGAAATCTAGATGTGATAATCAGAGAACAAGTCCAGACTTTGGCTAAATGTCTGATGGAAGACTATCTCCAGGGTGGTGGGGATTATCCATCTCATTGAGAGTAGACAAAATTTAAACAATAAACCCAGAACTTACTGATTTCTTCTCTATTATTTTTTATTATTAATGCAGTGTAGTTACGAAAATCACCATCTGGCCAAAAAGTAAAGATAAACAGAAGAGAGTCACTCCATTCCAGCAAGCAACATTAGCTCTTACAACAGATTAGAGAAGGAAAGGGGCCACTTTGAGATTGAAATTAAATTGTTAAGGAACTCAAATAGGATTCCTGAAAGCTGTCAAGAAATAGCAGAGGGAAATTAAATACCAGTGGTATGTCCCAGTGTTTCAGAAAAAGACATAGCAGGAAAAAAAACCCAAAAAGCTACTCAGACCCTGGGACATTTAAAACTGCTTTTCCTCAGCACATAAGCTTCAGAAGCATCAAAATCTCTTAGTGCAAGAATCTATTGAGGATGATTCTTCAGCTAAAACAAATTGGAAATGAAGAACTCTTCCCTAGGGGGCAGGTCTCACAGCCTGAGCAATCCCAAAGTACCTGCTCTCACGACATGGTGCAGTTGTGTCACCAGACGGAGCATACCCTCAGGGTAGCATTAGGGGCCCAAGACTCAATGGGAAAGGGATTAAGTACTGGATATGCTGGCATGTGGAAGAAAGTGCCTGAAGTGAGCGCCTGTGAGGTGCAGCCCCCATTGCAGTTGTTTGCAAGGAGATAAAAATGCCTCACATGACTCCCTATGTGAGGATGCAGGAAATTAGAGATCTATTTTCTTCACAAAAATGTAAATGTGAAGAAATGTAAATGAAAATGCTAAACATGTAGTCTCAAATTACTTCTTGTTGGAAGAATTTTCCTGGTTTAAACAGGTCATGGAATCCAGACAGTTGGTCTGGAATAACAGACTTCCTGCTGAGAATGAGGCCAAGAATATTTTCCTTTCCTCTCAGATATCATTGGATTACTCTTGGGGTCTTGGCAACCCTGGTTCTGGGAACGTAATTTTGCCTGCACTAACTGATTTAATGGCAAGAGAATGGCTTTCCATATTAGGTAGATCTGGAAAAGGCTTGTGATAATTCTGTGTGGCCTGTTAACTCTTTGGATTTTTGGAATTGAGGCTTCTGAGAAACCAGGCCTTGATTTACTATAACTTCTGAGGCTTCTGAAGCTCCAGACCCATTCCAGGGAGAAATTGCTGCAGTTGCTGCAGGGACACCGCTCTACTCAGGCAGAAAATCTCTAGCTGAGCCTGTGTAGAATAAGGAATTGAGGGATGAGTTTTGTTTTGCAGCTGAACTTTGCACTTTGCACTTTAACACACAAGACAAGAGAATTTGATTTTAGACTTTAGTTCTTTTGGGTTTTAATGTCTTTAACTTCAACTTATAAAGGAATTTAATCTTGGGACTTTAATAATAGAAGGGAAATTGTGTTCAAATATGAAGCATCTCTTTAAAGGCATTTTAATATTGAAGTATCTTT
This sequence comes from Eumetopias jubatus, assembly GCF_037043125.1. Lineage (NCBI taxonomy): Eukaryota > Metazoa > Chordata > Mammalia > Carnivora > Otariidae > Eumetopias > Eumetopias jubatus. Next base: position 126,555,868 of record NW_028274809.1, read on the forward strand.
AAGATAGCATTCAATCTCTGCAGAACCTCTGTGTGCTACATTGGACAGCATGCCTGGACATAATTTTGGACAGAAAATAGAATACAAAATACATTTTTGGCGTGGAGTGGACTCAATGTTGAAATATATATATATATATATATGTATATGTATATATATTTTTAAAGATTTTATTTGATTAGAGAGAGAGGGAGCACACACACAGGGGGGAGGGGCAGAGGGAGAGGGAGAAGCAGACCCCTTGCTGAGGAGGAAGCCTGATGCAGGGCTCCATCCCAGGACCCTGGAATCATGATCTGAGCTGAAGGCAGATGCTTAACCGACAGCCACCCAGGTGCCCTTCAAAGTTGATATATTGATTGTGTTGTTCTGATCCATTGCAGATTCTTTTGGGAACAGCATTTAAATATTTAAACATTTAAAAGCTTCAGCTTTGCCACTGGACCCAGGAGAAAACCCCCAAGAGCAGAGATTGGTGTAGAGTGTGGTCTCATGAAGGTTGGAGGCAAAGTTCTCCTGAGGGAGACAGTCACAACTCTTGCTGACCAAAGCCTTCATGCTTAGGTCCAGTGAATTAAGAGAATGAAAAGCTGGGAGATATGGGCTGGGTTCACCTCTTCCCCATTCCTGATGCTTTGTTCTTATAAAAGAAGCTTAATTTGTTATAACTCTGGGCTTCCCTCTACCCTGTTAAACACCTTGAGGAGATTCTTAGCCTCTGAGTCCAGTTAGTAGGGCATGCTCTGTTCAGCTCCCCCTCCTTTTAGAAGTAAACATGCATTTCCCTCTGTTAGGACACATGGGAGCCTTGCCCTGTTCCAGTGCTACCTTACTTGTCCAGTAATTCTGCCTGATTCTGGAGTTAATGTTAGTGGGTGTCAACATATAAGTCAAGCCCTCCAACTTGACCTCTATTAGATATAAAAGTGATGTTTTGGCTTATCTTTTCTCCTTTGTTTTGGCCCCTGATATAAATCTTGGGTCTCTTTGTTCTGTTACAACCTAGATTGATTAGTTTTTCAAAGTTCTTAGTTTTCTAATTTGAAATGCCAGTCAATTCAACAAATAGTTATTCAGCACCTACTATATGTTAATGTGCTGGGCCCTGGTAATACAGAATAAACAATATCTCATTAGATGGTAACCATTTACATGGTTATGTATAATATTAGAAAAATATATACATCAAAAAGATAATGCAAAGGAGGAAGTGATCAGCCTGCCTGGTAATTTGGAGGTAGGCAGCTTTCACGGAGAAGGAAAGTTTGAGCAAAATGGCAAAGCAGGGGAAGCATATTTTTGATGGAGAGAATAGTACATAGTAAAAACAGGGGATTATGACATGCATATTGTATTAGGATACTAAAAATAGTCGATAATTCCCGAGCATAATTTCTTTCCCTTTTTCTTTCTTTTCCCTATCCCTTTCCCTTTCCTTTCCTTTCTTAGCATAATTTCTATGTTAGGAGGTAAGGGTAGCAAGTAGAAAGGACCAGATCATACCATTCAGGAAACTTAGACGTTATCTTGCCAATGCAGAGGATGACCAGCTTCAACCCAGAGAGTGGTATGCTCAGGTTAACAAAGTGAAGTAGTTGGACAAAATGACTTCTACATTTCTTTTGAGCTTTCCAGTTTTCTGATTATTGTTTTGGGTCTTTGGCATAGATTTAGAATATTTCTCAGTTATCCTAAATCAGCTCCTTACCACACTATATTAGGTAGGATTAGGGTTTGCTATGTATTTGATATCCCTGATAAATAATAACATGGCTTAAACATGAGAGAAATTTATTTCTCTCATGTAAAATCAATTTGGGAAGCTAGTCTGGTAACTTTTACAAAGCCATTGGTAACCAAGATCCTTCTCACTCTTTACAAACCCTAGAGTACAAATTTTGTCCTCATGTTTTAAGATGGCAGCTGGAGATCCAGACATCATGCTTGCATTCTAGGATGGCAGCAGAAAGAAGGAAACTTAAGAAAATTTCCTGTAGGTACTTCCTATACTTTTACTTATATCTGTATGACCAGAATTTATTTTCCTGGTCACATCTGAAATTGGAGAAAAGCTGAGCATATGACTGTACTGAGCAAAATCCTTTTTTAAAATTAGAGAAAAGGTAGAAAATTAATATTTAGGTAGGCAGTTATTTGTCTTTGTTCCAGTCATTGAAAAATGAGGTATCTATTTACTGATTTAAGTGGAAATAAAAGTGGTAAGTTATCAAAGACAGAGAATGTATTTTTCACAGAATTTATTTTTCTAATTCTAGCTGTTAGTCTAACCTTTTTCTTTATAGCATCATGGTCCTGAAACTCCATGTATAAAACACACAACATACATCCTCAAATGCTGAATGCATGCTTGGTACCGTATGGCCATATCATTTTTCTCTGACTTCTGACATTTTGGGTAAGCTGTTTTCTTCCATAGGATACTAGGCTACTCAGGATGCCTGGGTGGCTCATTTGTTAAGTATCTGCCTTCAGCTTAGGTCATGATCCTAGGGTCCTGGGATTGAGCCCCACATAGGGCTCCCTGCTCCGCGGGGAGCCTGATTCTCCCTCTCCCACTCCCCCTGTCGCTGTGTCTCTGTCAAATAAATAAGTAAAATCTTTAAAAAAAAAAAAAAAAAGGATACTAGGATACTCTTGGCTGTCTTGTATCTATTAATTTTCTGGGGTTCTGTGTCACTGATGCTTTGCCTAGAAAGCTAGGTTAGGACCTCTCCCTTGTCAGACTCATCACATATTGTCAGTCTTCCTAACTGGAAGTCAGTGAAAACAGAGAGGAGCTACATCTGTTTTGTTCCCTGCTCTAACCTTAATGTCTAGTATAGTGCCTGGAAAATAGGTGCTTAAAAAGTTCATTGAAGGAATAAATGAGTATAAAGGTGAATGACTAAGCCCAGGTGAAAAGGCATTCAAGTTCTTATTGCTGCAAAGCAATGAATGGTTAAGTGTGGCATTGATTACACAGAGGTGGCAGATTTGGGTATGCAAAAATGTCATAATTTTTATCCAACTGAAATTAACATTGATGTTGAGCCCCTTGTCCTACTTGGATATTTAATCTTAGGCAATTCAGGATAGACTTAGTCAAGTTATGGTTTTCTCGGTAAGTTCAGGATTCCCTCTTCTGATTTTGTATCTCAGTTGTGAGGAAGTTATAATACAAGGCATGAAGAAGAGAATGCACCTGGGCTGCTCTCTGCCCAAGCCAACATCTGGTGAGATGCACTATTCTAACAGATCCCTGGGCTCTGTGACTTTTCCACTGTGGCATCTACTGAGGCATCTGGGTTCCCATTGGTCTTTAGTTGCTATAGTCCATTGGTACACCCTTCAGCCATTGAGATATCTCAACCCAGGGGATGTGATGAACGTGTGAGCTCTCTTTTAACAACCCATGCCTCTTGAGGGCAAAATTAAGCTATTCTTCTATTCCATAATGGGGCCAAAGGAAACTCTGTGGAGCTTTCTCAGGCAGTTCCCTATAGACATTCCTAAGGCATCCTCTCTACCCACTGTCATCTTGCTGAGGTAGAACCCTATGTAAGGTTTGCCTCTTGCCTAGTCTCTAGTCGGAAAGTGGGGCACTGGTCTCCTCTTCACTCAAAGCCCCAAACCTATCTGGGATTCATTGCCTCTCACCCTCTCCCAAGAGATTTGGCCCTGGTGATGATGGTCAGAGAGCAGGTTCTCTTTTCAAAGACTCACAGTCTAACTCCAGGGTTCTCCTCTCATATCTCAGACTTTTCTCTTGTACGTTTCTATCTCTTCTAAACTGCTTTGGCCAATCTCACATGCTTTAAAGTTTATTGTGTATGGTACAAATGCCACCAATAACATCATGATTTTACTTGATACTTGAAAGTCAGGCTTTTGAGGCTCAAAAATAACTTTTTGCTTCATCTTTGCTGCAAGTTTCAGAAGTCTACTTTAAAACTCAGAAGCTGAGTGTGAACTCCTTTCACTTGCCCTTCTGTCCTTTCCCTGAGCCAAAGCCTAAATGCCCAAAAGAGAGGTCATGGAGAAAAATGAGAATTTCGAAGAAAAAAACCCAGATAGGTTATTAACAGATTAATCCAATATATTTACAATAGGGATGGTTGATAATCACTCTAATGGCCCCCAAATGATAAAATAGCTAAATAACATTATAATAGAGAGGTATAAAATCATTGAATATTTTGAAGTAGTTTTAATAATATAAAAATATTTAGTGAGTGAAGAGAATGGTTTATAAAAGTGACTACAAAGATCAGAACTTTATAAAAAGTACTCAGAAAAGTCAGGAAAAAGCATAATTTTAGCAGTGATTGGGTCGCAGGACTATGGGTAATTTCTATTTTCTACATATTCTAATTTTTCCATCTAAGGAACATGAATTAAATTTATGTTTATAGGGGCACCTGGGTGGCTCAATCGTTAAGCGTCTGCCTCTGGCTCAGGTCATGATCCCAGGGTCCTGGGATCGAGCCCCACATCAGGGACCCTGCTTCTCCCTCTCCCACTCCCCCTGCCTGTGTTTGCTATCTTGCTGTGTCTCTCTCTGTCAAATACATAAATAAAATCTTTAAAAAAATAAATTTATGTTCATATATATATATATTTCCAGTCTGAAATAATAAAATTTCCTATAGACAGGACAGGCAAATAGCATCCTTTATATAATGATGGATGAATAAAACTTACTTCTATCTGAGGATGTTACATGTATTTTTAAAAAAGGGAAAAGACCCAGGGGAGAAACCTAACATAGCAAAGTTCCCCATAAGGAAATTAAGGGAATAATAATATGCAGGAGGAGGAGAGAAGTCCATGGCTTACAGTTGGGGCAGGTTGCTGCCTTCAGACGCTTGCTCAGATGTGGGTAGATCTTACTCTCTCACTGCACAAACATATTAAAAGACATATTCTACATTACAGAGCAAGAAATTATGGTATCTAGATACAATGGACTATTATCTTGCCATAAAAAATGGAACTCTAGCCATTTGTGACAACATGGATGGACATCAAGGGCATTATGCTAAGTGAAATAAGTCAGAGAAAGACAAATACTATATGATTTCTCTTATATGTACAATCTAAAAAAACTTTTATTTTTCATTC